>NC_052308.1:45653834-45970292 GCF_016432855.1 Salvelinus namaycush
GCAAAGAAAAAAACGAAACAAAAAAACATTTTATGTAGGCATATATGCATTTCAACTTGGGCTATTACGCAAGACTGCAGATAGCCTAGTTACCCGAGCTCTGGGGATAAATCAAGAAGTTAGACTGAGAAGGAACGCAGAGACTGGATTGAGACAACTTTGTTCAGATTTTGGATTTGGACACGGATTTCGCAAAATTGCCTGTATTGCGCAATACTTTCAAATCAAATGTGTTGCATTTCTGCATTGACTGCAGTGGAGCTCACCTCAAAATACAATGAAAGGGAGTCAGTTGAAATAAGGGCGAGTGTGTGTGTAGGAAAGGGCCTAAGGCGCAGGCTGGGTGGGTTGACAATGGTGTAATCCCACCAGTCCACTGGGTGCGGCCTCACTGACTGAGCTGTGAATCTCGTGGTCTTGATACAGGAATAATCCAGCCCGTCTGGCTCTCTTTACTGCGTTCTAGCTCCACGCGCACACACACACACGGGTGAATTCAGACGCGCACAAAGTATGGTTATCAGGGATTTACTGCCAGAGCGTCAGAATTGGGTGGGGAAAAAAGCTACTGTGCTATTTGTATCTAGGGGGAAAACTGTGATCCATCCTTACTGTTTAAAGAAAGCAAGTGGTTAAAATGGGTCTATCAACGAGTAGTATGTATTCTGTTTTGTTAGGGGCAATTCCACGTTCATGGAATTACACCGAGACTCAGATTTTTCACGTTAAAATGTATGCCAAACCAAATCTATTGATTTCAAAGTTGAACAAACCATACAACTCTACGCACAAGGTCTACTAATTTACACAGAGAATTTCACAAAAACACATTTGCTGGAAGAACTGTGCTGATGCAAAGTTGGGCAACAGAATTACGGTAAAATCTCCCTCAGCTTTTTATGCGACCACATTTTCCAGAAAAATGGGGTGTCCGCTATGACTGACACCTCGAGTTTTACAGAATTACGGTAACGGAATTACATCACGGGTCCCTGATCTGTACTATACAGAAATGCATAATTATGGATATGAATTTCATGCTCTTCATGGTGATGTATCCTGAATAGCTACAAAAGGTAGAAATATGCAATATCCTTATTTTGAATATTATTCTAATGAGCTCCGCCACTAAACAACAACAACATATGGTTGGTCCGGACCAGACCAAATCTGAACCAATGATAGACGTTTATGTTTCACAAGTTTGGACATCACAGTATAGTAGAGCTCAGTAGAGTACAGTACAGTGGGACTACTGTCCAAACTTGTGAAACAGACGTCTATGATTGGTTCAGATTTGGTCTGGCCAGGGCAGACTGAACAAATTTCACCGTCCAAGGACGTCTGATGTTGGTCAGTGCTTAGTGGGCGAGGATGCTCGCTACAGTAAACGGAAAGAGGGTAGAGGTGTCACTAAGAACCAGGTTGAGGTGACATTAAGGAGAGAGAGAGAGGTTGTCCTGAATGTTTTTCACAGACTTGCTTTGACCACCAGACAACAGAAAGAAAACAGTTGAGCTGAACATAACAGTATGCCAGTGGAAGGGAGGACAGCAGCAGGTGACTCAACTGTGGTTTGTGACAACTATGATTTCCTATTGTAGCCAATTCAGTTGCAGTAATTCCACTACCAATTTGGTAACATAATTACGAGTTTTAAACACTTAACTATTCATAAACAAACTTGACATCAGTAAATTCACTAACGAATTGGTAGGTCTACCTTGTTACTTCTGTGAACTTTCATTATCCTGCCTTACGAGGGAGCGAAATTAGAAAATATCTTAAAGTTGTGGGTTTTTGGTAACAGAATTACAAGGCAATGTTTCTTAAATTTACAGAAGGCAAAGAATTTCTCTAAAACTAAATATAAGTGTTGATATTAGTTGGCAGGGGTCTTCTGCATTGTGTTTTCATATATTTCTAATACATTTTAAGACTTTTTCTGGTAGATGTCTAAGAACCCTTTTCCATCAGTTTGACCATAAATCAAAGCCTTTGCTTATTCCACATTTTTGGGTTGGAAAATGGTTGAAAAATGTATATATATATTCATTTGACACCCAATGTGACATTGCTCCTATGCATTGTACATGTTGGTGCTTATGGGTCCTTCTAGATGGAAATGTCCCTTAGCGCACAGAATCGTTTTTAAATGGATTGTGAAAACCACACTTGGTATTTGAGCTTGCACACTCATGCTGCATATTATTTAGCCTAGCACTGTACCTACCCTTCCAATACTTTTGCTCTTTGCCCGCTTCCGCTCCCCTTCCCCGGTCTTATCCACCCACATTTACGCACCCACAGCAGACAAAACATCCACAATTACAGTTCTCCCTACCGTGCCAACCACCTCCCCAGAAACCTCAACCAGTGCTGCAGTTTCCCCTCAGACCTCAGCCAACTCTGCTACTGCTGCACACAGGGTGGATTTCACTCGTGCCGTTTTCCACCTCTAAACGAGGACAGTGAATCAGGATTCGTCCCTGTGCTAAATTTAGAAGTGTTCCTAAATTCAAAGGGTGGCCTAGTGCATCGCGAGTGTTTGTTTCACTTGACTTTAAAGCAAACTAATCGCTGAAGACTGCACTGAGCTGAATCCAGGATAGAACAAAAAGGAAAACCAACAGATAGCCTAGGCCTACAAACTCAACCCACTGGGCAAAAACTGGCTGAATCAACATTGTTTCCACGTGATTTCAACCCCAAAAAATCTATGCGATGACATTGAATCAATGTGGAACATTTATTGGATTTGCTTTAAGTCATCAACATAGTGGCATTTCATATTTTTTTGTCCAACTTTACCTAAATCCAATCGTGTTTTTTTTTTTTTACATTAGTTGACAACAACCAAACTTAAATCAAACCTAGACGTTGAACTGACGTATGTACTTAACTGTAGCTTATGCATGTCATACTAAAATGAAATGTATCAACTTTCCTTCCTTCCTCCTAAATAAAACACTTAAAAGATGTGCCCAATAACGTGCAGAAACGAAGTATGGAAAGGCGCAAAGTCTATGACAACCGTTTGACCCCTTTCTCTGAATCTCTCCCTCCCTAGTAGGCTAGGCTGTCGATCCAGCTGACTCAGACTGCAGGAAAGTCTTAAAACGACGTGAGCCCAGCACATTGCTTCCTTCCCCTGCAGTCTGGCTGCTAGTACCGCAAACTCCTCACTCGTCCAAAATCAGCCTCTGACCCTTGAACCCTTCCTGTACAATGCCCCAGCCTCCCCTCACCTGACCCATAGAGCAACCATCCTCCTAACCAATGACTCAGCTATGACACAACCATTCCCCATTGACATTAGTGACTTTAAAAATCACATTAGCCTGACTGAAGTAGAAGCTTCCTCTCTAAATTAGGCTAAATGTAGCCTGGTCGCATCATCGGTCTGGTATGAATCAGCCTTTGTGCTTATGAATCGGCTTGCATCATTGGGAGCCTAAACAACCTTTTTGGACAAACATGACTCACTGCTGTCACCCTGCTGTGATAAGGTGGCGTGTTCATGTCAGTGAGGTGAAGCTGTCCGACACTAACTGGAGCTAGTAGCCACATGGATGCAGTTTATGAGTGTAGTGCCTACCAGTCTGATCTATAGGTCTGAGTGCATCAGTCTATGGGGACCTGGCTAAATGCATTTTGCCCACCAAAAGCAGTCCCCAAACCCTTTCAGTGTGTGTGTGTGTTCATCCACAGAGGAGTGTGTGCTGTGAGAGGGATGTCCCAGTGACTTAAGTGGAGAGAGGACATTATTAAATTCAAGAGGCACTAGTCAAGTGTTTCTACTTCATACCTAGGCTATACCCACTCAACACAACAAAGTGCCATCTTTTATAGTCAAGTTAGAGAACAGCCACCCTTTGGCGTGATGGATCTCCATTTGTAGCGGAGACGGTAGAGAAAGCTTTCTCAACAATCTCTGGTTGTAGTAGCAGTAGAATGGGAGGGGCTCGGAATCACGCACATCCATATGAGCATATTCAGCCTCATCACTAAGCTGATGATAGACAGTCTAGCGTTCTAAAAATACAAGTTTGACAACACAAACATCTTATATGCCTAGTAGCCTATGCCATGATACTGTACTGCAAAAAGGTACAACGTTCTCCTCTTGCGCTTAACAGTTTCCTGTTACGAAAGCTTTGTTGACAGCCATGCCCGACCAAGATATTCCGCTAGTGCAGAGAACAAAGTGGTGCACAGCGGCTTCCTCTCACTGCTTCATTTCGGGATTGCAATCTTCCGCTATCTAGGCCTAGTTCCACACAAGCACATCCAATTTGATTAAGGCTACATTGACCACGTCTAACGTTCTAGCAAACTCCTGTGGAACTAAAAACGTTTTATTAACATTACGCCACCTGGGTTTGCTTGGGCCAGTATTTGCAAAACTTTTCCAAAAGTGCCCCATTCTTCACTTCCGGTGTTTCGATATCTTGCTGCATTTTCATCACAGCAACCTCCTGAGATGAGATGTCTCGTCAAGTGGTCTATTTCTAGGTGGCGCTCGGTTGTTCTTCTACTGCGAGACTGACTACTGTTTTGATGCCACCCCACCTAAATGGAGAGTGAGTGTAGATTCAGAAGTGACTACAATGGAGGATATGTTCTATTAATCAGCCTAACTTTCATGCCGCTTCATTAATAGTCAAGGGCTATAATAAAGCCAGTCATGTTCGATATTGCGAAAGTCTGTTTTTCAGTATTTTTTTCCTCCTTTTTCCTCATTTAGTTGCCATCTGATTTCAAAGGGATCAAAAGAGGTGAACAATCTTTTTTTTTTGCAATTGTCGGTAGGAGAGAAAGGTTAAAGTGCGACAGGGCGCGCACCCAACCATCTTCATATTCGAACAAATGTGCCTCAAATAAACAGCAACAGTGGTCCATACACAGCCTATTCAGAACTCCAACTCCAGATAGAATGCAGAGTTCGCAGAGGATCGCCAAGATATTCCAAAAGCATCATGCATGTTAGTCACTGTGGTTGACTGTTGCCTCAAACAATACGCTCCCAGGGGTTAAAGCTACAATATCTAACTTTTGGGGCGGCCTGAGTGGGATCTCTGCTAGTTTTTAATGGCCCATTTACATGGCATACTAGGCCATGTGACCAATCACAGCCCTCCTTTTAGGCTTGGGCGGTATCCAGATTTCCATATCGTCACACCGTCCACTTATCCTGGGATTGATGGTATTACCAGCACAGCACACAAGGGGGCGCTAACACCGCAAGAAAAGACCATCGGGTCTCTTACCAGAATGCTAATACTAATAGCAAAAAAAATCAGACACTAGCTAAATGCAAAGAGGAAAATCCAGCTCATAAAGTTACAGGCATAGCTAGAAGCTACCGAATGTCATTTTCAGTAAGTGTGGCATTTACAAGTTTAAGTGAACGAGAGAAATTGTTCAAATGAACAAAGTTGTGACGCTGCTCTTCCTTCAGAAAAGCATGCACGTGTACACGGCGCAGAGAAGAAATCTAGAAGAAAATTATTGAAATCTAAATACTACTCATATTACAGAAAGTCGTAAAGCGTCATATGACACCAATGTTTGCAGCGTAGCACCTACAGATGAATGACTACGGAGTCTTAAAGGAGGCCAGGCTAAACGCAAAATGTCATAAACCAACTTCGATATTATTTATCAATTATGCTTTTAGATACAAAATGCCAAATATGTCTTCCTCCAAAAGGACTGTTCTATGTTCTGTTCGATGCCAAAATCCGCAAAATCGTGTTCTATTTTATGTCGGTTTCGTGAGGAATCACTTATCCAGTGTCTCTGCTCATTTTCTTTCACATGGACTGTGCCTAGGCTAATACACAGAGGCCATTCTGTCCAGCTCCATCCAATTAAAGATGCCAACGAAGAGACGATTGGGAGGAGAACAAAGACACTTTGTGGCACAGCAGGATTAGAGTAGGCCCCCATACCTACTTTGCAGGTGTTAACATTAACCAATGAACGGATCCATTACAGAACGTGAGCCTAACTTATCACAACGATGACGGAAGTTCCCTGGACATGCTTGACAGAGGCTAAAGAAGCCGACGTGGGAATCTCAAAAGGACAGACCGATTTTAAAAGCAGTCATTTGACAAACAATTGACCATGACACAAAGAAAGAAACAGCATGTTACTTAAGTCTTCCCTGCAATTGCAGTTTTAACAACCGTGGATATGGATGTAGACCTGTGTTTTTTGCATGTAAGTGGTGCCCACAGCATGACTACAGAATAAATACATTGTTCCCTCTCCGCCTGTGACCAAGTGTCAGCCTAATCAGTGTGAAATGACTGCGTGGTCACAGGACTGCGTTTCACCTCCTGGTATTTCATTCACACAATTGTGAGAGATTTACTTCAAGGGGCATTTTACCATTCGTTTCGTATTTCTTGTCCATATGGTCTCTAAATATCATACTGACATGAAAACAGCTAAAGCACAGTGCATTTTAGATCTACGCTAGATCCTCCCACTTGTTCACATCTGCTTTGGGTTTAGGCAACGCTTGTAATAAGCAGGCCTACACACTGATTGACAATCCTCTCCTCACCTTATAACATCAACCTGAGCAGCTGCACTAGACTCAGCGGATTCACCTAATTCTCTATAGTTGATACAGATATGGAAACTCAGCGCATCTGATAACGGCCAGTACATTTGACTGAGTCACTCCTACATCTCAAGCGAACCAGCTCATGAGTGAACATTGCGTGCCAAACAACACCATCAACTCTAGTTCATCCAAGGCGGGTAGCTTAGATTGTCAGGACGCCGGCAGCGCCCGCTGATAAGCAGCCCAACGGCCTTGATGGAACTGACGACAGCAAGACAAGCATGTACTGGAGCAGCGCAAACTCCCCCCCCCCCCCCCCCGCTCACTCACTCGAGGGTGCACTGCTTCACGAGTCATCGCGAGGAGAGATAATGGCAGTCTGTCTGCCCTCATTCATGGCATATTAATACTCTGCCTGTGTCCTGAGGGGGATCCGCTGAGGCAGGAATACTCTGAATGACCCTCTTCATGGCGGCTCAAGTAGGCCATGCCCAAGACTCTCCCTCGCCCCCAACACAGACCACAGATTATACATCCTCAACGCCACACATCACCCACAATACTCTGGACTTCCCTTTTTATAGGGCTAGTACTGCTCCTAGTATGCTCTGTGACAGTGTTCGCTCACCTCCTTCATATGAGCCAGGAAATTGGTGAAGCGGAGTGAAAGATCCAGGATTTGCGCCAAGGCAAAATGTGCTGTCAGCCAAAGCTTGTGGGAGCTAGAGTGTGTCCGGCTCAAAGGACCAAGCGCAAATGTGGTGAGTCAGGCTGTGCATGTAGGCTGCTTCTGCTTTGTTGTGGGGTTTCTCACAGAGCACGCCAGGGGCCTCTACAGTCTACCCACATCACACAGAGAAGAGGATGTGGCGGCGCTAAGCAGCGGCCTTCCCCCAAAGCCACTGTGACCCGGGAGCGTAGTGTGGGCCAAAGAGGCAGGCTGAAGGCCACAAACCCACACTTACTCTCACTCCATCAGCAAATGTAGGGACGACGGGCTTCCATGCATTGGCCTGCATACAAAACTATAACAAAGGGTCAACATAGTGAACTTGTGCATTTCTAATGGTTTGAATCCCTTATTGCCTACATGGAAACGCATGTGCTGAGTTAGCTAGGATTGGAAACTGTGGGCATTGAGTTGTAACGTGCAATGGGCAGTCTCATTGCTGCTTGCAGTCCTTCATACAATTTTGCTAGCATTAGCCTACTTTCATATTTACATTTTAGTAATGCAGACGTTTGCAGACGCTCTTATCCAAAGGGACTTACAGGAGCAATTAGGATTAAGTGCCTTGCTCAAAGATTTTACCTAGTCGGCTCGGGGATATAATTTGAATAACCAAAACACCACTGGCTTTTTGGCCAGCTTCCCCGATTGGGAAGTGGACGGCAGTGTGAGGGGATGCAGAAGCTTGCCCCCTATGTGGACTGTTCGGATTATTCCCAAGGG
Source organism: Salvelinus namaycush (assembly GCF_016432855.1). NCBI lineage: Eukaryota > Metazoa > Chordata > Actinopteri > Salmoniformes > Salmonidae > Salvelinus > Salvelinus namaycush. Next base: position 45,661,868 of record NC_052308.1, read on the forward strand.
GTGGTGGTCTTACTGGCGCTTTTACAGTCGCCGAAGCATCACCCAGGTGGGTGCTACAACACAGTAGTGGACGATTCTGTACTGTGAGTACAGTGCATTCGGAAAGTATTCAGACACCTTCACTTTATCCACAGTTACGTTAGAGCCTTATTCTAAAATGGATTAAATAAATGTTTTTCCCTCAATCTACACATAATAGCCCATAATGGCAAAGCGAAAACAGTTTAGAACATTTTACAAATTATGAAAAATAAACTGATCACATTTCGTATTCAGTCCCTTTGCCATGAGTCGAAATTGAGCTCAGGTGCATCGTATTTCCATTGATCGTCCTTGATGTTTCTACACCTTGATTGGAGTCCAGCTGTGGTAAATTAAATTGATTGGACATGATATGGAAAGGCACACACCTATCTATATAAGGTTCCACAGTTGACAGTGCATGTCAGAGGAAACACCAAGCCATGAGGTCAAAGGAATTGTCCATAGAGCTACGAGACAGGAAAGTGTCGAGGCACAGATCTGGGGAAGGGTACCAAAACATGTTCCAGGATTCCTCCAATGGCATTGAGGAGTACACCACATCAGTCATTGGCTTCATCAATAAGTGCATCGATGACGTCGTCCCCACAGTGGCCGTACGTACATACTAGAGGTCGACCGATTATGATTTTTCAACTCCGATACCGATTTATTGGAGGACCAAAAAAAGCCGATAACGATTAAATCTGCCAATTGTTATTTTATTTATTTGTAATAATGACAATTACAACAATACGGAATGAACACTTATTTTAACTTAATATAATACATCAATATAATCAATTTAGCCTCAAATAAATAATGAAACATGTTCAATTTGGTTTAAATAATGCAAAAACAAAGTGTTGAAGAAAGTAAAAGCGCAATATGTGCCATGTAAGAAAGCTAACGTTTAAGTTCCTTGCTCAGAACATGAGAACATATGAAAGCTGATGGTTCCTTTTAACATGAGTCTTCAATATTCCCAGGTAAGAAGTTTTAGGTTGTAGTTATAATAGGAATTATAGGACTCTCTCTCTCTATACGATTTGTATTTCATATACCTTTGACTATTGGATGTTCTTATTAGGCACTTTAGTATTGCCAGTGTAACAGTATAGCTTCCATCCCTCTACTCGCCGCTACCCTCGAAGCAGCGTTACCCATGCAGAGCAAGGGGAACAACTACTCCAAGTCTCAGAGCGAGTGACGTTTGAAACGCTATTAGCGCGCACCCCGCTAACTAGCTAGCCATTTCACATCGGTTACACCAGCCTAATCTCGGGAGTTGATAGGCTTGAAGTCAAACAGCAGAGCTGCTGGCAAAACGCACAAAAGTGCTGTTTGAATGAATGCTTACGAGCCTGCTGGTGCCCACCATCGCTCAGACTGCTCTATCTAATCAGACTTAATTATAACATAATAACACACAGAAATACGAGCCTTAGGTCATTAATATGGTCGAATCCAGAAACTATCATCTCAAACAAAACGTTTATTCTTTCAGTGAAATTCTGAACCGTTCTGTATTTTATCTAATGGGTGGCATCCATCAGTCTAAATATTCCTGTTACATTGCACAACCTTCAATGTTATGTCATAATTACATAAAATTCTGGCAAATTAGTTCAATGACTGTTGCATATACCCTGACTCTGCGTGCAATGAACGCAAGAGAAGTGACACAATTTCACCTGGTTAATATTGCCTGCTAACATGGATTTCTTTTAGCTAAATATGCAGGTTTAAAAATATATACTTCTGTGTATTGATTTTAAGAAAGGCATTGATGTTTATGGTTAGGTACACGTTGGAGCAACGACAGTCCTTTTTCACGAATGCGCACTGCATCGATTATATGCAACGCAGGACACGCTAGATGAACTAGTAATATCCTCAACCATGTGTAGTTATAACTAGTGATTATGATTGATTGATTTTTATAAGATAAGTTTAATGCTAGCTAGCAACTTACCTTGGCTTCTTACTGCATTCGCGCAACAGGCGGGCTCCTCGTGAGGCAGGTGGTTAGAGCATTGGACTAGTTAACCGTAAGGTTGCAGGATTGAATCCCTGAGCTGACAAGGTAAAAATCTGTCATTCTGCCCCTGAACAAGGCAGTTAACCCACCGTTCCTAGGCCGTCATTGAAAATAAGAATGTGTTCTTAACTGACTTGCCTAGTTAAATAACCGATTTCCGATTGATTAGGAAAACTTGAAATTGGCCATGCCGATTTAATCGGTCGACCTCTAGTATATACCCCAACCAGAAGCCATGGATTACAGGAAACATCCGCACTGAGCTAAAGGGTAGAGCTGCCGCTTTCAAGGAACAGGACTAACCCGGAAGCTTATAAGAAATCCCACTATGCCCTCCGACAAACCATCAAACAGGCAAAGCGTCAATACAGGACTAAGATCGAATCATACTACACCAGCTCTGACGCTCGTTGGATGTGGCAGTGCTTGCAAACTATTACAGACTACAAAGGGAAGCACAGCCGAGAGCTGCCCAGTGACACGAGCCTACCAGATGAGCTAAACTACTTCTATGCTCGTTTTGAGGCAAATAAAACTGAAACATGCATGAGAGCACCAGCTGTTCCGGAAGACTGTGTGATCACGCTCTCTGCAGCCGACGTGAGCAAGACCTTTAAACAGGTCAACATTCACAAGGACGCAGGGCCAGACGGATTACCAGGAAGTGTACTGCGAGCATGCGCTGACCAACTGGCAAGTGTCTTCACTTCACTGATAGTGCCTGTTCCCAAGAATACTAAGGTAACACTACAGGTACCCCCCCTGTACCCCATTGCTTGCTGTTTGGGGTTTTAGGCTGGGTTTCTGTACAGCACTTTGAGATATCAGCTGATGTAAGAAGGGCTATATAAATAAATTTGATTTAGCCTCGCTATTGTTATTTTACTGCTGCTCTTTAATTACTTGTTACTTTTATTTCTTATTCTTATCCGTATATTTTTTAACTTCATTGTTTGTTAGGGGCTCGTAAGTAAGCATTTCCCTGTAAGGTCTACTACACCTGTTGTATTCGGCACATGTGACTAATAAAATTTGATTTCATTTTTATACATTTGCACACAACTTTTTTCTTTGTCACTATGGGGTAGTGTGTGTAGATTGAGGTGGGGGAAAAGCAATTGAATCCATTTTAGAATAAGGCTGTAATCTAACAAAATGTGAAAATTTAAGGGGTCTGAATACTTTCCGAATGCACTGTATATGAAAAATAATACACTGCTCAAAAAAATAAAGGGAACACTTAAACAACACAATGTAACTCCAAGTCAATCACACTTCTGTGAAATCAAACTGTCCACTTAGGAAGCAACACTGATTGACAATAAATGTCACATACTGTTGTGCAAATGGAATAGACAGCAGGTGGAAATTATAGGCAATTAGCAAGACACCCCCAATAAAGGAGTGGTTCTGCAGGTGGTGACCACAGACCACTTCTCAGTTCCTATGCTTCCTGGCTGATGTTTTGGTCACTTTTGAATGCTGGCGGTGCTCTCACTCTAGTGGTAGCATGAGACGGAGTCTACAACCCACACAAGTGGCTCAGGTAGTGCAGCTCATCCAGGATGGCACATCAATGCGAGCTGTGGCAAGAAGGTTTGCTGTGTCTGTCAGCGTAGTGTCCAGAGCATGGAGGCGCTACCAGGAGACAGGCCAGTACATCAGGAGACGTGGAGGAGGCCGTAGGAGGGCAACAACCCAGCAGCAGGACCGCTACCTCCGCCTTTGTGCAAGGAGGAGCACTGCCAGAGCCCTGCAAAATGACCTCCAGCAGGCCACAAATGTGCATGTGTCTGGTCAAACGGTCAGAAACAGACTCCATGAGGGTGGTATGAGGGCCCGACGTCCACAGGTGGGGGTTGTTCTTACAGCCCAACACCGTGCAGGACGTTTGGCATTTGCCAGAGAACACCAAGATTGGCAAATTCGCCACTGGCGCCCTGTGCTCTTCACAGATGAAAGCAGGTTCACACTGAGCACATGAGCACATGTGACAGACGTGACAGAGTCTGGAGACGCCGTGGAGAACGTTCTGCTGCCTGCAACATCCTCCAGCAAGACCGGTTTGGCGGTGGGTCAGTCATGGTGTGGGGTGGCATCTTTGGGGGGGGCCGCACAGCTCCATGTGTTCGCCAGAGGTAGCCTGACTGCCATTAGGTACCGAGATGAGATCCTCAGACTCCTTGTGAGACCATATGCTGGTGCGGTTGGCCCTGGGTTCCTCCTAATGCAAGACAATGCCAGACCTCATGTGGCTGGAGTGTGTCAGCAGTTCCTGCAAGAGGAAGGCATTGATGCTATGGACTGGCCCACCCGTTCCCCAGACCTGAATCCAATTGAGCACATCTGGGACATCATGTCTCGCTCCATCCACCAACGCCACGTTGCACCACAGACTGTCCAGGAGTTTGTGGATGCTTTAGTCCAGGTCTGGGAGGAGATCCCTCAGGAGACCATCCGCCACCTCATCAGGAGCATGCCCAGGCGTTGTAGGGAGGTCATACAGGCACGTGGAGGCCACACACACTACTGAGCCTCATTTTGACTTGTTTTAAGGACATTACATCAAAGTTGGATCAGCCTGTAATGTGGTTTTCCACTTTAATTTTGAGTGTGACTCCAAATCCAGACCTCCATGGGTTGATAAATTTGATTTCCATTGATAATTTCTGTGTGATTTTGTTGTCAGCACATTCAACTATGTAAAGAAAAAAGTATTTAATAAGAATATTTCATTCATTCAGATCTAGGATGTGTTATTTTAGTGTTCCCTTTATTTTTTTGAGCAGTGTATTAATCTATCCATTTATCTAATACCAGGCAGGCAGGCAGGCAGGCAGGCATTAAATGTATGTGCACATCAGTTTGAGAAACACACCAGGAAAGCAGAGTTTTCCCTTTAAACAGTTCACCCCCCTTCCCAGTGCACCGGGTTAGCCAAATCAAGCGTACCCTCTATTTTCAAAGGACTAGCCCCACCCGTAACCTCCAGGCCTATGTGACTTTGCCACACTGACCAACCTCTACAGAGACCATAATCACACTCCCTCAGCCTTGCAAGATAAGAGACCCATCCCAGGGCCATCAAAGACCCAGAGCTTCTCTACACCCTGTGACAGTGTTCCCTCTAGATTTGTTATCTTATGTAGGGCAGGAAAAATTGACACCAAATAACTTTTCCACTGATACCATTTGAGGACAAGCCTAACTGGGCTATGGTCAGAGCTAGGTGAGATGGGAGGCCCACCATAAATCAGCTAATAGGTTGAGAACATTGTAGGGCCTACATAACATAATAAAACCCTCTCCAGACAGTTCTTGTGTGACTTGTTAATCCATAGGTGAATTAGTGTCAGTGATTTGGGTCCACATTGAAAAGAGAAGTGTTACATGCTGACCAGACGCGTCGCAAAATAAATGTAGAAATCCATGTTATTCAATTATTGCGCGCGCCAACGAGCGTCTGCGATGCCAAGGGCTAAAATATAATTCCTTTCTATTTCTGACGCAGATCGCGCTGAAAGTCCTGCCTCTCCCATCTCCTCATTGGTTTATAGAAGCAAGTACCCACATGCCATCTCCTCATTGGTTATACCCACGTGGGTGATTGAAAGACCAACTGTTTTGCCGGTTGTCGTGGTAATTCTATGAAAGTGTAGATGCAATCACCATATAAGTTCAAAGATGAAAAAGCCTGGAAGGAGGAGAGATGACTAGAAACGATTCGGTTGGCCGTTTTGTGTGTGGATTAATTGTAGGAGTAGAGGACCTTGTGCATTTCGGGTAAAATAACAACTCAATGTTTATATCCCAGGACAAATTAGCTAGCAACAGCAAGCTAGCTAAATAGGACAAATTAGCTAGCAAGTGCAAGCTAACTAGCTAATTGCCATACATGTTTAATTCTTTTCGACCTGTCCCCAAATTAATGTCATTGCTTCAGAGTTTGTTTTGATATTTTAACCTGCGTGTCGTGATCGCATTTGGTGTCGGAAGACAAAATAAATGTATGCATGATGGCACACGCGCGCAGCCAATTTGGGTTCCGTATTAGCGTCGAAATGAGACCATTACTCTTGACACTCAGTGGAATTTAGCCTAATTCAAAACATTTTAATAGGTCTAAATTCTGCAACGAGTGCAGGTTGACAGTGCAAGTGATCGCAGTCAAAAATGGGCCTAAATAGGCTAATGTGTTTTGAAAATAGCTCCACTAGTGTTTACAAGGTCAAACTGTCACTCAAGGTGCACTTTTTCAATGACCTGCTACTACCGTGTCTAGACTCTGGGGCAATAGAAACTGTCCTACACCCTCTAGAATGGTAAAGAGTTCATGTCCAACACCCCTCAGTTGTTAGATAGGGCCTAAATATTTACCCTAGCATCTGATGTTATTTACATCAGTAGCTAGGCTTATGCTAGTGTTATCCAGAGGCGTTGCTAGGATTTCAGGACATCGGGGGGGGAAAAACTATTTAAAATTTCAAAAGCTAAATGTATCAATCTAGTGCACTTTGAGATGAACATCGAGTGAGATTAAATCTACTAAGAATGCCGAAGAAAGTAAAATCAACTCATGTCAATTCTATTCAAAAGTCAATACAATACAAGACATTCTGGGAACTTGCACCATACCACCTGCCACAGCAGACACTGCCAATTACAGTAGCTGTGGGTCTCTCTACGCTGGAACACACATCTACAGTGTATTGCCAAAAACCTCCATACCACTCAACAACTGACTTGTCCAATGAGCCAAACTGCTTAGAGTCAGTCACTCTCTCTCTGAAAATGATATCATAATCGAATGACTAAGTTACTTTATCTTTCAAAGGAGAGATGTGGCAGACTTTAACGCCAAAGTACAGTGCATTCCACTAAACACAATCATTTTCTGTACTATATTTACTGCCCTATTAAAACATTTGTTTTAGAATAGGACCCTGGGTGTATCTGAAACAAATCTGTAAATAGATTTGATGATGCTTTGGAATCTGGCTTTATAAACAAGACAAACATATGTCAAATCAGCAAATGCCTGAATTAAGTATGCTTTCAAGTTATTGAAATGCACCATACCGGTAATGGAAAATTCAGGAAAGCAAAAGGAAGAATATCAGGCAATCATTGTTTATTTAATCTTTCTGAGAACAGAAGATATGTTTCTGAGAGTCTTAGCTTTCAGGAATGGAGTCATAATTGCTAATAGCCCAAACCGTTCCAAGGCTGGAGCCAAATTCATAGGAAGAAGATCACAATTGCATTAGCATTTTGCCACGGCAGCAGCTACACTTCCTGGGGTCCAAACACATTAAAGCACTTACATTACATACAAAACAAAAGATAAAACAGTACATCATATAACATTATTACACCACTACATATCTACAATACAAAATGTACAATACCACCATACAACAATATATGTGTGTGCCTCTTCACAGTCCCCGCTGTTCCACAAGGTGTATTTTTACCAGTTACATTTTTTTTTTATTCTACTGCTTGCATTTAGTTACCGGATGTGGAATAGAGTTCCACGTAGTCATGGCTCTATGTAGTACTGTGCGCCTCCCATAGTCTGTTCTGGACTTGGGGATTGTGAAGAGACCTCTGGGGGCATGTCTTGTGGGGTATGCATGGGTGTCCGAGCAGTGTGCTAGTAGTTTGAACAGACAGCTCGGTACAATTAATTTCCCCCAGTAATTCTGTGCAGTTTTGTAAAAGTCCTTTCTAATGAGTCATGCGCGACTTGTGAACGTTGTAGAGGGAAACAGAGGGGAATCTTAGCTTTCATTTGTGGGGTCAAAATAGCTAATAGCCCAAACAATTCACACGCTAGAGCCAAATTCATAGGAAATAAACAAACTCAACATGCCACACTGGCTTTAGAAACCGCTGGGTGCAAAGTTATACAGCCTGTCCGCCCCTTCCGATGCGTCTGCATGGTCCTAAAGCATGCTGAATAATATTTATTTATTTTTTACAGCAGGCAATTTCACAATTCTTCAACCATCAAAAGGTTCAGGGCTGCACTGTGCCACACCCTTTTATCCATTTAGCTGATATCCTGTTTTTATTAAATGGATCACTAAATTTCCTTTGCAAGTTTGGGTAGAAAACCGATGAAAATAAATTGTGTGGTCATCACAATTCAAGCCAGTCGTCCATGAAAGCAATCAATTAGCTTAATTTCTCAGATCAAATTATATTTCAACAAAATAACATTTCAGGAACGCTAATCTTATCTGTTTCTAACTACAGAAACAGATATCCTATTGATTCCTGTTTACAAACAAAAATTAAAGCAGGAAGCACAAGTGACTCTGTCAATAAAGAAGTGGTCAGATGACGCAGATGCTAAGCTACAGGACTGTTTCGCTAGCACAGACTGGAATACATCCCGAGATTCTTTCCGATGGCATTGAGGAGTACATCACATCAGTCACTGGCTTCATCAATAAGTGCATCGATGACGTCATCCCACAGTGACTGTACGTACATACTAGAGGTCGACCGATTATGATTTTTCAACGCCGATACCGATTATTGGAGGACCAAAATAAGCTGATACCGATGAATCGGCCCAAATTTGTATTTATTTTATATATATATATATATACACACACATACAGTTGAAGTCGGAAGTTTACATACACTTAGGTTGGAGTCATTAAAACACGTTTTTCAACCACTCCACAAACTTCTTGTTAACAAACTATAGTTTTGGCAAGTCGGTTAAGACATCTACTTTGTGCATGACACAAGTCGTTTTTCAACAATTGTTTACAGATGATTTCACTTATAATTCACTGTATCACAATTCCAGTGGGTCAGAAGTTTACATACACTAAGTTGACTGTGCCTATAAACAGCTTGGAAAATTCCAGAAAATTATGTCATGGCTTTAGAAGCTTCTGATAGGCTAATTGACATCATTTGAGTCAATTGGAGGTGTACCTGTGGATGTATTTCAAGGTCTACCTTCAAACTCAGTGCCTCTTTGTGTGACATCATGGGAAAATCAAAAGAAATCAGCCAAGACCTCAGGAAAAAAATTGTCTGGTTCATCCTTGGGAGTAATTTCCAAATGCCTGAAGGTACCACGTTCATATGTACAAACAATAGTACGCAGTATAAGCACCATGGGACCACGCAGCCGTCATACTGCTCAGGAAGGAGACGTGTTCTGTCTCCTAGAGATCAACGTACTTTGGTGTGAAAAGTGCAAATCAATCCAAGATCAACAGCAAAGGACCTATCTATCCACAGTAAAAACCAGTCCCATATCGACATAACCTGAAAGGCCGGTCAGCAAGAAAGAAGCTACTGCTCCAAAACCACCATAAAAAAGCCAGACTACGGTTTGCAACTGCACATGGGGACAAAGATCATACTTTTTGCCACAAAGTTGTGGCAAAATGGCTTAAGGACAACAAAGTCAAGGTATTGGAGTGGCCATCACAAAGCCCTGACCTCAATCCCATTGAAAATTTGTGGGCAGAACTGAAAACGCGTGAGCGAGCAAGGATGCCTACAAACCTGGCTCAGTTACACCAGCTCTGTCAGGAGGAATGGGCCAAAATTCACCCAACTTATTGTGGGAAGCTTGTGGTAGTCTACCCGAAACTTTTGACCCAAGTTGCACAATTTAAAGGCAATGCTACCAAATACTAATTGAGGGTATGTAAACTTCTGACCCACTGGGAATGTGATGAAAGAAATAAAGCATTCTCTTTACTATTATTCTGACATTTCACATTCTTAAAATAAAGTGGTGATCCAAACTGACCTTAGACAGGAAATTTTTACTTGGATTAAATGTCAGGAATTGTGATAAACTGAGTTTAAATGTATTTGGCTAAGGTGTATGTAAACTGCCAACTTCAACTGTATGTACAGTATGTATATATACTTGAAATAATGACAATTACGACAATACTGAATGATCAATGAACACTTAACTTAATATAATACATAAAACCTATTTAGTTTCAAATAATGAAACATGCTCAATTTGGTTTAATGGAAAAACAGTGTTGGAGAAGAAAGTAAAAGTGCAATATGTGCCATGTAAAACATTTAGGTTCCTTGCTCAGAACATATGTAAGCTGGTGACTCAATATTCCCAGTAAAGAAATATTAGGTTGCAGTTATTATATGGATTATGACGTGTCGACTATTTCTCTCTATACCATTTGTATTTCATATACCTTTGACTATTGGATGTTCTAATAGGCACTTTAGTATTGCCAGCCTAATCTCAGGAGTTGATAGGCTTGAAGTCATAAACAGCACTGTGATCAAGCATTGCTAAGAACTGCTGGCAAACACAGAAAAGTTTGAGTGAATGCTTACGAGCCTGCTGCTGCCTACCACCGTTCAGTCAGACTGCTCTATCAAATATCAAATCATAGACTTAATTATAATATAATAAAACACATACGATCCTTAGGTCATTAACATGGCCAAATCCGGAAACTATAATTTCGAAAACAAAACGTTTATTCTTTCAGTGAAATACGGAACCGTTACGTATTTTATCTAACGGGTGGCAACCCTAAGTCTAAATATTGCTGTTACATTGCACAACCTTCAATGTTATGTCATAATTATGTAAAATTCTGGCAAATTAGTTCGCAACGAGCCAGGTGGCCCAAACTGTTGCATATACCCGGATTCTGCGTGTAATGAACGCAAGAGAAGTCACACAATTTCCCTAGTTAATATTGCCTGCTAACATGAATTTCTTAACTAAATATGCAGGTTTAAAAAAAATATACTTCTGTGTATTGATTTTAAGAAAGGCAAAAGATGTTTATCGTTAGTCACATTCGTGCACCGATTGTGCTTTCTTCGAATGCGCCTTTGATAAATCACAGGTTTGGCGAAGCAGGCTGTGATTCGATGATAAATGAACAGGCACAGCATTGATTATATGCAACAGGACAAGCTAGTTAACCTAGTAATATCATCAACTATGTGTAGTTAACTAGTGATTGTGTGAAGATTGATTGTTTTTTTATAAGATAAGTTTAATGCTAGCTAGAAACTACCCTTGGCTCCTTGCTGCACTCGCGTAACAGGTTGTCACCCTGCCACGCAGTTTCCTCGTGGAATGCAATGTAATCGGCTATAATCGGCATCCAAAAATGCAGATTACGAAAACTTGAAATTGGCCATGCCGATTAATCGGTCGACCTCTAGTACATACCCCAACCAGTAGCCATGGATTACAGGCAACATCTGCACTGAGCTAAAGGCTAGAGCTGCCGCTTTCAAGGAGCGGGACTCTAACCTGGAAGCTTATAAGAAATCTCACTATGCCCGCCGACGAACCATTAAACAGACAAAGCGTCAATACAGGACTAAGATTGAATCGTACTACACCGGCTCCGACGCACGTCGGATGAGTTTGCAAATTATTAGACTCCAAAGGGAAGCACAGCTGCAAGCTGCACATTGACAGGAGCCTACCAGACGAGCTAAATTACTTATATGCTCGCTTCGAGGCAAGTAACAAGCAGACCAACAGTGTTCTTGGGCACAGGGACTAAGGTAACCTGCCTAAATGACTACCGACCCGTAGCACTCACGTCTGTAGTCATGAAGTGCTTTGAAAGGCTGGTCATGGCTCACATCAACACTATTATCCCAGAAACCCTAGACCCACCCTAAATTGCATACCGCCCCAACAGATCCACAGATGATGCTATCTCTATTGCACTCCACACTGCCCTTTCCCACATGGACAAAAGGAACACCTATGTGAGAATGCTATTCATTGACTACAGCTCAGCGTTCAACACCATAGTGCCCTCAAATCTCATGACTAAGCTAAAGACCGTGGGACTAAACACCTTCCTCTGCAACTGGATCCTGGACTTCCTGACAGGCTTCCCCCAGTTGGTAAGGGTAGGTAACAACATACCCGCCATGCTGATCCTCAACACGGTGGAGCCTCAGGGGTGCGTGCTCAGTCCCCTCCTGTACTCCCTGTTCACTCATGACTGCATGGCACGACTCCAACACCATCATTATGTTTGCCGATGACAACAGTGGTAGGCCTGATCACTGACAACGACGAGACAGCCTATAGGGAGGAGGTCAGAGACTTTGCCGTGTGGTGCCAGGTCAACAACCTCTCCCTCAACGTGATCAAGACAAAGGAGATGGTTGTGGACTACAGGAAAAAGACAGAGCACACCCCCATTCTCATCAACAGTGCTGCAGATGAACAGGTTGAGAGCTTCAAGTTCCTTGGCGTCCACATCACCAACAAACTATCATGGTCCAGACACACCAAGACAGCCGTGAAGAGGGCACGACAAAACCTGTTCCCCCTCAGGAGACTGAAAATATTTGGCATTCGTCCTCAGAAGGTTCTACAGCTGCACCATCGAGAGCATCCTGACTGGTTGCATCAGTGCCTGGTATGGCAACTGTTCGGCCTCTGACCGCAAGGCACTACAGAGTGTAGCGCGTACGGCCCAGTACATCGCTGGGGCCAAGCTTCCTGCCATCCAGGACCTCTATACCAGGCGGTGTTAGAGAAAGGCCCTAAAAATTGTCAGACTCCAGCCACCCTAGTCATAGACTGTTCTCTCTCCTACCATACAGCAAACGGTACGGGAGCGCAAAGTCTTGGTCCAAAAGGCTTCTTAATACCTTCTACACCCAAGCCATAAGACTCCTGAACAGCTAATCAAATGGCTACCCAGACTATTTGCATTGTCCCCTCCCACACACTTTTACACTGCTGCTACTCTGTTTTATCTATGCATAGTCAATTTAACTCCACCTATATGTACATATTACCTCAATTACCTCGACTAACCTGTGCCCCTCCACATTGACTCTGTACCGGTACCCCCTGTATATAGCCTCGCTACTGTTATTTTACTGCTGCTCTTTGATTAGTTATTTTTATACTTAACACTTATTTTTGTTAACTGCATTGTTGATTAAGAGTTTGTAAGTAAGCATTTCACTGTAAGTTCTACACCTGTTGTATTTGGCGCATGTGACAAATAAAATTTGTTTTTTGGTGGCATGACCCTGTATCAATCCCCCCCAATCACTACTAGACTCCTCTTTGCGAGGAGCAGTGATGAGCCCAGACATGACAAGACGGGGTCGGGGCAGCCCTGTCGGCATGCTAGGGCAGTCCAGGTCTGACGAGTCAATGTCAGATCGAGGCAAGCAGCTTCTGCTTTGCACTTGAGTAGTCAAGACATAACAAGCCGAGCTCGGTGGAGAGGAAACTGCATTCTGGGATAGCGCATAGTGGGGCGAGACCAATGCAACTGCTCACACTGAAGCAGTCCAGACATGACTAGTCAGCTCCCTTTGTACACAGCTGCACACAACTCATTTATATGATGACACGCCACGCTCTGCCATAGGCCTACTTCCTACTTGGAGTATTCCCGTTGTCAATCTATCCATTCCTTCCTTTCTTGACATAATGTTGATATTTGACCATGTTATCATACTGATGTTATCTTCTTTGACCCCAATAATGAAAACCATAGTCTGTTCCCTTTTTGTAAGCTGTTGAATGTTATCCATGTTGCCGGCTGTGACCGACAGTGAGCATACGTGTAGCTTTTATAAATAAAGCTTAAGTGTATTAGGCCATATTCTATACATATAACATATCTCCACTTTCACCATGATTAAGTCAGGTCTCATGAGAATTAAATAAAGACTCAAGTTGCACTACATTCTCAAGCTTTGGTGCAAATATCGGCTAATGATGAAACACAAATGGCATCAAATGACAGTTGTCTCCAGCTTAATAAAATCCCTGGTTTCAAAAGGTAAAGTGACAGAATGTAGCAAATTTTCCTGAATGACTCCTGCTTTGCCAAATGTCTTTTCTGTGTTTAGTAACCTTTATTGATTAGATAATTGAGGAAGCTACAGCATGTCACTACAACACTACCTACAGTATGTGGTAAGTAAATACTAAGGCCCTGCCCTGAAACTAACTTTTTGAATCCAACCTACATGCATAACTATATTTAGGCTTGACTAAGTCGACTCAGGATCCAGTCAAGCCAGAATAATTAGTATGAGAAGAGGAAATGGGGAGTGCGAGGCAGGGTCAAGCAGTATGATGCTTGTCGAGACTAAATAAAGAATATCTGCTGTGATTTGAATGGGCCTGGCTGTCTAAAGCGATATAATTCCTGCGTTGTGGTCGCACTCAGCCCCCTATCCACCCCACCCCGGCAACAAAGCATTGATCAATATGTACTTTTCAGTGAGGTAGAGCTCACTGGACCGCCTTTTGGTTTTATTTCGCATCGTTACAATGTATGCGTTCACAGAACACACTATCATACGGACTTCCAATAAAAAACTATGCAGACATTCCTCCTCTCCCCCTTTCTCACCAGCCCCCCTCAAAATGTCCCTCCCTGCCTCCAAGCTAGTTGTGTGAATGTTCTGTCGCTACAAACATTATTGTTTGAGCTCCCATGATGATAGCCATGGAACGTTTTTTTTTTTAAATCACCTAGCTTCCCTCTCGGCCTTATCGCGCTCATCACCACAACGATGTTCGCCGTGGAATACTTTGCTATGATAATGTGTGGGACAAACCAAAAGTGCTTGTTTGTGACCAAGTAGTCGGACCTTATTACAACTAAATGAAGCACGCTACACTGTAACTAGTGACAATTTACAGTAGAACAAAAACAAAACTCACCACGACTTCCGTTTGGTTTTGCACAATCCTGAATATTTACAGTTGTGCAATTCCTTTCTTCCTTTTTCCACGTTCTTAACCCCGGCCCCTGTCTTCACACCCCAGGAACCAATAGTGTGTGTATGTGGGGTGGGGGGCCTGGGTGATATGAACGATCTGGGACAGACCGCCAATTTGGAGGCAACAGATCGCAAGTTTGTTTATGTTAACGAATGACTAGAACGGTCCCAAAAATTCCTCAATGTTCCCGAGGGTGTTCCTAACGAATTGGTGTCTCTCCGTCTTCCTTGAGCATAGGGGGCGTGAATCCCACTGTTTATTCGCTGTATCCGGGCGGGTCAGCCGTATCTTTTAGTCCGCCATGTTGTCTGCATTAAGGAGGGATGGGAAGCAGAGAATTCCCAGTCCTGGCCCCTCCTCTCCCTCCCTCCATAGCGCCGATGCGACATCTGGCGGTGAATCTGTGACATCGTCACGAAACCGAGTCAACAACAGCAGCCCTTTGCAGAAGAGCAGGAGTCCACCATCTGGGGCCTGTTGCACAAAACTAGGATAAGGGATTAAGCCAGGATATCTTGGTGATCCTGGCTCAATTGATCCGTAATCCGGTTGCACTAAAGATGGATAGGGGGCAGGAGGATATGTTATGGTATAAATTACCATGGAGATTTATTCTGTGGAGCTAGCCTGCTCCAGACCAGGCTAAATTCCAGGATCTATTTAATCTCATCCCTAATGTCAGTCAGCAGTCACCACAAATGGAAACCAATAGTTATTTCACTGCTCACTATACATTGTTATCACATATAACTAGACCCACTGTCATTATTTAAACGTTTGTGATCATTAATTTCAATGATTTTGGATAAAAAATTATTTTTAGATGATGTTGCTATCATTAGATAATTTACAGTTTCCCATAGACTATAAGGCTATATATAAAATGATAGAATATTAGGGCCACAGAGGGGAAAAAAACACAAGTCATAATATTGTAACCAGTTGTTTTAAAGGACAGTTGTTAAAATGACAGATGTGGGGCATTTCGTGAAATTGTACTTCAGTATGGTTTCATAAACAAAGACATGCTGATGTGCCAGAATATTAAGTATCACATTGTCATAAGTATCAAAACTGTAAAAACAATATGTAGCTTTTCTGCAGAAAGAACCAGCCTCATAAATTTATGACTTTATCCTTTTTCTTCAGTGTGGCCCTAGTACTCTGTCATATAAACAAATACACATTCCATATGAATATAAAAACACAATGTGTAACATTATGTTCCTTTATTGAATATGGACAAAACAAAGCAGGTAAACCATCAGCTCATTTCGAAACTGAAGTCACAGTGACTCTACAAGATGGAAAGCACAGAATCCAAGCATATTATACAAAATGATACATACACATTCAAAGGTCTGTATATAACACACCCTGCATGTCTGCACACTAAAATAAATGCAGGACAAATCCATACACATCAACTGAACAGACAAATGAATGGATGCAGTAGCCTCCCTGCAGCCTTGTATTACACACAGTATACCGCACAAACATCATAAGAGGCCAAATTCGTAAAAAAACGAACCCAAAAAAACCCAAATTCCTCTGCCACCGCAGGACATATTTAACCAAAATTGAAAGCACACATACTAACTAAAATAATTCAACACATATTGGTCCCTCAGCAGCCGACCACTGTCGTCATCAGGGAAGATTGCCGGATTGTCCCAGTCCATGGCTGGTGGCACTCTGGGGGCCCTCTCCTTCCTCAGGCAGGCCACATTGTGGAGGACAGCACAAGCCACAGTAATATCACATGCCCTAACAGGGCTGACCCTTAATTTGTGAAGGCAGTGAAAGCGTGCCTTCAGGAGGCCAAAGGTCATTTCAACTCTGGCCCTGGTCCTGGCATGGGCATGGTTGTAGGCCTGCTGTGCTTCCTGGGGGTCTGTGAAAGGTGTCAGGAGAAAAGGCTGGCAGCCATACCCCCTGTCTCCCAGCAACACACCAGAGAATTCACCTGTCAACACAAAATCTCATCATTACTACCTCATAAACACAGTGATATTCTTGACACAGCCATGATGGTTATAAATAGGGGTTGTGTGGCTTACCTTGTGATAGGCACTGATAGATTTCAGAGGCCCGAAAGATTCTGGAGTCATGGACTGAGCCAGGCCATTTTGCCACAACATTGCTGATCACACAGTCAGCATTGCAGACCATCTGAAATCATAAGATGAGGAATATTACACCAATCAATGCACATCACTGGCAATGCAGAGTGTTCGTCAATGGACAATATCAAAAAGTTATGTTCACCTGAACATTAATGCTGTGAAAGGATTTCCTATTCACAAAATCGGCCTCATGGGCACCTGAGGGGGCTTTTATCCTTATGTGTGTGCAGTCCACTGCACCAATGACATTGGGGAAACCTGTCACACAAAGTAATGAGTATCCTACTATGTGTTAACAGTTGTCCTGTAATTTGTAGATCCTCTTACCTGCAATCCTATAGAACTCCTCTTTGATGTCACAGAGTCTTCTGTGGCCAGGGAAGGAGATGAAGACATCTGCTAATGCTTTGATAGCCAGACACACACTCCTTATTGTGCGGCAAATTGTGGCCTTGTTCAGCTGTTCTGCATCCCCCACTGAGTACAGGAAGGCTCCACTAGCAAAAAAGCGCAAGGCCACACAAACCATTTGCTCCACACTCAGTGCATGGCTCCGTGCAGTGCGGTGCTTAATCCTGGGACCCAGTAGTCTGCATAGATACCTGATGCCATCTGCAGAAAACCTGTATCTTTCATATAGATGGTCATCAGGGAAGGCCAGTGGGTCCAACCGGTCCCTGAAGACCCTTTCTCGCCTGAAGGCTCTCCTCAGCACAAGTGCTTCTTCATCCACCACATCTCGCACGAATGGGCATGCCATTGTCAGAGCAGAAAGGAACACACAATTTTGGGCCTTCATATAGGCTAGTGGCCACACCTGGTGCTGGGGGGGTGGGCAAAAGAGGGCGATGCCTTATAACGATGACTTGGTTGTACTGATTGCTGGGAAAATAAAAAAAACCTTAGAAAGATGCCACCGTCCTGTGTGCTCACAATAAGAGCTCATATGTCATGGCTCACTTGACTTTACGAGAATATACCTAATTTTTATTTTGAGCTGTGTCATCTTCTTGGAGCTGGGGGAGGAAAGAAAAATAATGATTAATACATTTGTGTTACAGTTAGCATACAGTGTACATTGAAGGCATATCTCACCTCCCTCTCAAGTTTTTTTATTTCAAGGTCCAGTTTCCTAATTGTCCTCTTTTTTATTTCGGACTCCAGTGCAAGATTTTCCATCTTTTTCTTCTTGTACTGAATGTCTATGTCTGCCAGTTCTATTTGGCGCCGGAGGTGGTTGCCATACAACTTTCTGATAGCTTGTGAGCTCTGTGAACACAATACAATTAGCGCAGCTGGAATTTGGCAGGATGTGGTGTCCTTTTATTAATACGCACTATGTTGCCAGGCTGGTTTTCCCACTGTATAGCATCTGGGTCCTGTAAAAGAAATTAGATTTTTTGATTTTGATGAGGACTCCTCACCATTGTAGAGTAAATAGTACTTTCACAGTCTTAACATGATACCTCATGCCTTCTGGAATCCAGAGAGATGGTCTCCTCCTCATCATCGTCTCCATCATGTGCTGTTGCTGCTGCACTGGGGCCTTCACCCTATCACATTTAATCGGATTCATATTGAAGCTAGTAGACAAGACATGCCAGGCCTACAGTATGCCTTTGATGGAGTACTCACTGGATCAGCATCGTCTGGTGCTTGTGCTGGTGGCTCTAACAGGAACACAGTGCTGCCAGACACTGCAAGGCAATAGGTAAACCAAAGTCAGACAGTCCAAATTGATTCAATATGAATGTGGTTGTATCCCATGTAGAGATGGAAGGACATACCTTGAATGAAGCGGGTGGCATCTTGGGAGGAACCTATGCTCGTCTCTTTCCCCCCAGGGATCCCCTCTAAGACGGGCCTGCCTTTATTTAGCTCCAAGGCCATGTCCTCTGCTGGGGTAAGGTCAGCCTTTGGTGACCCACCACCCGTGCCTTGTCTGTGGGTATTCTTTTTCACTGCTAAAACAGTACAGACAATGTGTGAGCAGGCACCTTCTGGGTACAATATATGCTTGTGCTTTGTTAAATATTAGTCAGGGACCATACCATTCTGCAGAATGTTCTTGTATTTGATTTTGACCTGCTGCCATGTCCGTTTTGGCCCGTTCATGTTTAATCTACACACACACACACATTTAATGGAGTCACACTGCAAAAAATTACTTGGTATTTTTGTCTTGTTTTCAGTAAAAATATCAAAATTTATCATAGCTTTATACAGTGTGATGGAGTTACTTTACACAATTTCACTCATATCTGCAGTGCATTTCAATTAAAAATTTAACCGTTTCATAATTACAGTACAACTGCATTTTTGGAGATGTGAATTAAATATTTGAATTGTAATTGTGATGTTTCAGCGGAGCGGTGAGTGTGTAATTGTGCACTACTTACGCATTCAGGCGGTCTGCAATACTTTGCCACGCTTTTTCTCTTTGCTTTATCACTGTGGCGGTGTTGCCTTTCTTCTTAATTATATCTTTTACCTCCTCGTATGCCTCCATGAGGATTTGTGCTTCCGACGGGGAAAAGTACGCGGCTCTAGTTGCCATGGTAAATCAGTTAATCTGTGATCTGTGGCGGGGTCTATTTGAGTGAGCCGTGAGCGCGCACCTATCCAGGATTGGTTTCACCTGGCTTAATGAATCCGTGTCTGCTCATCCTGGCTTGGTCTTTGTGCAACCAATTAAGCCTGGACGCACATGTTTTGGCTTCATTGAGCTCAGCTGAGTCATTTATCCCGGATGTCTTAATTCTACTTTTGTGCAACAGGCCCCCGGTCATGTCTATCACATAGGCTGCGTTTACACAGGCAGCCCAATTCGGATATATTTTTTCACTAATTGGTATTTTGACCAATCAGATCTGAAAAATAATATCAGAATTAGGCTGTCTGTTTAAACAACCAATATTGGACAGGCTTATTAATTGCTCATATACTGCACACAATCTCATTTAGTTTACAACAGCAGCTTGCTGTCAACATAGGCCAGTGGTGGTCACTAACCCTGGTCCTGTTAGTGGGTGCAGCCTTTTGCTCCAGCCCACTTAGCCCAGCACTACCACACCAGATTCAACTAATCAAGGTCTTGAGACTTGATGCTCAATTGATAAGTTGAATCAGGTGTAGTGCTAGAACAAAAACAAAATAGGACCACGGTTGGTGGGTGAACCACCGTAAGAGGCTTTACTAAAACTCTCAAACTTAACTCTGGACCACGAAGCCAGTTCCACCCCATTGTTTAAGAATTGTTCCCCTCTAGTCAGGGACTGATTTAGCCCTGACACCAGGTATGTGCAATTAATTATCTGGTAGAACAGATGACTCAGGGTAAGAGTTGAGTACCCCTGTACTAGAATGTAAATGTTTCTCTGACAACTTCAAAGTTCTAAGATGGAAAACAGCACTGTCCCAATCAGCTTTTTTTCTGTAAATGGTATCCATTTCTGGAACTTCCAGATTACTTTAAAATGTTTGCAAGATTTACATACATTTTACTGGAGGTTTCAAACCCAGCATCACACCGTTGCAATTCAATATTTATGCAACACCTAAATGAACAAAAAACAATTACATTTCTGCACTAATGTCAGTCAATATATTCAATTACAACACATTGTGTTAACATTGATTTTCCACACAGCAAAGTATCAGATATAGGAATATGTTTATTACTAATTATGAATGAACAAGTCAATAATGCATATAACACTTAGTGAATTAAAATAATATACTGATATAATACATGTATCTTGTATGAATATCTAAACAAGGCCCATTCATTGAACACCACCACTCTGGTAGAGAATGTGACTTACAAGTTCTATACATCTATTGTTGAATGGGAAAACATTTATTTTGGTACGTTCAAAAGCCTGAAGGTGTCATCCCCATATTGCCTTCTCTTTTATGTAACCGGTCCTCAATTTCATTGTGCGTATTTTACATATTTTATGTATACTCCTCTGGGTTTGTATGCATTTGAGTCTATGGGTGTTAGCTGTTGTTGAGCATGGGTCGGGAGGATTTAATCTGTTGCGCAGCTGCTTGAGTGGTCAATGCAGAGAGACTAGTTTGAAGGGAGTAAAATAAAGTGTGTTTGAGAGGCTAGCTCAGATGGCTAGGTTGGCGATGACAGCTCTGGTGAACTCGTCGCTTGTGGCATAGCCCCCCAGGTCTCCTGTGCGCACCTGCCACAAATAAAAGAGCAGTGTCACACACACACACACAGGCCCAGTTTCCCCAAAAGCAGCTTAAGGCTGCTCATCCTTTGGGAAACTGGGCCCTGGTCCATTCAGGAAAGACAATGGTCCTCACAAATATATACACAAAACATGACTAGTGTGTAAGAGAGCCTTTTTCACCGCCAAACTCAGACACACATTAGTAGGGTAGAGGAATATTGGCTTATGTTGAAGCAACTCAAGTCCATGGTCGTATGTATATATTTACTCATAAAATAGTTAATGACCAAACATACTAAATAAGAATGGATGACTCAGACTACGCTAGCCATAAATGTAGATTACTATGTTGGTCTTTCAACAGATGCTGCACCACTCATCCTACGCCTGGAAAACGAAACAATGCGAGTTTAAATCACACCTTTGATTACATTTTTTGTTGTTGAGAAAACAGGCCAACACAAACATTTTCCCATCTTTTATTCTTCAGTATTTGACCATGATAATATATTTAAATACCACAAAAATGTCCATCAGCCATTGTAACAGTTAGGGAACAGGGAAGGAGTGTTATTTCAAAGATCCAATATTATAACCACAGTCCTAAAGCCATAACCATTATAAATAACAACAATTATTTGTCCAGAACAGCACTTTGAAGCATTTATAATACCTTGCCACTTACTGACATAAGCCAATACATTTGAAGTCCCAATGACTGACACATGCCAGTCTAAGTCTCTATTTGAAATGCTACCACTGAGATTATCAACATAACCAATATATAATTGAATGGACTTTTGGCACAAAGTACAAAGCCAGAGTGAACTCAGGCAAGGCTGGTCCTAGGCTGAGGTTCCAGTGGCTTGTTCGTTTGCAAATTTAATGATGAAAGAGCTTAGCCTGACTGAACAGCCAAACAGGATGGATCTCCAAGGTCACAACTCCAGCAAAAAGCTACCAAGATAGTGACCTCTACGATACACATTATGTGCGTTTTACACAGTGGACAAAATATTAAGACATTATTTTTCTTTTAGTAACTAGTGATGACTAGAGTATGCAGATGAGCGACAATGGATCATTAAAAGGTTCTATGAAGCTAGCTACAGATAGCCAATTTCACCGTTTGGTAACGCAACAATATCAAAACACTTGATTGTAAATTCTGAAAATGTTCACCCTTCTCAGGAATGACCTCTACATCCTGCCTCTT
This sequence comes from Salvelinus namaycush, assembly GCF_016432855.1. Taxonomy (NCBI): domain Eukaryota; kingdom Metazoa; phylum Chordata; class Actinopteri; order Salmoniformes; family Salmonidae; genus Salvelinus; species Salvelinus namaycush. Next base: position 45,684,234 of record NC_052308.1, read on the forward strand.
AAGACAGTGGTGCTGATATGGGTTCGTGAGAAACTTCCATGTTTATGATGAATCAGTGGAAACCAGTGCAGTTTTTTATTTTTTATTTACAGCAACTAAAACAGTCTTGACGTGACTGTGCACGTAATTAAGGTTGTGATTAAGAAGGCCAGTTAAAAAGGATACTGCAAGATACTGGCAATTAAGCTGTTTTTCTACTTACCCAGAGTCAGATGAACTCATGGATACCATTTGTCTCTGCGTACAGAATTAAGGTAGTTTGAGGTAGTTTCAAGAGCCAATGCTAACTAGCGTTAGCGCAATGACCGGAAGTCTACAGCTATGGTAGTCTACGCATATGCTACCACGGTAGCCTTAGTCCAAGCCAAGGAAAGTCTGCACATAGAGTCAAAGGGTTATGAACGACGTACTGTATATGCCTGGCACGACTCAGGACTGTGAAATTGCAGGCCAGATATCCATTGATACAGTGCTGTGGTAGAGATTTCTCAATCGCTTTGGCATTGGTGAATTGTCCTCGTGGCTCGAAACCTGCTTGACCAATACTGCTGAATAACACACGGCCCAACCAGTATGGACTGCGAGGCTGGACTGGTGGAGATCAATGTAATATAAAATCGTATGCTTGTCCACAGCAGAGACAATGAAACAGCTCAGAGATAGGAGGAAGAGTTTGAGTGGAGGGAAAGAGAGTTAGCTGACAAATAGAAAGTAGACTATTGGGAGTTAGTAGAGCAGACAAAACGGAAGATTCTAGAACAGCTTATAGAAGAGTGCAGCCAACAGCAGAGGTAGTACAAAAGAACAGGCTGACACGGAGGAAAAGAGAGAAGCAGAAAACAGCACCAAGCAGGGGGTGCTCAGTTGGAGAAAGGGTTCAGCAAGGAAAAGACCGGGAGAAAATAGAAGGCCACAGCATAAATGGACGATTTGGTAAAAACTGACGATAATGATCTGCTTTGGCCAATAATTTTTGAATTTGAGCAAGAGAGAGAAACTAAATAAAGGATACACCGAGCGCGTAAAGAGGAATATGAAAAGAAAGCGGAGGAGAGAGCTGCCAAGAGTGACGTAAGTGTGAGTTTAGTGGGAAAGTGAGCAAAAAAGTTAGTGGGGTAAAGTTTAGGGAATATGGCAATATTGGGTTTACAGTAAAGTTCAGGGGATCGGGACTTCTTTAGTACATGGGTCGGTGGCGGAGGTTCCCCACAACGGCTTGCACAAAGTCCCCGGTCGTGCTGTAACCGCCCAGGTCTCGCGTCCGCACCTGCGACACACACACATGCGCAGACGCACAGGGATAGGGTGCAGGGGAAGAGGAGGAGCAAAGGAGATGGAAAAGGGGAGGGTACTTCAGACACTAGTGGACTGACAAACACCATACTTCACACATTCAGATAACCCGTCCTTCAACACTCAAATTGAAATAGCACACTTTGCCCACAACGGCCGTTCTGTCGAACAGAAATCATTCCCCCACACTCCTTCTGCAAAAGGACACCTTCTGTGCCATGGCTGACATGACAGAGCCATACCTTAGCGCAATGGTGTGTTGACCCATGTGCTGCCTAAGAACCATGTTATTAGTTAGGGTTAGTGCTGCTGCTATTAGTTCAAATAAGGTCTGGGACGCACACCACAATTAGTAGGATCTTTGTTACCAGTCAGTTTCTATGGTTACAGAGCTGTGTTCCGTCACCTCACTGTGCCGGCTGAGAACATGGACAATGTTTAGCAGGACACACACAGAGAGGGGTGTATACGACGCCACCCACGTCGACATGTATAATCAAAAGGCTCTCTCACACACACACACACGGATATGGGTTATCGATTGTTAGGTGTAATTTCATGGCTAAATGCAATTTGAGAGAGTCATGAATTGATGTTTGGATCAGAGTATGTGTCTTTTTTGAATTGACCCACAAAATGCATGGACAAATATGTTATGTTGCTAGAACACTGTTCTTAACCATTCAACTTTAGAATTAGTCATACACTGTATGCGTTTAGACAAACACTCTCCAACACACATGTGCATGCACACAAACCAATAAGATTGAACAGGACGTTGATACAATAGTCACACACACACTTACCTTGCCCTGTTTGATGACCTTCCTGACAGCATCTGACACCATATTGGAGTGGTATTCCAGGCTGTAACACAAAACACAGTCAGTTGAGATTGTGTGCGCGCACACACACACACACTACACATGTCCCATTGGGAGCAGTGCCCACTCACTTGAGGTGATGGAGCATGTTGGCAGCACTGAGCAGCATGGCTGTGGGGTTGGCGATGTTCCTGCCTACAGCCTGGGCAAAGGGGTGCCGCGCTCCCTAAGAAAGAGGAAAATTTTATTTTCAGGCTATTTTACACATGCTTATTGTAGCACTATACTGATGGTTGAATGTCTAATGTAACAAGTGTATGATTGCAGCTGACTGGTTAAGACGGATCTCCGGCAGACAGACACTCACGGTCTCAAACACGGCATACTCGGCGCTGTAGCTCTCTCCTGGCACCACTCCTGCCCCGCCGACCAGCCCAGCGGCCAGGTTGTCAATGATGTTGCCATAAAGGTTGGGCATCACCAGCACGTCAAACTGGTATGGGTTCTGGACCAGCTACAGAGAGAGGGTGCATATTTGAGTGAGAGACAGAGAGCGCAAGAGAGAGACAGAGAGCGCAAGAGAGAGAGCGAGGCATACCTGCATGCAACAGTTGTCTATGATGATGTTCTCATATTTGATCTTGGGATACAGCTCTGCCACCTCGGCACAGCACTGTAGGAACAGGCCATCTGCAAGCTTCCTGTAGAAAGACAGAAGGAGACAAAATCAGATGTAGAATGTACATGTCAGTGCAATGGTTCCCAAGTTCCTTGCGCTGTAACGTACCTAAAGCCATTTGAATTAAAAAAAAAAAAGTAAAATAATTAACAGCTACACAAACACTGCGTTTCTGATTCCACGTGTTGAGTCAGGACCACCTCCATCCACCATCCTTAGCAGGGCTTGACATTCATTTAAGTTATTGTTACTTATTTATTTTTTTATATTTTTTTTTACATCTGTCATTCGGGCAAGTAGGACAGATTTTTGTCTGAAAGCTCCAGTCGCTTCACCACACACACAAAACAAAGTCTAACACCATGCGCCAAAAAGGTGCCTGAAAATTGTGTTGTATGATGCAAGGAACCACTTTACAAAATAACATTTATCATCATCATACAGAGAATCAGGACAAAAAGTAATCACGGTATTAACCCATTTTGGTCAATAACAATAAATATTTATTTTTAATGCAGTTGCTTTCCATTAGTGGCAGGGCTCTAGTCGGACTTTTTCCAGCGCCAAGTAAGACATGAAAGAAGTTAGCCATTTCATCTAACATGTTCAGGGAATGCATGTTGAATATTTTGATGTGCAACAATAGGATCCAGAATGAGCAGATTTCTGCATCTTCATACATTCTGTTTTGCATATTGGCCTAGGCTATATGCTACATAATTCACCACCTGAGGAAGTGGGAATTCAAAACACATTAGCTAGATTTCTAACCGTAAATATATTGTTGCTAGATAGCCATGTAATATGTCCAACAAATTGTTTATTTATTTCCCCCCCCCATTGGCAGGCCGAATAGGCTACTTGATGTATTCACCGCAAATGGCGTGCTCCGCTCCACCTGCGCATCATCTCAATACATACTCTGTAAAATGGTGGTATTTCCTCAATATCGAGTGTCGAGAAAAAAATGTATACTCAGAGACTAGCTGAGACTCCCCTCTCTAACAGCATTTATACATGCTAATAGCTAAATAGATGTCGGCTCGGGTATTCGAACCAGCAACCTTTCAGCTCTAACCACTAGGCTACCTGCCGCCGTAGTTCACTATCGAGACAGCTAGCAAGACTAGGCTATATGGTTGTAATTGGCTATCTAATTAGTCTGTCTCTCTCCTCGAGCAACGGTACATGACTGTACAAACCCTGTTTGCTGACCAAAAAGTAGCTGCAACTGGGCAAATAACTCACTAACTAGCAAGGAATATCAACAACCCGCCTCTGGGTTTGATCTCAAAAGTGCATCTCGCGACCGCAGGTGATTAAAAAAACCCTTGTACCTTAATGCAATTCAAAAATTCTACTCATGCGCTTTACAGAGATAGGTAAAACAGTGTGCAGCATCGTCTACAGAGAAATTTGATCAGAGTAATTGTTTGATAGTGATTGTGTGATATTTTTTTACTTGTCCATTCAAACAACTTAAAATCTATATTCTGCTTGCCCCACAATTATATATTTTTTTTTACTTGTCGCGGACAAGAGGGCAAGTGTTAATGTCGAGCCCTACATAAACAGTTGGCCCTACATAAACAGTAGTTGGATAGATGTGTAGAAGCCTTTAAAATGAGGTTGCTTATTTGGCAGCGAGACTCACATGATGTTGGCCTTGTGGACCGCCGTGACCTTGCTGCGACCCTTCTTGGTGGCGTAGTCGAAGGCAAACTTGGCGATGCGCCGAGACTTCTCCCTAGTGATGATCTTCAGACATTCAATCACTCCAGGCACGCTCTGAGAGACAGAGGGCACAGAGTTCAGACCAGGACACACTTCCATCTGACCATGGTTTGACCATGGTGTTGGAGTGCTTAAATGTGGTCCTTTTCTGCCCAGTGTACACAGGCACACGGCGATGCGGACAGGAGCTTGATTTGGCCTCTGCATGCCTCCGGAGGCTCTGCAATTGCGTCAAATCCTCCAATACGAAGCCTCCGCCCACATTTTCGGATCAAGCCTAAATTGGCTTTTAGGCGTGAATGTTGAAATTAAATTGGGATCCTTAACGTTAAGATAAATCCCTAACCGATTTCAATTTCTACAACAACTAAGAGTGTTGGAGTGGGAGGCTCAACTTCTCCCGTTTAGTTTTCCTGGCTACCACACTGAACAGCGTGAAGCAAACCCGTGCACAGATACTGTGTGACTGTGTGAGAGCGAAGTGTTGCTCATCTCAATATCCTAGTCTATTCATTGATGATAGGCCCTGCTTTACTGAAGTTGTGAGCCCAAAAATGGCGAGGTACAGCATTTCATTGCGAGAGACAGCTTTGGACTGCCGATAGATTGGTCTAGTGCACGGTTCTGACTGGCTGCCTGGTAGCCGACCTTCCTATACTGTGCACCTCCCCTCTCTCCACCCTCGCCATGAAAGATGAGTGTTTGTGTTCTCGGAAGTACACCAACTAATCAGTGTCCTCCATTCCAAAAAATACTGAATCCTACGAGTTGATTCCTGGCAGAATAGAATCTTAACACTCATAAATGGGAGTCGATACCGGGAGTCAACGGACCAATTATTTTGGAATCTATTCTCCACCACGTCATCATTGTTAACAGTAGGAAAAATGGCAGAGAAAGTTAAATGAGAAGTAAATGCAAACTTTGCGAGGTGGAATTGAGGTACAGTAATGGTAGTACAGCTGCAATGCTTAACCATCTGAAAGGGATGCACCCTGAGACCCAAACGGTTGTCAGCAGCAGCACGGCTGCATTGTAAATTCATGCGGAATTCTATACATTTTTCTTAGAGTTTTAACGGAAAAAAGTAGCGCCCGCTTTACTTAAAGTAACTAATATTATTACTCAAACTTGAAAAGTAATGTTACAGTAATAATATTACTTTTGAGTAACAGAGTAATGTAACGCATTACTTTTGAAACACGTTACACCAACACTGGTTGTGATAGATGATTTCATGTAAAAATGTGTGTATTACCCATACAACCAACTAAACATGGTTAGATTTCAAATGAGGACTGGGTAAACTGGTTTTAGCTAGCCAGGCCGGGGGAGTGGCGATTTCCATTTAGGACCAATGAAATGGTCATAAGTGGGCAAACTTCACCCACCTAACACCCTAGTCGAGCTGAAACCAACACACCCATTAGTTGTGGCAGTGTGTGGTGATGTACCTCGTGCTCCAGAGAGCTGTACTCTCCCTCAGTCTGCTCTCGGATGATGACCAGGTCCAGGTTGTTGTGGCGGGTGCTATAGCCAGGCAGGCTGTTTACGTGTACCACATTTGCAAACAGGTCCAGCCTACGCCTGAGCAGAGCACAGGAGGGAGCGGCTCACTAATAAGGACAGCCAGCCACACACTAAGAGTTCTCATAGCAATAGTAATTTATTGTGTTGGATTCATGCTAGCGCTAGATCTATTATGGCCTTACCTAATTTTCATCTCAAAGCCAGCCAGCTCCCCTTTGAACTCCATGGGGGTGTTAATCTTTCCTGCACACACGGAGAAAAGAAAACCACTCAGTCAGAACACACTGATATGGTAAAAGCAGACAAGAGGAATCAAATCCCCAACAAAGGAGACTAGTTACCTTTCATGGCCACCCTGTTGGTCTTCATGGAGGCCAACACCTGCTCCAGCTTCTCGTCGCTGTCCATATGCTGCACCTCACTTAGGTGGAACTCCTCAAACTCCACTGGGACGTCACCCGCCTGGAGAGGGAGGGAAGGAAGGAAAGAGAAAGGCAGGGTTAAGGGCAGAACCAAGGAAATAAGACAAGGAGACGAGAAACAGGATGGACATATCGAGGATAAATAAAAGGAGTGAGCGAATGAAGGCAGGCCCCCAAAAAATAGTTGAAGACTCCAGTCACACAAGTCATAGACTGTTTGCACGGCAAGTGGTACCGGAGAGCCAAGTCTAGGCCCAAAAGGCTCCTACCCCCAAGCCATAAGACTGCTGAAGAATTAATCAAATGGCCACCCGGACTATTTACATTGACCCCCCCCATCCCCTTTGTTTTTATTATCTATGCATAGTCACTTTACCACTACCTACATGTACAAATTACCTCGAATAACCTGTACCCCAGCACATTGACTTAGCCTCGTTATTTTATTGTGTTACTTTTTCTTAACTCTATTTCTTGAACTGCATTGTTGGTTAAGGGCTCGTAAGTAAGCATTTCACGGTAACGTCTACACCTGTGCTATTTGGCGCGTGTGACAAATAAAATGTTATTTGATTTGAATGGACTATAAACGTTATGAATTAGTCTTGCATATTCAGTTATCAATGAACACAGAAAGTATCGGATTGAGCGCAGCGCATGCTTGGCGCATGTTTCTGGCAAAAGTGAATTCCATTCCCACATGGGCCACATAATGTGTGTATTGACTGCTGAGACAGGGTCACAAGCATGAGGGTGAGGTGGGGTGGTGGCCTAAGTAATAGCATACCTGGAGGAGAATGTGCTAAGGAGATGAGTCAGCTGTATGTCAACAGAGGGACAACACATCCACACCAATCTGCACTCTGTCACATTGTCACTCCAGGTCAGCATTGAGAAAGTGGAGCCACCATAATGTACATACCTTGAACACCTCCTTGACGGCAGTCATCAGTTCAGGTCCTACTCCGTCCCCGGGCACCATGGTGACTTTGAATGTGGCGTCGGCGCGGGCCGGGGGTGCCTCAGGCCCACCCAGACTGGCGGTCATATTGAGGGACCGGGCAGCCAGCTGCTGCCACCACGGACCAGTGCCAGTAAGGCCCTAGACCAGGACACAATAGTTAATTAGTAGGTCCACTGTATAAAGTAAGCATAATCAGATGGTCTGGTTGTCGTTATAGCTAATGTGTATTATCTGCCAGTGTCTTTATTCTTTTTTTTTATCATTCTATAAACATTTTGGATATGCTTGGTCGGTCATTTTCAACATACTTTCGTGTCGTCTTCATCAGCAAACTACATCATACCTAAACACACTTTCATTCTAAATGTAAAAATGTTGGAATGAACAGACTGTCACGTGGAATGTACGTCACGATTATCAGACAATTACAACAGACTTTAACTAGCCAGCTAACCCTGCTTATACAATGTCGAAAAGCTGTTGCGTACCATTTTGTTTGAACAACAGGAGAAAAAAAGGCAACCAAATCAAGTTTAATCAACTGTCCAAGGACCAGGTTAGACAAACCTCTTGATTTCAGGCTATTACGGTGTGATGAAGTAAAGCTGTGGGCTCCGGTTACTTATTACATGTGTGTTCGAAGCACTGCATCACCGGTAGGTTGGTCACACTTGTTTGTATCCAACTAGCTACAGTATGTGTATTGCGGAACGCTTGCTAGTTAACTTGCAGTAAGGACTAGTGATCTGTATCTGTCGAAATAACAACTATAATATTCTTCTACATTTGGAAATGTATGCAAAACTGGAGATTCCACCAAGTAGGTGTAGATATGGCAATAGGCTACTTTGGGACATTTGGCAGGGTTGTCTCCCCAGCTGGTCTCCGGCAAGTTGAAAGGACATACAGAGCATTTGGAAAGTATTCAGACCTCTTGACTTTTCCCATATTTTGTTACATTACAGTATTATTAGAAAATGGATGAACTTTTTTTCCCTCAATATATACACACAATACCCCATAATCACAACATTCCACAGGCCACAATCAATAGTCTGAACAACTATGCGATGGAGATGTTTCATGCGGCTCCCAAATGGTGGTCACACCAGATACTGACTGGTTCTCTGATCCACGACCCTACCTTTATTTTTACATTAAGTAATCTTTTTCTGATTTGTCATCCTGAGGGTCTCTGAGATAAAATGTAGCACAGTTTTGTTTGATAAAATCTATTTTTATATTCAAATATAGGAATTGGGTTCTACAGTTTGAACCCCTGCTGTCTCTGGCTCCACACCCACCCCGCCCGGTCATCTAGATGTGTGAAAGTTAGCGTATAAGCTAATGATCCATCATGTATGACATTCCTGGGAGTGTGTAAACTTACAAAAATGATATGGTAATACAAAATGTATGTTCTCCATAGTTATGTACTTGAAAAATGTATCAATTGACCAATTCGGCACATTTGGGCAGACTTGATACAAAATAGTGTGCAGTATTGCAATGCTTCACTGGATTGACACTGCTGCCATCTAGTGGCCAAAATCTAAATTGTGCCAACTGCAATATTATATTATGGCCTTTCTCTTACATTTCAAAGATGATGGGAAAAAAAGAAAAGACAACACATGTTTTTTGATTTTTATTATCTTTATCAGATCTAATGTGTTATTCTCCTACATTAATTTCACATTTCCACAAACTTCAAAGTGTTTCCTTTCAAATGGTATCAAGAATATGCATATCCTTGCTTCAGGTCCTGGCTACAGGCAGTTAGATTTGGGTGTGTCATTTTATGCAAAAAATTGAAAAAAAGGGTCCGATCCTTAAGAGGTTTTAAGCTGTCTGTGACCAACAGATGCATATCTGTATTCCCAGTCATGTGAAATCCATAGATTTGCGTCTAATGAATTTGTTTAAATTGACTGATTTTCTTATATAAACTGTAACTCAGTAAAATCGTTGAAATATAGTTACGCGACATATCTAAGAGTAGCAAATTAGATTATCTCGCTAGCCAGCCAGCTAACATCAGCTTACGCTAGTATAATGTGATATCTTTACCATCTGTGTTAGCAGGTCGGGTAAGAAATTAGTGGCAGAATAAGTATTATGCAAATAATTTGTTGTTGTGACAGTAAAGTATGTTAATAACGACATGTGAGGCTGCTGAGAAGGTTAATTGAAGATGACCAACAACAACAAAAAACACACAAAAAAACGTGTCAGTTTACTTAGGAAGCCGCCAAAGTTAGGCTACTTACATGGGAGTAACCGGAGTACCCTACTGCATACTACATACACCTACTCAGGGTGTGGTCACGTTTAGCCACATCTATTCCACACGTTTAAGTCCATTTGCACATTTTTCATGCGACTGACATGCAGTAATGATAAATAGCTTAATAGCTTACAGTTCTTGGAATCTGTTTTAATTGTGATAGGCTCATGTTTTACCTGTACTGCATTACCCCAATACTTATTTTGCCAGTAGGCTACCCAGTACTGGACCATAACTGTACTGACTTTCACCCCTGGGTTTAACCTACTAACCTAATATGCCAGACATACACCACACGATTGTCACGTTTATGCAGTCCCAGACTCATTTTCATGATCGAGGTGAAATCCTTTGAACTTTGGCTAGGATCAGTATGTCGGGACTAGCTTAATTTGACTTGGTTAAGGACGCACCGACGATGGCTGTTCCATTTTCCAGACCCCTGTTGGATGTCCAGATAATTTTCTGACATGTCAGAAGTGCTGGTCATGTATTTTGTAGTGTGAGCAGTGCTACGAAGCGATTGGGCAAGGACCGTTGCCAATAGCCAATGAGCACTCAGCATTTGAGACCAAACAATGACAGCGAAGAGAATAGCGACAACACCCACCGTGTGGACAGAGGTGATGGAAGACATAGTAGTGGAGCTGTGGAGAACGCGGCTGCCTTTTCGATGTGCCAGTTCATTAACTAATGAACTGGCACGGCGTTAACTAATTTTAGACAATTCCATTGGTCCTTAAGTGAAACCTCCACCCACATGGGGCACGGGCCATGCAAAACTAACTCCACCAAAAATATATGAAATAATATATGAAATTAAGTCCATATTCTGAGCCTCTGACTCTCTTTATGTTTCTGCACACTAATAAAAGCAGCTCAGTGTTTGCGTATCGGCATTTGTTTCCTCTGACAACTAAGAAAACGCAGGGGGGTGAACTAGACTAGGTTATCATCTTAGCGTAACGTGAGTTACCCACGTCCTGGGTTTTAAGATGGATGGAATGAAAGGACTGGGAAATTGGAAAATGTGAGCACGTTCAAATTTTATAAATCGTGTAACGTTACTAGTGTATGCCCAGCATAACTGAAGCTGTGGTCTGAAGCTGATAACCATGAGACATCAATCCGTTAGCAGGTTGTTCATTGATACGTTGTTAGATTGCTGGTTAACGTTAGTGACAACAGTCAATGGCATGTGAATGCGACATCCATTCAATTTCAACCTGGCTGCGTATCTTAGTTACCTAGGTAGGTAACCGACTAGCCGTATCGTAGTTATGATAACTAACGTTAGCTTTCTGTCTGTAACTTACCAGTACTAGGAGCTAGCCAGCTATAGACATTATCCTGTCGCATTACCATTGGTGACTAACGTTATAAACTGCTTAATATAAATTCCCCTAACAAAACAACGGTAGTCATCAATAACACATACGAAAAGTTTTACGTCACACGAAACACTGTCCACAATTTGATGGCTGTAAACATCATCTACCGACTCACCTTGGCCAATGTTACAACGCTTCCTCTCAAGGCGGCAGCCATCATGATCCACAAACCAGAAAGAATGTGGAGGAAATGAATTCTTCTTCGATGAGGTTTAAGCGCAGTTGGCATCCAATAAATGTTGTATTGCCGCCACCTACTACACTGGAGTACAACTTCCTTACACTTTGGTTGAAAAAATAAATAAACAAATACCCTACCATCTAACTCTACACTCACAAAAAAACTTACTCCACTAATTAAATCTATTTAGTCCTACCTCAGGCCAACCACCTGAAAGGATGGGACACCACCACTTAACACACCCTGTAGCTCTTCTGATGTCAAGTCTCGCACACCCAAATACCTCTCTGCAGCTGCCACCACAACCTCCATTTTCTGTGACTTACGTTCCATCCCTGCAGTAAAGTTGATAACCATTGCTATAAATGCTAAAAATCCAATCTTACTGAAACATATATCACTTGTTGGCCTATCCCTCTGTACTGGTACAGATCTACTACTCACACCACTCCTCTCACGACCCTTCCCCCTTGACCCATCTTCCTCTACTTTCTTCGCTGCCTCAGCATATGACAACTTCTGCACTACTCTAACTCTGGAACCTGCCTCTCTCGCACAGGACATTTCTGCACTCGATCTTGATCTTTAAATTCTTCTTCTATGATATCATGGTGGTCTATAAACAAACGTGTAGAGTGCATGCCACCACCTACTGTGCTGGAATGTACGATCAATCATGATCTGCCCAATTCTGTACTACCATGGAAATTAAAAACCAAATAAATCCCTAATAACGTCTACAATACCCTCCCCAACCCCCCTACCCAATTAAACTTGATCTATATCATGCTGAAACACTCCACCGTTAGGATTGTTCAGCATGTCAACCATTTAAACCATAGCCACGGGAAGTACGGGTGCTGCAGCACCCCCTGAAAAATCGGAATTAAAATATTCAAATATATATATATATATATACAGCTCTGGAAAAAATTAAGAGACCACTGCAACATTATCAGTTTCTTTGGTTTTACTATTTATTGGTATGTGTTTGGGTAAAATTAACATTTTTGTTTCATTCTATAAACTACTGACAACATTTCTCCCAAATTCCAAATAAAAATATTGTCATTTAGAGCATTTATTTGCAGAAAATGACAACTGGTCAAAATAACAAAAAAATATGCAGTGTTGTCAGACCTTGAATAATGCAAAGAAAATAAGTTCATATTCATTTTTAAAACAACAACACTAACGTTTTAACTTAGAAAGAGTTCAGAAATCAATATTTCTAAGGAGTAATGTTAGACTCCTTTAATACATTATTAGGCTAGGGGATCCCTCATCCGCATTGGAATGTGCTGGGTACCAAAAGGGATCAAATCAAAAAAAATGTGTCATACGCTTGGTAAACAACAGTTGTAGATTAACAGTGAAATGCTTACTTACGGACCATTCCCAACAATGCAGAGAGAAAGAAAATAGAAAAAAATAGAAAAGTAATAACACTAAATAATAAATACTCAATGGGTAATGACATGGGATACAAGATAATTGAGGTAGATGTGTACATATAACTAGGAATAAAATGACTAGGCAACAAGATAGATAATAAACAGTAGCAGGAGTTTATGAGTCAAAAAAAGTTAGTGCAAAAAGGGTCAATGCAGAAAGTCCGGGCAGCTATTTGGTTAACTATTTAAATAACTATTTAGCAGTCTTGTGGTTTGGGGATAGAAGCTGTTGAGGGTCCTCTGGGTTCCAGGCTTGGTGCATCGGTAACATTTGCCATGCGGTAACAGAGAGAACAGTCTGTGACTTGGGTGGCTTGAGTCTTTTCTGGGCCTTCCTCTGACATTGCCTGGTATAGAGATCCTGGATGGCAGGGAGCTCGCCCCGGTGATGTATTGGGCTGTACACACTACCCTCAGTAGCACCTTGCAGCTGCCTTACCAAGCAGTGATGCAGCCAGTCAAGATGCTCTCAATGGTGCAGCTGTAGAACTCTTTAAGGATCTGAGGGCCCATGCCAAATCTTTTCAGCCTCCTGAAGGGGAAGAGGTGTTGTCATTCCCTCTTCAAGTCTGTATTGGTGGTGTGTGTGGACCATGATAGATCCTTAGTGATGTGGACACCAAGGAACTTGAAGCTCTCAACCTGCTCCACTACAGCCCCGTCGACGTGAATGGGGGCATGCTCGGCCCTCCGTTTCCTGTAGTCCAAGATCAGCTCCTTTGTCTTGCTGACGTTGAGGGAGAGGCTGTTGTCCTGGCACCACACTGCCAGGTCTCTGACCTCGGCCCTATAGGCGGTCTCATCGTTGTTGGTGATCAGGCCCACCACCGTTGTGTCATTGGCAAACTTAATCATAGTGTTGGAGTCGTGCATGGCCACGTAGTTGTGGGTGAACAGGGAGTACAGAGGGGACTAAACTTTCACCCCTGAGAGGTTCCCGTGTTGTCAGTGTGGCAGATGTGTTGTTGCCTACTCTCACCACCTTGGGGCGGCCCGTCAAGAAGTCCAGGATCCAGTTGCAGAGGGAGGTGTTCAGTCCCAGGCTCCTTAGCTTAGTGATGAGCATGGAGAGCACTATAGTGTTGAACACTGAGCTGTAGTCAATGAACAGCATTCTCACATAGGTGTTCCTCTTGTCCAGGTGGGAGAGTGCAATAGAGATTGCGTCATCTGTGGATCTGTTGGGGCGGTATGCGAATCGGAGTGGGTCCAGGGTGTCTGGGATGATGGTGTTGATGTCAGCAATGACTAGCCTTTCAAAGAATTGAATGGCTACAGATGTGAGTGCTATGGGGCGATAGTCCTTTAGACAGGTTACCTTGGCATTCTTGGGTACAGGGACTAGGTTGGTCTGCTTGAAACATGTAGGTATTACATACTGGGTCAGGGAGAGGATAGAAAATGTCAGTGAAGACACTTGCCAGCTGGTCAGTGCATACTCTGAGCATGCATCCTGGTAATCTGTCTGGCCCTGCGGCCTTGTGAATGTTAACCTATGGAGAGTGTGATCACACAGTCGCCCCGAACAGCTGTCGTTATCATGCATGGTTCAGTGTTGCATGCCTCGAAGCAAGCATAGAAGGCATTAACTTGTCTGTTAGGCTCACGTTGCTGGGCAGCTTGGGCTGGTTTTCCATTTGTAATCTGTGATAGTTTGCAAGCCCTGCCACACTCGATGATAGTCAGAGCCGGCGTAGTTGGATTCGATTTTAGTCCTGTATTGGTGCATTGCCTGTTTGATGGCTCATCAGAGGTCGTAGCAGGATTTCTTATGTGCCCGGATTAGTGTCTCTCTCCTTGAAAGCGGCAGCTCTAGCCTTTAACTCAGTGAGGATGTTGCCTGTAATCCATGGCTTCTGGTTGGGATATGTATGTACGGTCACTGTGGGGAGGACATCGTCATGCACTTATTAATGAAGCCGGTGACTAATGTGGTAAACTCCTCAATGTCATCAGATGAATCCTGGGACATATCCCAGTCTGTGCTAGCAAAACAGTCCTGTAGTTTATCATCCGCTTCATCGGACCACTTCTGTATTGGTACTTCCTGTTTGAGCCTGCTTATAAATTGGAATCAGGAGGATAGAGATATGGTCAGATTTGCCAAATGGAGGGCGAGCTTTGTATGCGTTTCTGTGTGTGGAGTAAAGGTGATCTAGAGTTGTTTTTGCCTCTAGTTGCACAGGTGACACGTTGGTAGAAATGTGTTAAAAGGGATTTCAGTTTTCCTTCATTAACATCACCGGCCACGAATCCCCCATCCCCACACCCAATGCTGATAGCTGCTTAACATTTTAAAATAGTTATTTTTACCTATTTGTCATCACATCATCCATAACCTCTGGGGCAAAGTGTCAAAGTGTCTTATATTTACCTTGTTGGGTATCTTCTCAAACTACACTATTCAAGCAAACGTCATTTCCTCAATAGGCAAGTGATCGCAAGTCAGCGGCTGCTCGCGTCGGAGTTTACTATATATGGGCAACGCCAGGCATACCGAGAGTGGCGTTTGCTTCCGTGTTTGTGCGATTAGCAGTCTAGACTAGCCGGTGGATCAGAGAGGTTTGGTGTTTCATTCATTTGGAGGAATTAATACAAAATCAGCGAACATGTCATATGAATTGAGTAAGTCGTTTAATTTATTTTGCTTTTTGAAACAATATACAATAAAGATGGTCCTTTAATCGCTTCCTCATAACAAATTAAGTGCTTCACTGGAGAAGCAGCTAGCTAGCTAGCTTGCTACGTGTATATTGCACAAACCTCGCCCAATTTGCATTTTCAATCACGTTTCTTGTGTTGAAAGCCGTCACACCGCTGCCAAGGTTCCTGTGTATAAATAGCTACGCATCCGTAATTGAGGTGATTTTCCTCTTATTGGATGGCGCTTGAAAGTGAACCTACTCGGTTTTGAAATTGCCATAAGAAATATGCAACGCAATATGACAATTCACGAGAATGTGGGTCGTTGTGCGTGCTTTTAGCAAATATATTAGTCGCGCGCATAGTTGACATTTTTACATTGATCAGCTGAAAGCAGAGGTAGATGTCGGCCTATTTAGTGATTGTCTTTGTGTTAGACTGCTATTTACAATATGTGACTTGCCTAGTTAAATGTTTTTTTGTTTAAAAAATATATATTTTATTTCAATGACCTGGCATATTTACATAATACAAGCTAGTGTAATTCAGTTTGTATGAGTTGATTTGAAGTACAGTTTTGCTTTGTCCGTTTTTACAACCGCTGTTATCGTTGTGTGGGTTATTTACCAACCACATAGGTCAATGCCTAGACTAACCTATACCATGCCTATAATCAGATAGCAATAATAATAACACACTTTTCCGTGTCATTCACACAGAGCATGTATTTGCCAGCCTCCCGCAGATGGAACGAGGAGTCGCCAAAGTCCTAGGTGGCGATCCCAAAGGCAACAACTTCCTCTATACCAATGGAAAGAGCGTAATCATCAGGAACATTAATGTAATTATTTCAATCCAGTCAATGTATCACCTGACACATTGTTGACGGGTGATAACCTTAAACTCATAGGCCTATATCTGAGTGTGTTCATGGAGAGTAAAATATGTGATCTGGGCTGCCTGGTCAGATTTATTATAGGATATAACCTCTTCCCCAGTCTATATTGCAGCTGTGTGCATTTAAAAAGTATTCTTGGGATGGCTGGTGTGGGTGTGAGACAACCTGTACTAATGTTAGAGTTCTGCTTAATCTCTGACAGAACCCTGCCATAGCTGATATCTACACTGAGCACCCTCATCAGGTTACTGTCGCCAAGTACGCCCCCAGTGGCTTCTACATTGCTTCTGGAGGTAGCTATGGGTTATCATGTCTTATCATGCTTCAGATGCCAAGAAACAGGAAAGCTTTTCCAATTCACTCGCATCTCTTCTGTCAATGGATTTGGCATCTTCATTGTGAATGGTGAAAAGACCAGCTATAGATGTTTTGCATGTACCTAGAGTCATCTCATGCATGTTTATTCTGTGGAGATTATGTAATTTGCATAGAGCCAAATGGCCGTTCATGGGAGTGATGCCAAATCTGCAACGTTCAAATGTAATGTTTCCTACAGATGTGTCTGGTAAGATCCGTATCTGGGACACTACCCAGAAGGAACACCTGCTGAAGTATGAGTACCAGCCTTTCGGGGGGAAAATCAAGGACATCGCATGGACTGAGGACAGCAAAAGGATTGCTTGTGTGGGAGAGGGACGTGAGAAGTGAGTCTATAGGGCCTAGTGCAGGACAGGGACATGAAGCCTACACACTTGTCTTCCAAATAAGCTCACAGGTTTTGCTAACAGTGCAGTATGTACACATTGGTGAACAATGGTTGAATGTCATTGACAATTGTATAAGCTTTAGGTCAGCAGTCATCAACACGTCTCCTGGAGAGTTACAGGGTGTGCAGGCTTTTGTTCCACATCAACATTAACACACCTGATTGAATTTGAGAACCTGAGTCAGGGTTGTTTTTAGTAGGCACAAGACATTGTTTTGGAACAGATCCCAATAATAATGCTTATTTTTGGTTAAGGCGATACATACATATATATATATATATATATATATTTTTTTTTTATCCTTCTTTTTATAGAAACTATTTTCTCTGAACACAACCCGGTATGTTGGTTCTTGGCTGGAACAAAAGCTTACTTCTCTTGAAATAGTAGTGGCCACCCCTGTTCTTAAAGTGAACATCCCAGTATCTGATAAATTCAATATTCCAGTATGTGACATATCATGTCTTAGACTTTTTAAAATATTTTTTTTATGAGATATTTGCAATTTGGGACATGAATACTTATTACTTTTTTCTCCCTAGAATGAATTGTTCTTATTGGATAATGGGAACTTCGCAATCTTGTGAATGACTTGTTTAGATTTGATTCTGGCTCTTAGTGAATGTTTTGTAATTTCCTGTCTCACTTTTTTTTAAATGTTTGTTCTTCCTCCCAGGTTCGGGGCTGTGTTCCTGTGGGACACTGGCTCCTCTGTGGGAGAGATCTCAGGCCACTCCAAAGTCATCAACAGCGTAGATATCAAGCAGACTCGCCCCTACCGTCTGATCTCCGGAAGCGATGACAATTGTGGAGCCTTCTTTGAGGGACCACCTTTCAAGTTCAAGTTCTCAATCACAGTGAGTGTGTGAGGTTCCCGAGAAAATATTGGAATTGGTTCTCAATGTCCATCAGTGTGTGGTTGGGAGGGACTTGTCTATAGGTCTCTAACTGTTGTCCTGTCTATTGACTTTTGATACTATAGGCCGGATTCACTTGGGGGAATTCCGACCTGAGTTAAGCGCACGTAAATAGACCCTAATTTCCTTTTATGTACTTCTTTCCACGCATAGCTGACCGTTAACTTAAGCAAGGGAATAGCATGGTATTCACCCGCTATTCGTTTGTGGAGTAGATCAAATAAAGGTGTGGCAGAGACGCCGTATTCTGAATTTAATTCCACCACCTTTACACATGAGGAAACCACGAATAAGCTCTAGCGAACCTACTTGTTCCAAGTGGAAGAAGCATCCCATCTACTTAATTTTCCCCCAATAGAAATACCACCACTCTCTATGCACTGTAGTTTACAACTTGATAAGAGCTAGGTAAATGATTCATCTGTTTGGATAAGGGAATTGTAAATACGTTGTGAGCCCTGTTGGACGTACTACCAAATTCTCTGTAAATGATGTTTGAGGTGGCTTATGGTAGTGAAATAAACATTCAGTTCTCTAGCAACAGCTCTGGTGGACATTCCTGCAGTCAGCACGTCAATTTGAGACATCTGTGACATTTTGTGATAACTGCACATTTTAGAGTGGCCTTTTATTGTCCCCAGTACAAGGTGCACCTGTGTAATGATCATGCTTCTTGATATGCCACACCTGTGGATGTATATTTCTTAAGTCTGAATTGGCCCCTTGGTGTTTGTCCTATGGCCGGGTTACCCCTGTTGTGTATACTTGGATACATTTGTTGACCGTGGAATGCCTCAAGTCTACTTTGGTTTCTTGTAAAAGAGAGGAGATATACTTTGTTTGTTGTGCTACGCTGCTGCTGGAATTAGTCTGGTCAAATGTTTTTATTTCTGACGTCTAAAGGGTTCCAGAACCGAAACCAAAAGCCTTCTCCATTTGTAGTGTACATATAGCGATGTGGTCAAGGAAGTACTCTGGTCTTGGGCCTACGCATTTTATATTCTTAGCTACTTTTTTGAGTGGTTCTCAGTTTGTTCTACTCTTTGCTTTCACAGTATGTTTTTTATTTTTTTGTGTGTACATTCACATGTTACATAGTCCACAACCCCCTTTAATCTGTTTATTTGTGAATGGCATTTCTACATTTTCAAAAAGGGAAGTACAGTCTACTACCAACTTACTCAGTAAAAACATTTTGGTGCATTATGCCTACCAAACACTACCGGTCTTGGCGCAGTCATCGTTAAGCAATTTTTTTGCATTTCCCCCAACTGCCCTTTTAGCAAGAAAGCTGTCTGTTTGGACTTGGCTTTGCAACAGGCTACCACCAATCACTGTTTGTTGTCTTGGACCACATCCATATACATTCAGTTCTTACACATCCCTATTTGAGTGCCATAGGGTAGCTTGGCAACAAATCTGGTGAGAGGGGAGATGACCCTAATAAAATAAATGCTTTTGTTTAAGTGTCATGCTTTGGCTTGACGTGTGTATTCACAAATCATGGCAAGCCTTGCAATGAGCTGAACATTAAACAAACACACTCACTGTTCATATGTCTGTTTACTCCCATGCTGTAATTATTCTTTAAGCAATGTTGCTGTAGATGGTAGTGCTGAACACTATACCATTTCCTCTGTTAGGACTCTAAGGGATACCCCTTTCAGTGATATAAAAATAGGCCTTAGATGTGGTTTCAATAGTCAAACCGGACAAGATAATGTGTCAGAATGTTGCGTCTGTCTGTAAATGTTTCTCAAACCTGATTCGTCTAACCAGCATGCACACCTAGATGGAGGCATCTTAAAAGCGTTGCGTTTAGATCAAGTGCTTTGGAAATTCCCGATTGCTGAAAACATTTGTATTCTGAGCTCCGTTTAGTTCCATGACAAGATAAATGAGACTTATCAGATGGGTGTCATTGCAGGTTGAAAAGGGAGCTTTATGAAATGAAACAGACATTTCTCTGTATTTCCCCTAAGGGTCTCCAGTAGTAGGTTGTCCCTTCTGTGTGTGCATATTCTCTTTTAAAAGAGAAGGAGGTGGCTGTTCCTGAAAGCTGGACCAATGAGTAATCTGCTTGAAATAACTTAATATTTTCAACAAATAGACTTAAACTTGACAAGGTATAATTGACTTGGCGACAACAACCAATATACAAATGTAGCCCTCTTAAATCAACCAGAAAATCCAGAGTTATATTTGACTTTTTATAAAAGTTCTGGCTTTCTTTATAATCCTGCTTTTTGGAATGGCCTGAAAGTGTCTAACAATCTCTCCTTCTCTATCTCTCCTGCTCTACCCCATCCTAGGACCACAGCAGGTTTGTCAACTGCGTACGTTTCTCTCCAGACGGGAACCGGTTTTGTACGGCTGGCGCTGACGGTCAGGTGAGTATGTGAGCTGGGACTAGATGCATAAAGTGCTCTCATTTCTAAATGCTAAAACAGATGAATGTAAATATCAAATAAAAGGTGACCTTCTGTACAGTCCCCTCATATGAATCATTTGATCTCAAATCCAAAATTCTGGAGTATAGTGCCCCATTAAAATAAAATGTAGCTTCACTGTCCAAAATACATATGATGTTGAGTGTAGTTCTAGTTTGGTAGAGGGGAGTAAGAGTACAGTAGGAAACAGCTGTGAATTAGCACATTTTGTCCGATACATTTCAGTGAAGCCACAATTGCTGACTGTAGGGCAGTAGCAGTCACGTGTTTCTTCCTGATGGTGAATGGATGCAATTTAACCCTATGTTGCTGGTTCTTACTCGTTACTCTGTTTTCCTAGATCTTCCTGTACGACGGAAAGACTGGTGAGAAGATTTGCGCTCTGGGCGGAGCCAAGGCCCACGAGGGAGGAGTCTATGCCGTAAGTACCTCACAGGCTTCCGTATCGTTTTTATTTTCCACGTCAACGTTTAACTCTGACTTGTGGTTTGAAACGTGTAGTCATTGGGTTTTTACTTTAGCCTGCTGAGAATGGAAACTTGTGTTTTTTTCCCCCCTTCAGCATAACTTGTCAGGCTCCAATGATGAGGGGGTGAACACCCAGTCCAGATTAAAGTGGCCATGTAGTCTTCCAGAGGGGCTTGAATGTAAACAAGCTAAATGGATGCTTTCCTTTTCAAATTAGAAGTGCAATCTATTCCTGTGAAAAGAAGACCTACTTACTTTAATTTTTTTTTCATCTTGTATACCCCAACAATGCTTTTTTTTTCTTCTTTTTTTTCTTCCCATGAATGTTTTTGACCCTTTTTATTTTAACAGGGTAGACATTGAGACCTAGGTCTCTTTTACAAATTTGTCCTGTATATACAACAGAAATATTGACATTCTACCCCCCCCATAAAAAGTGTGTGTATATATAGAACATCAAGATGAAATGTATTTAAATTTTGTTCCAGCAATAGAGTGCATCACAACTAAAAGCAGCTTTACCTAGCTCAGTGGAGACCGTAGGAACCTCAAGAGTTAACCAATCCTGTGAATGGGTTATGCAACTCGGGTGTGTCTGTACTTCAACAGCAGTGTTGGATCAGACGAAATTCAGGAAGTAGGGCCTTGTAAACAAAAGGGGCCTAATGTAGAGATCTACGGGTCTTTAGCGAAGACCAGCCAACCTTTTGTTGCAGGATGACGTGATAAGTATCAAAACTGTCACTTGTAACAAAACGAAGGGCACTATGGTAGTAGCAGCTGTGCTTTGATAAATATCACATCATCAAGAACAGATAAGGTTGACTGAATAATCTGCTTCCAACTTTAAATAACCAGATAATAAAAAAGGTAACGTCTTATCCATATCAATCCAAATGCCTAAGTATGTATATGCGGGAACGTGTTCATTTGGAGAACCATCTGAGTGAACATGTAGTTCATCTGAAACCTATCGCAAGTTTAAAAACCTGTATTTCATTTTGCCTGTATTAAGCACAACTTTTAAATCGGCAAGGGATTCCTTCATGGCTATAAAATCTGATCTGTTTTAACAGAGCCAGATCTACGGTCAGGTCAATAGCATGCATAATGGTATCATCGGCATATAGATGAAGTTTACAATTTAACAGATTGACCAATGGTTTTTATATAAATAGTGACACTCAACCCCTGTGGTACACCTTTTTGTACTTAAATTCAGATATAACCACATCAGTCATGATAACCGCAGGCGTCAGAGCTCAGGCCTATCGATGACAACTCATTCAATAAAATAGCATGATCAACAGTATCACGCTTTTGACAGGTCCACAAACAAAGCAGCGTATTTAGTTTGTGTCTAAAGCATTGACAAGCTCATTAACTACAGTGGTTGCTGAAATGGTGCTACACCCAGGCCTAAACCCTGATTTGGTTTATATTCAAAATACATTTCTCAGATTTAAATAGCAAAGTTGTAAATTTACCAAGGATTCAAGAATCTTAGACAAGGAAGACTTGAAATGGGTCAACAATGAAGATCACTACTATCCCCGCCCTTATGTAGTGGCGCGAGTTGATTTCCATACTTTTTGAGTATTTCCTGTTCACAATGTTAAATAAAGACTGTGTAATTGAGCCAACAATGATGGGCACTGCACACAAACAGACCAGGATCAAATTTGTCCGCCCCTGTGGGTTTCTCGTCTATTGCTAGCAAAGCATCCAGGACTTATTTTTCTGTAAATAGTCAAAGCTTACTTTAAATAGTCCCCTATCAGCGTCCAGACCAATATTCACGATGGTGGGCTTAAGTTCTTTCAAAGAGAGCCCGCTGAAATAAAATGGTGGTTTTTAATGCATCAATGATGGCTTTTTTTTCTGTAATGAGGCCAGGGTCTGAATTAATTTGTTTTGGCGGAGGAAGTAGAACCCTTTAGGGATTTGAGTTTTCCAAATGTGCATTTATTTTTTTAATTTAGCCAGGTTTCCATTACTATCCGAAAGAGCGGTTACATAATAATCAGGTTTAGCCTTTCTGATTTGTCCTACACAATGATTCCTCAGTTCCTTAAGTTTACCAGCCTAAGCCTGTGTTCCTGGCCTTGAGATAAATAAACATAATTACTGATCTTATCACTGGCACTGTCAATTAACACACATGAAATTCTATACATATTTGTGGATTAATTTACTTCTACTCTATGCCTCCATTTGTATTTGATAACGTTTTTGAGCAAGGAAAATTGTCATGTTTTCCCAGCTTATACCACAAGAGAAACCGTAGCTGAACAGGTTTCTGCTGAAAGCACTGATAACCGACAGTGATTCGACGCTTCCAATCTGTGACCCTGTGTCCACTCCTTCCCTCTGTTCTCCTCCAGGTGAGCTGGAGCCCCGACAGCTCCCAGCTCATCTCTGCCTCGGGCGACAAGACGGTGAAGCTTTGGGACGTAGGCACCAGCACGGCCCTCACCACCTTCAACATGGGCGCCGACGTCATGGACCAGCAGCTGGGCTGCCTGTGGCAGAAGGACCACCTGCTCAGCGTCTCCCTGTCTGGTTACATCAACTACCTGGACAAAAGCAACCCTGACCGGCCGCTCCGCACCATCAAGGTCAGCCCAAAGCATCTTCTTTAACACTACACAATTTTCAGAATGTTATGTTCATAGTGTGAAAGCAGCTTAAAGGAGTTGGGGATCCAGAGTCAGGGCTGGAGGGGTTGTTAAGATTAGGGTTTTCTTTTGAACTCTTTACAGACACAACTGGCAGGCTTTATCTCCTGATATTGACGGACCGCCCAGAAACGGTCCCTAGCAGATTTATTTACATGATAAGCACTCTATGAACGTCATCTGTATCCTGATCACAAAACCGTCCTGTAAAAAATGATTCTCAAGCCACTTGTTGCTCGACACGTGCACGTAGCTCAGTGACAGGAAATGGCATACAAGTGGTTCTCGGCAGTCACCAAAATTCAATAGTTAATTTGACAGTTTTCTGGAGAACGCTAAAAGTTGCTTATTGATTTGAAATGCTGAAATCGTGCCCGAACTGAAAGTGTCACAACTGATGGTTTTGAGTCGAACTGAATGAATGTTCTGCTCCACTAATCATTTGATGACTGGGTGCTAAACAATACGTCTCTCTTTATCATGTGCCTTACAGGGTCACAGCAAATCCATTCAGTCCTTGACGGTTCACAAAAACGGGGGGCGTTCTTACATCTACTCGGGCAGCCATGACGGGCACATCAATATCCTTTCACTGGGAGGAGGGCATGCTGTGTCAACACTGAGGCCTATTAACCATGAGCGCTGCTTTCCGCTGAGTCCATTTCCCCTGAGTGAATGGGAATTTATATAATGGGGTCTGGTTGGCATTTGGATCACGAGGCTAATAAATACCCTCAAGTTCTAATAGTCAAGGCCTTGTGTATGCAGAATCCAACAGCATGATTGGCACTTATGAAGACTCGCATAAAATCGAATAGCCATTTCTGCATGTGTCCCATAGCTGCTGCTGATGTCATCGTCTCGGG
This sequence comes from Salvelinus namaycush, assembly GCF_016432855.1. NCBI lineage: Eukaryota > Metazoa > Chordata > Actinopteri > Salmoniformes > Salmonidae > Salvelinus > Salvelinus namaycush. Next base: position 45,708,680 of record NC_052308.1, read on the forward strand.
TAGATTAGCAGGAGGCCCACACCGCTGTTATGGTTTTATGGTCCCTTGCGTTTAAGTTAAGCCCATGAGACCTGCTCCACTGCCCTCTCCTGGTCTGTCAGATGATCCTTAACCGTGGCCTCCACATTACTGGGACGCGGAGACCGGGGAGAACAACGACTTCTCAGGGAAGGGCCACAGCAACCTGGTCACCAAGATGGCTGTGGACGATGCTGACCAGCTGGTGACCTGCAGCATGGACGACACGGTTCGCTTCACCAGCGTGACCAAGAAAGAATACAGGTGTGTCCAGACGCGATCGACTTTAAGGTAGAACGCCAGAAGTGCACTTGGCGTAGTGTGTGATTTTGGGACTTATCCTGATATGAGAGAGGGATACATTTCACCGAACTCTTGAACAGCTTCCTATGGAATATTTTTATGTTGACTTCTTATCTGTAGTTGGGGTAGCTTTGTAATAATACTGCCTGCTTTCAAGATTTTCACTTATTCTCATTGGGCAAGCTCCAGCAGTTTTGATGTCATACATTATGTTAATTTATAAACCCGGAGCAACATCCTATATTTGACACATCCTTTGATACACCGTTACATTTTATTAAGAGGGGAAAGTACACGTTAATAGGGATCTATTGACATCAGACGTATATTTTTCACCCAGAGGACTTAAAGGTCCATGTTTAATGGAAAAAGGATTCTATGGTACTTTGTTGTTTTTGGCAGTGCTTCCAACCTGGTAAAGATGGACGTCCAACCTAAACATGTGTCGGTAGCAGCAGGGGGGCTCGCTTTGGCTGTGTGCATCGGACAGGTAACCCAAGTCAACTCCTGACGTGTGCCCACTCATGTCATGCAGGCGTCATAGTTGGAGTGTTTTGTAGTCTCGGTTGGGGGGTCAAAATGAATTTTTAATTGACTCCGAATGGGTCTGTGGCTTGTCTGTGCTAGATAATGTTAATATTGACTGTGTGTGATGGTCCTCAGGTGGTGTTTTTGAAAGACAAGAAGAAGGTGTTCACGCTGGACAGTCTGGACTACGAGCCGGAAGCAGGAGCAATCCACCCAGGGGGCAGCACTGCGGCAGTGGGCGGGGCAGTAAGTCTTCCTATAGCAACTTAATTTCAACTGGAACTATTATATTGTGGTGTTGGATCAGAAAAAATAGAATTTCAAGATCTATTGGACGATGTCTTGTGTCAAATTGTCAAGCAGTCTAATGTTTACACTTGCATCAGGGGCACAATTAATCATTGCTATGAAACACTTCAGAATGTACTTAAAACTGGGTCAGATCGAACTACTATATATTTCTCCCCTTGTCATTGGCATTTCTCATTGCCACCTCTCGCTCTCCTCCTGGCAGGATGGAAAGGTCCGCTTGTATTCTGTCCAAGGCAACACTCTGAAGGACGAGGGGAAGAGCGTGGAGGCCAAGGGGCCAGTCACAGACATGGCCTACTCCAAAGATGGCGCCTACCTGGCCGTCACTGACGAGAAGAAGGTCGTCACAGTCTTCACAGTGGCAGACAATTACTCGGTACGCAGCCTCCTGCATGTCCCTCCGAAGCAAAATTTGCAAAAACAAGCCTCATTAACGTGTTCTTCCGTATTCGCTGTCCTGAATGCTAGACTTATAAACGTGTTTACAAGAAATGTATTCCTAAAGCCCAATGAACAGCAAATGCCATTTGGGTTTATGAATATCAATCAGTCGTGTGGAGTAGACTTTTTATTTTCAATGGTGGATTCTGCATCCATTTCTGTTTATTCCCCCTTCAACAGGTCAAAAATGATTTTTATGGACACCACGCAAAAGTGGTCACCCTGGCCTGGTCTCCCGACAATGAGCACTTTGCCAGTGGTGGGATGGACATGATGGTCTATGTTTGGACAGTGAATGACGCAGACAAGAGACTGAAGATCCCAGGTGAGGGCCAAAATAGCATTCAGTGAGCAGAGGTATACACACAAAGTATATTGATTTACCCCCCCCCCCCCCCCCCCCGTCAGGATATTGAAAGGCCCTGTGTAACCGTATCCAGATATTTCAAACCAGCACAATAGAAACTGATGGTTTGAATGGATATTGTGTCACCACCTGTCCTTTCTGTAGCAAAGATTTAGAGCTGGTAGCTAAATATACCTTTTTGTGCAGGTACTTAGCTTTTTGTCTGGACAACAATAGCTAAAAATACACCTTTTTCAGTGCCTCTGACAAATGACAAAGCATCTTAGGTTTTTATTACCATTGCTGATGAATCTTGCAGAATTTCTCAAATGTCCCCCAAAATAAATATATTCACCACCACTGGATGGCAGTCAGCATTATTCCTTCCTGTCTTCTGCAGGAAGACATTCCAAATGCTCACACTTTTCAGTGGAAAACCAAACACTCTACTTTTTAGCAGTAACACATACTGTATATGCACTCCCAATTCTAAAATGTTAGTGTTATGACATCTCTTGATAACTAGACATTTGCCCCTTTATGTTTTTTTTGGCTGTGTCACTGTAAAATGACTTCTCCCATCCCTTTCCAGATGCCCACAGGTTGCACCATGTCAGTGGCCTGGCCTGGATAGATGAGCACACTCTAGTGACCACCTCTCATGACGCCAGCGTCAAGCAGTGGACTCTTAAATTCTGATCGTCACAAGACTGGATCATTAGGGACAAGGACTACTGTAGACCTCTCTCCCTTTCACTTTCTGTATCTAATTGATGGTCTCTTGTCAGCAACCCCTGAAATAGTCAGTCTGTCATTGTAGGGAAAAGCTCATATTTAAAACAAAGTCCCAACGCTGTTTTATTCTTTGAAGCTTTTAAATGATTAATTAATCCACGAACAAAGAAAAGGACCCAAATAGCAGCACTTGATATCTTGAGCTTTTCTGATCAAGAGAACCAATTTAAGATCAACATTCCAGAGGCAACAGCCTTATCTCAGTTAAAACTGAAATGCCTGTCTGTGTTGTTGGAGGGTCATTTCATCTCAACTCAGGGAATTAAATGAAATTCAATTTATGAATTGAATTAAGTCCTTATTGAAAATAATGGAGGTATATTTTGGTTACAATCCTGAATGGCGTTGAGAATGAATGGCCCTCCAACTGCTTGCCTGTTAGTTTGTTACCATTTGTATGGGGGTGGGTATTTAGTTCTCAATTTTCTTTGACTCCATAATTTGTTGTAATTCACAATTTCTAGTTGGAACAAATGTGGTTGGTAGAGCAATAATAGGAACTTTAAACAACAAAGAAATTAATCATGTATTCAAAGAAGCTCCCGTACTGTTGCTGTTTGTTTGTTTTGCCTCACGATGCTCCCGCGTCTCACTTTTTATTATATATTTTTTGATGCTTCCACTTTTTTTTTTCTAAGGGTGGATGTGATTCATATGTTAATGACAAAAATAAATTTTTATGCATTTCTAGCAACTCATGTCCATTTCGTGCTACTCACGCTTATTGCTAACTGTGCTTGTTAAACATCATTACCAGGAGGGTAATGGGTACCGGTTACTGGGCTAATCAAGGGGTGACAATTTGCTTTATGATGATTGGAGAACACATGCGCGTAGGTCTACAGGACTTCCAAAATCAAACTCTCTTGTAGTGGTCAGTATAACTTTTCAGGAATAGAGGAATAACAAATCTCAAGTGATAGACGTTCGACTTCTGATCACACCATTTGTGTTAGTTGTTCCTTAAGATATATAATGCAACTATTCAAAAATTATTATTCTGAGTGCGCGGGACCTTAATGTTTTTTGGGCCACCTCGACTATAAATATTTTGGACTTTGCTTATGCACCAGATTGCGCAATGTTTAAAAAAACTAAAAACGAATTGAAACATTGAACTACAGTGACAAACTTGCTGTTTTAACCCAATTAACTCCCCATCCGATTTGTGTTGTATTTAACCATGTGAAGCATTGATATGTTCATATTCCATGTGACCTTTTGGGAACTGCACAACAATGCATTCAACCGAAATGTGTCTCACATTTAACTGAATCAGAGAGGTGCGAGGCTGCCCTAAACCTCAAACTGCTCCCCAGATGCCGATAACTGCCTTGCTCAAGGGCAGAAGAGCAGATTTCTCCACCTTGCCGGCTCGGGTTTTGAATGGTGACCTTTCGGTTACTGGGCCAACGCTCTTAACCGCTAGGCTACCTGTTGCCCGGATCACAGGGTAAATGTATGTATGCCTTGCTAAGAAATTGTCGCCCATTCATTCATTACTCGTTTACTCTCTTGATGCCTCCATGCTGTTCTTGTCAGAGCTATGTGCTGAATGTCTTTTGGTGGGGTGGCAAAGCTTAATGATGTTTTGATAAAAGCACCCAATTTGGCACATACAGTACCAGTCAAATGTTTGTACACACCTAACCATTCAAGGGGTTTTATTTTTAACATTTTCTACATTGTAGCCCTAACCCTAATTCTAACCCTAACTATGAAATCACGTACTAACCAAAAGTGTTAAACAAATCAATCTATTCTTTTGATTCTTCAAAGTAGGCATCCTTTGCCTTGACTGCCAAGAGTGTGCAAAGCTTTCTCTCAACCAGCTTCACCTGGAATGCGTTTCCAACAGTCTTGAAGGAATTCCCACATATGCTGAGCACTTGTTGGGTGCTTTTCCTTCACTCTGCGGTCCAACTCATCTCAATTGGGTTGAGGTCGGGTGATTGTGGAGGCCAGGTCATCTGATGCAGTGCTCTATCACTCTCCTTCTTGGTCAAATAGCCCTTACACAGCCTGGAGTTGTGTTGGGTCCTTGCCCTGTTAAAAAAAAATGATAGTCCCACTAAGCGCAAACCAGATGGCATGGTGTATCGCTACAGATTGCTGTGGTAGCCATGCTGGTTAAGTGTGCCTTGAATTCTAAATAAATCACTGACGGTGTCACCAGCAAACCACCATCACACCTCCTGTATGCTTCACGGTGGGACCCCCCCCCCCTACGGAGATCATTGGTTAACCTACTCTGCGTCTCACAGATGCAGCAGTTGGAAACATCTCTCAAATTTGGACTCATCAGACGAAAGGAAAGATTTCCACCGGTTTAATGTCCATTGCTTGTTTCTCGGCCAAAGCTAGTCTTCTTATTAGTGTCCTTTAGTAGTGATTTCTTTGCAGTAATATGACCATGAAGGGCTGATTCACGCAGTATCATCTGAACAGTTGATGTTGAGATTTGTCTGTTCTTGAACTCTGAAGCATGTATTTGGCCTGCAATTTCTGAGGCTGGCAACTCTAATGAACTTATGCTCTGCAGCAGAGGTAACTCTGGGTCTTCCTTTCCTGTGGCAGTCCTCATGAGAGCCAGTTTCATCATGGCGCTTGATGGTTTTTGCAACTGCACTTGAAGAATTGTTCAAAGGTCTAGAAATGTTCTGGATTGACTGACCATGTCTTAGAGTAATGGACTGTTGTTTCTCTTTGCTTATTTGAGCTGTTCTTGCCATAATATGGACTTGGTCTTTTACCAAATAGGAATATCTTTTGTATATCTTCCCTTACCTTGTCACAACACAACTGATTGTCTCAAACACATTAAGAAGCAAAGAAATTAAGGAAAGAAATTCCACATTAACTTTTAACAAGGCACACATGTTAATTGAAATTCATTCCAGGTGACTACCTTATGAAGCTGGTTGAGAGAATGCCAAGTGTGTGCAAAGATGTCATCAAGGCAAACCGTGGCTACTTTGAATTATCTCAAATATAAAATATTTGTTTAACACTTTTTGGTTACTACATGATTTCATATGTGTTGTCTTCACTATTATTCTACAATGTATAAAATAACACAAGAAAAACCCGTGAATGAGTAGGTGTGTCCAAACGTTTGACTGGTACTGTATAAGATAACACATGTTTTAATGTTATATTCAATGAGACCATGAATACAGTAAAACTACAAAATAAGCTGGATGTTTTAAACCACCTCAGATTCTGGAGGATTCTATTGAACATAACATACTTTACTTACCAACAATGTGATATAGTATACATTATACGGCCACAGTCAAATTAGACTATTTTAACAATTTAGTCCAGGAATTTTTAAAATTCTATGAATATCAACAAAGATCATTTTAACAGAATTGGTTGTATTGTAATACTTACAAAATCAAATGCCTGTGCTAGAATCTGAATAGCAGTTTGACAGAGATTGTGTGAGTATCTGGAATATTCTCTCCAACGTTCATCAAGGTATGATCATGAATATGACCAAAGTCATGGGATGGAAAATATCTTCCATTGCAATCATATTGTGAAATGAGTGCAATCAATCTTTAAGTGTGTGAGCAACAGTGCCAACTATTGCATATACTGTATCCCTTAGTTACAGTATCAATCTAGCTATCTTATCCAATTAATTTGGACATTTAACTCAATACTTTTCTCATTGTTATTTTTAATGGGGTAGCATTAGTACTAGGCACACAAAATATAAACCTTAACCTGAGATATAAAAAACAATATATTCAGAAAATTATCCAAATTGATCACCATATACAAATGTTTAACTATATCTACACGCCAATAGTTACATTAAAACACTAATGGATGGCCCTGCATAACACGTTTTGTCTTGGATGAAGTGTTCTTATCCTGACAAACTTAGAGGGTGGCTAAATTACCATAGAATGGTAACACAGAGCACGTCATCAAATGCTTTAGAAATGTGTATTTGTTTGTATCATTAGTTACAGTAATCATCTTCAATAATCTGTCATCATGGATTCGGAATATATATATATATATATGGTTTATACACAAAAAAAATTGTATTCAGTGATAATGGCCAAAATATATCATTACCTCAAAGAAAGGTGTGACTGCATTTACACTTGACCCCTTAGTTCCAATATCTCTGCCCCAGATTGTCTGATCCTCACAAGGGAAAGTGCTTATTGTTTGGAACTTTCTTTCCGAGTAGTTAAAGGGAGGTTCTGGTGGTCAGGTCTGCACAACGCTGGCCTGACCAATAAGAATCCATGTTCCAAGGCTGTTTTAATCACGTCGACTGGAATATGCTCCAGGGCGCCTGTGGGAATGACGTCAATTTTTATTTATTTGTTATTCATTTCACCTTTATTTAACCAGGTAGGCTAGTTGAGAACAAGTTCTCATTTACAACTGCGACCTGGCCAAGATAAAGCAAAGCAGTGTGACACAAACAACAACACAGAGTTACACATGGAATAAACAAAACATACAGTCAATAACACTAGAAAAAAAGTCTATATACAGTGTGTGCAAATGAAGTTAGATAAGCAACAAATAAGCCATAGTGGTGAAATAATTACAATTGAGCAATTAAACACTGGAGTGATAGAGACTGGAGTGATAGATGTGCAGAAGATGAATGTGCAAGTAGAGATTCTGGGGTGCAAGGGAGCAAATAAAAATGGGTGGGCGATTTACAGATGGGCTGTGTACAGGTGCAGTGATCTATGAGCTGCTCTGACAGCTGGTGCTTAAAGTTAGAGAGGGAGATATGAGTCTCCAGCTTCAGGGATTTTTGCAGTTAGTTCCAGTCATTGGCAGCAGAGAACTGGAAGGAAAGGTGGCCAAATGAGGAATTGGCTTGGATGAAGTGTTCTTATCCTGACAAACTTAGAGGGTGGCTAAATTACAATAGAATGGTAACACAGAGCACGTCATCAAATGCTTCAGGGTCTCCATCACCAGTGAAATATACCTGCTTGAGTGTGTGCTACAGGTGGGTACTGCTATGGTGACCAGTGAGCTGAGATAAGGCAGGGCTTTACCTAGCAAAGACTTATAGATGACCTGGAGCCAGTGGGTTTTGGCGGCGAATGTGAAGCGAGGGCCAGCCAACGAGAGCATACAGGTCGCAGTGGTGGGTAGTATATGGGACTGTGATAGACTGCATCCGATTTGCTGAGTAGGGTGTTGGAGGCTATTTTGTAAATGACATCACCGAAGTCAAGGATCGGTAGGATAGTCAGTTTTACGAGGGTATGTTTGGCAGCATGAGTGAAGGAGGCTTTGTTGCGAAATAGGAAGCCAATTCTAGATTTAATTTTGTATTGGAGATGCTTAATGTGAGTCTGGAAGGAGAGTTTACAGTCTAACCAGACACCTAGGTATTTGTAGATGTCCACATATTCTAAGTCAGAACCGTCCAGAGTAGTGATGCTAGTCGGGCGGGCAGGTGCTAGTAGCGATTGGTTGAAGAGCATGCATTTAGTTATACTAGCATTTAAAAGCAGTTGGAGGCCACGGAAGGAGTGGTGTATGGCATTGAAGCTCGTTTGGAGGTTTGTTAACACAGTGTCCAAAGAAGGGCCAGATGTATACAGAATGGTGTCGTCTGCGTAGAGGTGGATCAAAGAATCACCAGCAGCAAGAGCAACATCATTGATATATGCAGAGAAAAGAGTGGGCCGAGAATTTAACCCTGTGGCACCCCCATAGAGACTGCCAGAGGTCCGGACAACAGGCCCTCCGATTTGACACACTGAACTCTATCGGAGAAGTAGTTGATGAACCAGGTGAGGCAGTCATTTGAAAAACCAAATGTTTCTATTTTTTATTTGGGTATATTATATCAGCTGGTTACTGTAGTTTGATAAATGGGTCTTTATCCAATCATAACTACTTTTTCTACATGTAATATGGATGTTTGTCATTTTTATGCCACATGACTTTTTAATTTTTCATTGGGAATCTACTGATGAATTAACATGAAAAAATAACGTTATAGTTTAATTCAACAAATGTATTCATTCACATCGTAGTGTTTTGATGTCGTTGAATTCACCACAATTATGCAATTATGCGTAGCACATGGGGATGTGCGAAACTTACATGCCGACCAAACCGCTGGCTAGCGTGCGCATGTTGATTTTGTACCCCCACACCAGACACGATCAGGACACGCAGGTTGAAATATCAAAACAAACTCTGAACCAATTATATTAATTTGGGGACAGGTCGAAAAGCATTAAACATTTATGGCTGTTGCTAGCTAATTTGTTCTGGGATGTAAACATTGGGTTGTTATTTTATCTGAAATGCACAAGGTCCTCTACTCTGACATTTAATCCACAGATAAAACGGTAAACCGAATTAGTTTCTCGTCATATCTCCGGCTTCTTTTTCTTCTTTGGACTTTATATAGCCGTTGGCAACCAACTTTACGGTGTATTACTACAACCAAGTGGAGTGTGGACTTCAGTTCATTTTTCTATCACCCAAGTGGGTATATACTCCTGAAAAACAATGAGGAGATTTAAGAGGCAGGACTTGCGGCGCATTGAGCCTGGCCACGCAGACGTTCGCTGTGGCGTGCGATCAGTGTGGGTGCAATGATTGAATAACATGTATGTGTAAATTTGTGTTCCCACTTGTGCAGCCTAATAGTTTTTCGCATGCATAACTGGCAGCAGACATCCTGGTGACCACTCTGACCGCTGCTATTGGTCGTGTTCCCATGCTCAGACATTGCATGCATCAACCAACGGTTGCGTACCACATCTTCAACTGTGCCGTCGGGCACCAGATTGCTTAAACATATGATGTGGTTAGCTGATACGTAAAATACCTATCCAGGGGGTGCAAGATCTGGCATGTGTCAGCAAAGTCTGAGCAGGGGAACACAACCAATAGCAGCGGTCTCTGTAGTTCTGAAAGGAAGGGGGACACCTCAAAAAGGGCATTGCAGGCCCACTGTTAAACTCAAACAAACCACAAGGGGTGCCAGAGGCAGTTTTGTGGTGATCCGCTTCCCCACCTGATTGTATTCACTTGCCAAATCAATTGCTGAAAACTGTTATCAATCTTGATCATACTACAGTTCAACAAGACCTTTTGGCTGTCTTTTACAGTGGGTGAATAAAGATAGCAAATATGAAACACTTTTCAATGCGGTAGTGATGTGGTTTGGGAAGGCCATTCAGGCATTTTTTCCCCCCAGTATGTTTAAATTAAGTTACCCGGTCATTCCTCATGTGATAATGCTAATGGGTTTAGTGAGAGTCCTTAAGACAAGGAAGTCTGCTAAGAGACTGGTGAGTTATCCTGTCTCTATTTGTTTTTTTGTTTTGTTTTGGAGCTTACAATTGCATAAATGTGATGGTGTGTTAGTAAGTAATGTTTCCGCAAACAAAAAGCAATTCATGTCAATAATATATATGTAGTAGTAAAGTGGTTTGTTTACTGTCAGAGTAGCTGATCCAGTCACCTTCCTCAATATGAACAGCAATGTCTTTCTGATTCACTATTGGTTCTGGTTCCCGGCAGTTGAAAACATGAACAATATGACTTGCAATAGCAAAAGTCTACTGTTGGTTTAGTGATCAGATTAAAGACTATTGGTAGAGGAAACAGCCATAAATGAATAGTTCTAATGAGATGCTACGTTGATATGTGTGAATGTTTAGTATTTTTTCCCCCACATATTGGATTAGTTTGGGTCCTTCTCAGAGTTACTGTTGTCATGAGGTGGGAGTCACATACCAGGGGCTGAGGAATTCCATCATGGTCCCAGGAATTCTGGTATTTAAATAAGGTGGATATGTTTGTTTTTATCTGAGAGAGATTCCTCAGCAGCATTCAGACGGAGAAAAGTGGAAGTGTGTAGCATGTTTGTGTATGTTTGTCGCTCAATCAGTAGCTACATCAATGTAATCAGCCGTTTAGGAACTGCTATTATAATAACAATATGGTTTTGCTGGAAACGATACCGTTTGGGACACACTATGTAAGTATTGTTTTTTTAGTTTTTTTTTTTTTTAAAGATGATGACGATGTTCATAAACTGCTACACTTCACATTTCATGATTGTTTAAGGCCCACTATGTGTTAACCAAACGTTTGTAGTCTTCAATGGCAATTCTCACAAGGCTAGGTTTACTGTTTTAACCTCTAATCATACCCTTCGCTCAGTCTTATGTCCCTATTAAATCAAAACAGGTCACCTGATTCCAGTAAAAACAAAATTCTCTCCATGTAGGGAGAGAGCATGTTTGAGTTATTACACAGTTGAGGGATTTCCTTACGTTTCACAATGTTAAAGAGCAACTGCCCCTAAAAAGCAACTTCTTGTTTTGAAAACATCGATATGGGTCAGAAACCTTTATTCTAGTCTCAAAATTGACTACAAAGTGTAAATAGGATCATTTTGATCAGTGAGTTGATAGGCGGGAAAAAATGGTATGTCAGGGAATGAAGGGTACTGTAACAGTTTTTCTTGGGTTAAGTTTATTCCAATCCTGCCCACAGCTGGCAGCACCCAAGTAATCATCAATTTGGCTTACAGCTGCACAGCCTGATCATTTGATTGTTAAGGCCATGGTCAATTTGGTTTGACATTCAATTTCCCTATAGGGCTAGTTAGGGACCATTAGTATATTAAACAATGTACATGGGACAATATTTTTAAATGTCAATAGCTCCAAATCTCAATTACTTAACCTCAAACCAACTTTAAATTGTACAAATGGATATACACATATTGAAAGCATTTAATGAGTCAAAAGATGTGCAACATGAAAATACTGTCCCATTCACATTGTGTCATTTATTGACGGTCCCCAACTAGCCCCAGAGATAGGCTATCCAATGTCAAACCAATTTTACCATGGTCACACACCAGCTGGCTGAAGCTAATTGGCGAAAGAAGTTGGCTAGCACTAGCTAGCCAAGTCGACTTCAAGACACAAAACTTGAAACAGTCTAATCAGATCATCTAGAAGAGTGAGTGACTGTAACTGTGTGAATGTACAAACACTTACCACGTGTGAAGACACACACACACATTAAACCACCTCTTCCAAGACAACTGTTGTTTGGCTTCAGTTATGGCCGCCGCAAATCTTAATGACCAAGCTGAAAAAGTAGGCCAAATCAGGAAGTTCAGCCACCCTTTAACTTAGTTTTTCTGAGCACATGCATCCAAACATGCATTCCTGTTTGAATAGGATCTTAACTTCAGGGCCTTGTGCATTATATCCTGTGACGTTAAAATGTACTGTACCTGAGTGAGAATTGATCAAATTTCAATCAAATGTATTTATAAAGCACTTCTTACTGTCACCAAGTGCTATGCAGAAACTGAGCCTAAAACTCCAAACAGCAAGTAATGCAGATGTAGTTGCACGGTGGCTGGGAAAAACTCCCTAGAAAGGCAGGAACCTAGGAAGAAACCTAGAGAGGAACCAGGCTCTGAGGGATGGCCAATCCTCTTCTGGCTGTGCCGGGTGGAGGTTATAAGAGTACATGGCCATTTAAGGCCAGATTGTTCTTCAAGATGTTCAAATGTTCATAGATGACCAGCAGGGTCAAATAATAATTACAATGGTTGTAGAGGGTGCAACAGGTCAGTACCTCAGGAGTAAATGTCAGTTGGCTTTTCATAGCCAAGCATTCAGAGGTCGAGACAGCAGGTGTGGTAGAGAGAGAGAGAGCCGAAAACAGCAGGTCCGGGATAAGGTAGCACGTCTGGTGAACAGGTCAGGGTTCCCTAGCCGCAAGCAGAACAGTTGGAACTGGAGCAGCAGCACGACCAGGTGGACTGGGGACAGCCACGAGTCATCAGACCAGGTAGTCCTGAGGCATGATCCTAGGACTCAGGTCCTCCGGGAGGGAGAGAGAGATAGAATTAGAGGGAGCATACTTAAATTCACACAGGACATCAGATAAGACAGGAGAATTACACCAGATATAACATACTGACCCTAGCCCTCCGGCACATAGACTATAGCAGCATAGATACTGGAGACTGAGACAGGGGTGGGTCGGGGGACACTGTGGCCCTGTCCGACGATAGGGCCAACCAGGCAGGATATAACCCCACCCCCTTTGCCAAAGCACAGCCCCCACACCACTATAGGGATATCAACAGACCACCAACTTACTACCCTGAGACAAGGCTGAGTATAGCCCACGAAGATCTCCTCCACCGCACAAGCCCGAGGGAGCGCAAAACCGGGAAGATCACGTCTGTGACTCAACCCACTCAAGTGACGCACCCCTCCTAGGGACGGCATGGAAGAGCACTAGTAAGCCAGTCACTCAGCCCCCGTAATAGGGTCAGAGAATCCCAGTGGAGAGAAGGGAGCCGGCCAGGCAGAGACAGCAAGGGCAGTTCGTCGTTACGGTGCCTTGCCATTCACCTTTGCACCCCTGGGACAGACCACACTTAATCATAGGCCCTACTTAAGAGATGAATCTTCATTAAAGACTTAAAAGGTATTACTCAAGGTTAAATTTAGATCCACGGTTAGGTGTTTAACCGATTTTTGTACTCTAACGTCCTTGGGTAGGTGGAGGGGGTCTGGAAGGGTATCTAGGAATCTTTGGCTTGTCCAAAGATTTATAGCACTGCTTTTGATGATCCTTGGTTGGGGTCTGGGCAGATTATTTGTTTTGATTGCAAACGTAATAAAATTGTGGTCCGATAGTCCAGGATTATGATGAGGTAGGGCCGCGGAGACATGTTTGATAAAACCAACTGAGACAATGATGGCTCTGAAAGCATTTTGGAGTGGATCTGTGGACCCCGGGGGCCTGTAAACAGTAGCTATAAAAAGTGATTGAGTAGGCTGCATAGATTTCACGACTAGAAGCTCAAAAGACGAAAATGCAGTCATTTAAAAATATATATGTTTTATTTGCTGTCATAAATGTTAGCAACATTTCCGCCTTTGCAGGATGAGTGGGGAATATGGTGACTAGTTACAGTTCATATAAGGAAATTAGTCTATAGAATTTTTTTAAATGTAATTTATTTAACCTTTATTTAACCAGGAAGGGCTCATTGAGATTTAAAATCTCTTTTTCAAGAGCGTCCTGGCCAAGATAGGCAGCACCAAGTCATTACAAAAATTACAGACAGACAACATGAAAAACTACAAGTAATCTAGTAAAAAACATTGAATTCACAAGAGTATAACAAAATCAAAAACAGCAAATTAAAAACATTGACAGGTCACCAATCGGGACAAGTTCTTCCAGTTTAAAAGTATTTTGTAAGGTGTTCCAAGACGATGGCGCAGAGTACATAAAAGCCCTTTTACCAAATTCAGTTCGGACATTTGGAACAGTTAGCAGGATAAAGTCCAGCGAACGAAGAGAGTACCCACCACATTTCTGAACAATAAAAATGCCCAAATAAAAAGGTAGTAAACCCAAAATGGCTTTGTAAATAAAAGTATACTAGTGACTGAGCCTACAAGTGACTAGAGAAGGCCAGCCAACCCGGGTATACAAGTGCAGTGGTGCGTAAGGGTTTTGCAGTTTAAAATAAATCTCAAAGTGCCATGGCAAAGAGTGTCAATTGATCTCAAACACTGAGCGGAAGCATTCATAAATAAAATATCCCCATAGTCTAGTAAAGGCATAAATGTAGCTGATACTAGCCTCCTTCTGGCTTCAAAAGAAAAACAGGCCTTATTCCTAAAATAAAATCCAAATTTCAGCTGAAACTTTTTTGTAAGTTGTTGAATATGCAATTTAAAAGAGAGGCCGTCATCAATTAAAATACCAAGATATTTATATGAGGTTACAACCTCAATCTCCTTGCCCTGACAGGTAGTAATAGGTGAAAGGTTCAGAGGTCTATTTCTTGCATTAGAAAAACACCATTAGTTTAGTTTTGTCAGTATTGAGGATAAGCTTCACTTGACACAAGATATGTTGAACAGTATAAAAAGCAGTTTGCAAGTTCTGGAAAGCTTTTGTAAGAGATGAGGCACAACAGTAAATAACAGTATCATCAGCATAAAAATGAAGTTGTGCATTTTGGACATTTTTGTCTAAATCATTTATATAAATAGTGAATAAGAGAGGACCAAGTACAGAGCCTTGGGGCACACCATTAAAGACAGACAATTTAACAGACATAAGCCCATCAAATTGAGTGCGCTGAGTTCTATCAGACAGATAGTTAGCAAACCATGCAACTGCATGCTCCGAAAGACCTACACTCGACAATCTCTGCCTTAGTATAGCATGATCAACTGTATCAAAAGCCTTAGAGAGATCAATAAAAAGTGAGACATAGTGCTGTTTTTTGTAATTGTGCTATGCTTCTTCCTGAAGCAATGTACCGATTGGTACATTGATAAAATAGAGTTAGTAAATAAAAAATGTTTTAGCTGTTCACTTACAAGGGTTTCAAGTATTTTCACCAGGGGTGACAGCTTTGAGATTGGCCTATAATTATTTAAAATAATTGGATCTCCCCCTTTTAAAAGTGGTAGGACAAATGCTGATTTCCAGATCTTTGGAATTTCATTACATTCCAGGGTTAGATTGAACAGATATGTAAGTGGTTCAGCTATGAAATCAGCTGCCAGATTTAAAAAGCAGGGATCCAAAAGATCAGGACCTGCAGGCTTTCTTTGATCTAAGGATTTCAGGGCTTTATGTACCACCTGCACTGAGAATGGCAAAAAGCTAAAAGTTTGACCAGCTCTCACTGGTTCATCCACATAGGGTTGTACAGAGACAGAGGACACTGGTTCATCCACACAGGGTTGTACAGAGACAGAGGACACTGAATCAAACAGCCTACCAGATGATACAAAGTGCTCATTGAAACAATTCAGCATTTCAGTTTTGTCATATATAGCAACAGAGTCCTTCAAAACACATGATGGTAATTCATTAATATTACTGTTACCAGACATAGACTTAATAGCCTTCCAAAACTTTCTAGGGTCATTCAGGTTATCAGTGGTAACAGACATAAAATATTCAGACTTGGCCTTCCTGAGAGGAAAATAACACTTGTTTCGTAACTGCCTAAAAATAAGCCAATCAGCATCAGAACATGATTTCCTTGCTTGAAATGAATTCATTAGGCCCTAATTTATGGATTTAACATGACTGGGAATACAGATATGCATCTGTTGGTCAAAGATACCTTTAAAAAAAAAAGGCAGGGGCATGGATCAGAAAACCAGTCAGTATCTGGTGTGACCACCATTTGCGACACATATCTCCTTCGCATAGAGGATTGTGGCCTGTGGAATTTTGTCCCACTCCTCTTCAATGGCTGTGCGAAGTTGCTGGATATTGCCGGGAACTGGAACACGCTGTAATACACGTCAATCCAAAGCATCCTTCAAATGCTCACTATGAGTGACAGGCCATGGAAGAGCTGGGCATTTTCAGCTTCCAGGAATTGTGTACAGATCCTTGTGACATATGGACGTGCGTGGATGAATGGCACGGCAATGGGCCTCAGGATCTCGTCACGGTATCGCTGTGCATTAAAATTGCCATTGATAAAATGCAACTGTATTCATTGTCCATAGCTTTTGCCTGCCCATACCATAACCCCACCATGGGGCCCTCTGTTCACAACGATGACATCAGCAAACCGCTCGCCCCAAGGACGCCATACACGCCGTCTCCCATCTGCATGGTACAGTTAAAACCGGGATTCTTCAGTGAAGTGCACAGTTCTCCAGCCGGACAGTGGCCATCAAAGGTAAGCATTTGCCCACTGAAGTGAGTTACGACGGCGAACTGCAGTCAGATCAAGACCCTGCTGAGGATGACGAGCACACAGATGAGCTTCCCTGCGACGGTTTCTGACAAATTCTACGGTTATGCAAAACCAATTAATCATCAGCTGTCCTGGTGGCTGGTCTCAGACAATCCCGCAGGTGAATAAGCCGGATGTGGAGGTTGTGAGGCCGGTTGGACGTACTGCCAAATTCTCGAAAACGACTTATGGTAGAAAAATTCACATTCAATTCTCTGGCAACAGCTCTGATGGACAAACCTGCAGTCAGCATGCCAATTGCACGCTCCTTCAAAGCTTGAGACATATGTGACATTGTGTTGTGTGACAACTGCACATTTTAGAGTGCCCTTTTATTGTCCCCAGCACAAGGTGCACCTGTGTAATCATCATGCTGTTTAATCAGCTTCTTAATATGCCACACCTGTCAGGTGGGTGGATTATCTTGGTAAAGGAGAAATGCTCACCAACAGGGATGTAAACAAATTTGTGCAATAGATTTAAGAGAAATAAGCTTTTTGTGAGTATAGAACATTTCTGGGATCTTTTATTTCCCCTCATGAAACATGGGACCAACACTATATATTTATATTTTTGTTCAGTGTAGTAATCATGGCCGAGTACCGACCGGACACGCAGGACACGTGCCCAGAGGGCCTGACGTCCATGGGTCCTGACCTCCAGGGGGCCTCAATTGATTTGTTAGTCACTCTCACTTAACATGGCATAAGTCATTGCAAAACTGCAGAAATGTCTCTCTGCCCCATGCAAAATGTATTGAACTGCAGAAAACCTGCTACGGTTCATGTCTGCACCCCGTAAATCTAATTAGCATCATACAAAAATCCCCATAAAAATCTGTCAGTTTAAGCTAGAGATATGACTTTTTGCATTGGATGTGTCTCAATCCAAGCCATCCGCCTATGTTGCACAACTGCGGTGAAAGGTGACAGAGCTGTAGAGTGGTTTTTGTCAGACCATGAGATGTCCCGAAAATCGGTCTTCTCACAATATCGTCTGTAGCGTCTGAACTATTATGACCCCTCTATGGAAAGATGAGACGCTCACGAACAGATGGTGTTCTACATTTTGCTCTACGGCCCCTGCAAGTGTCTTGGGACTCGTCTGAAATCGGTACAGCCGATCTGCCAACTTCTGTTCGTGGCGTCTGAACAGTTTGGGCTACACCATATTATGAACCCTCTGTGGAAAGGTGAGAATCTCACATACAAAGTACATGTCAGTTTTGCTCTAGGATGCCCACAGGATTCACAAGACTCCTCTGAAGGTCCCCCGGTACCAGTTGAAAAAAATGAATGGAAGTATTTATGGACACTGATCAAGGACTAATAAGGGGTTAAATACATGTAAAGAAAAATAATGTTTCCTAATCTTTCTAATATTTCTCAGATATAGGACAGACACTAAATAACAAACTTCCTTTCGATATTTTTGGGGGACTATCTGTTGTTCCATGTAGTGAATCTGTTATTCAATGCGTTTGTATGGGCTAATAGCAGTAAGGCCAAAAATGTTCTCTTAAAATTCTAAATCAAATAGCAAAATTATCCTTCTTAAAACAATTCCATATAGTTTGCCGGCCTTGATGCTCACAATGCATTGGCCCCATGTAGGCTGCCCAAATATTCTAATGAGCCCCTGCCTCTATATTATGAAGTAGATGGGCCTGGTGTGGGCTAGCCCGTGCAAACATTGCCCACTAAATATCCACATAGGGCCTATGGGGTCATGTTTGCTGGGTATACATGACCATTGCAACATACAGGCAAGATGAAAGGGAAGAGAAGGTCAAGTATAGAGGGGAATTCAATGTCAACAAATCTTTTGAGTCTCTGACTGAATTTGACTAGTATGTGTTGTAGGTTGAAAGAACATTTACTTGTGGAATGTTACGGAATAGATAACAACAATAGAAAGAAGCATCTGGTGGCATTGGTAGAGAGTCAGATGGGGAATGGAGTGAAAGTGCGCTGTGCTGTAAGTACGCATCAACGCTGTGGGCAAGGTGTAAATGGTTTAGCAGCCTTTCCAATAAATTGGAATACAAAAGAAGCCATCTACCCTTGATGGTCTATCAGCAGAACAATAGACTCTTGCCGAGTTTAGGGACTTTACATGTATTAATGGATGTTTGCGAGGCATGTCACTTCACCGATCTCTATGCATAGCCCACCACATGCACTGTTTTCTAACCACATCTGGATGGATCCATAACGAAACAATGGGAATAAATATCACTGAATGATGGACATTTTGGAATAAAGTAGGCTAATGCAATTGAAGTTTACAAATTGTTTCTTACTGACACACTCAAAGTCAATCAATTGTTATAATAGGATTTGAAACAATAGCCTACCCCCATGTGGTCAACTATTTCAGCACTTTCAGCATTTTCGCTCTACTTTGAGTCAAGCATGGGGACTGGTCTTGATAAATCAATCAGATTTTAATTTTCACTGAATCTCTGTTTGGATATTGGTTAGCCTACAATTAGGCTGTGGAAATGTTAGGATTATTTTGCTCTTCACTCGCAGTCGCTTAGTAGCCTACTCCGACTGGTCACATTGTACAGCGCCATATGTGACCATAACGGAAACACTGAGGCCTACATAGGCTACTGTAAAATGCATTTTTGTTTTTCTTGGAATAGAAACACCATAATATGAATCAATTTAATTAAACTACATTTCTAACAATATAAACAGCACAACAAATACAATAATAATTTACAAACAAATTATAATGAATCCCATATAGTCTGTTCTAACAAAAACACTTTTTAAAGTCTCTAGTACAGACAATATTAAAATATATAAAAAATTCATATGTGAATTCAATCACTTTAGCCAACATGTTGCGGTTTATTCATTGTTTAATTATTCAAGGCTCCCTTTGTTACTTCATTTTATAACTAAAATGCTTGACTGTATTTATAGACATGGACGACTTGTATGTAGTGTGATGACATGAACAAATGAATGAATGATTGGTATACTGTATACTGAAGTAGGCCTTTATGCCAATAAGTAAGTGACATTAAAACAGCTACAGTAAACGGGACTCTAAGACCTACAGCTCCATGTCAATTTAATAACTTAATTTCAATAAAAACCTTGAACCCACCTGTCCCTGACTTTTCCTAAATATGTGTATTTTACATTCTAGCAGTAGGCCTACATTGAGACAAATATCATAAAAGACAAAAACTTTCTGAGCATTTCTTCCTCAAAGCGCCTTGAAGGTCTGCTGCACCATATGCATATTAACAGTAGAATAGCCGGAGAATCAATGAGTAGCCTACCAATAGCCGCCAGTCTAATAAATACATTTTACATACACAATCACAAAGAAATCCATTCATATTTTGTTTAGCAAGGTCATAAAAACATAATACTAAGACAATTTATTTCAAAAAAACAGAATAACATGTTTTAAGATGTAAACCCAGCAAAAAAGGAAACGTCCCTTTTTCAGGACCCTGTCTTTCAAAGATAATTTGTAAAAATCCAAATAACTTCACAGATCTTCATTCTAAGGGGTTTAAACACTGTTTCCCATGCTTGTTCAATGAACCATAAACAATTAATGAACATGCACCTGTGGAACGATCATTAAGACACAGCTTACAGATGGTAGGCAATTAAGGTCACAGTTATGAAAACTTAGGACACTAAAGAGGCCTTTCTACGGACTCTGAAAAACACCAAAAGAAAGATACCCAGGGTCCCTGCTCATCTGCGTGAACGTGCCTTAGGCATGCTGCAAGGAGGCATTAGGACTGCAGATGTGGCCAGGGCAATAAATTGCAATGTGAGACGCTTAAGACAGCGCTACAGGGAGACAGGACGGACAGTTGATCGTCCTCGCAGTGTCAGACCATGTGTAACAACACCTGCACAGGATCGGTACATCCGAACAACACACCTGCGGGACAGGTACAATCCCTCCATCAGTGCTCAGACTGTCCGCATTAGGCTGAGAGAGGCTGGACTGAGGGCTTGTAGGCCTGTTGTAAGGCAGGTCCTCGTCAGACATCACCGGCAACAACGTCGCCTATGGGTACAAACCCACCGTCGCTGGACCAGACAGGACTGGCAAAAAGTGCTCTTCACTGACTTTTGTCTCACCAGGGGTGATGGTCTGATTCGTGTTTATCGTCGAAGGAATGAGCGTTACACCGAGGCCTGTACTCTGGAGCGGGATCGATTTGGAGGTGGAGGGTCTGTCATGGTCTGGGGCGGTGTGTTACAGCATCATCGGACTGAGCTTGTTGTCATTGCAGGCAACCTCAACGCTGTGCGTTACAGGGGAGACATCCTCCTCCCTCATGTGGTACCCTTCCTGCAGGCTCATCCTGACATGACCCTCCAGCATGACAATGCCACCAGCCATACTGCTTGTTCTGTGCATGATTTCCTGCAAGGCAGGAATGTCAGTGTTCTGCCATGGCCAGCGAAGAGCCCGGATCTCAATCCCATTGAGCACGTCTGGGACCTTTTGGATCGGAGAGTGAGGGCTAGGGCAATTCCCCCCAGAAATGTCCGGGAACTTGCAGGTGCCTTGGTGGAAGAGTGGGGTAACATCTCACAGCAAGAACTGGCAAATCTGGTGCAGTCCATGAGGAAGAGATGCACTGCAGTACTTAATGCAGCTGGTTGCCACACCAGATACTGACTGTTACTTTTGATTTTGACCCCCCCCTTTGTTCAGGGACACAGTATATTTAACTGTGCCATCGTAGCTGAAGCTATGGCTGCGCCATGCCAATGAAATGAACTTGTTCATTCAGCAGACATCACATGATTATTTTCCCCAGCCCTTTACAATATGAATATGAGGGAATATAACAGAATACAATAGAAAGGATATTTTCCCCAAATCGGTATTTGCTGATTGTCATCGGTAGGTATGAAGCTGTGGTTATTCTAGGAAAACGTTTATATTTTGAAAAAGAGACCATCTGTAAAACATTTTGTATTGTTTGGCAAAACCAGGTTCATTAAAAAACTTTGGAATGTTCTCTTTCGGATAGGGTATAGCCATCAAAACGTCTGGCCTGTATGGACCTCTGTAGGATTATTTGGAAATGTAAGCAGTCACTAACAAGCTTCATAAAGACACCATCAAAGATACCCTCTGGTGATCGAACTTGCATTAATGGCAATGGCTGAAAGTAAAATACTATGAAGGTATGCACTCCAGCATGCCATAACATTCCGCAGCATTCCGCAAGCTTTGCTGCAGTATTATAAATGAGGACCCACTGCTACCTACACAATAACTGACCACAATCCATTTAATTAATATTAGGAAGTGTTGAATATTTTTGCCTTGGGGAGAGCACAGCGCATGGACGAAAACATAGCTTCGAGAAAGAGTGCTGGAGGTGCTGCAGATACATTTAAATAGATTTATATAATTTCTCCTGTCGGTACAGAAATAAATGAAACAATTGAAACTAATACAGCAGAGAGTTTTTTGATGTTGTTGTGGATTGTGTTTTATCACATCACGAGCGCGTAGGCCTACTTTCAGGAAGCCTGCAATTGGGCAGCATGCGTGGTAAATATCAAACAGCTGATTGTTGAGTTGGGGCTGTCAATGTGGCTGTCAGTGCACAGCAAACAGCAGCTAAAAGGCCTTTCACAATATTTCTAAATACAATTGCGGAAAAAAACGTTTGGATGAGTCAGTGCCACTGGAAAGTTTAAGGGACTATGATTTCCTCCTCATATTGTACAATCTGTCTCCACACTTCCATTGGCCTATGCTATTGGTTACATTTAAGACCAGGTCATTTGTTTAAATAATCTAATGCTCGAAACTTGGAAACCCATTGTAGAAAATGAGCTCAGAGTTTTCCGCTTGGAAAGTATCAGAATCAACCAATAGGAAGTTCTAAGCAAAAAACATACTCAAATTGTAACTCAGAGGTTCCGACTTTCTGAGTTGTCTTGAACGCACCATCAGTAAACATATGTCAGTGTCAGAATGTGTGGGCAAGTGTACGTCAGATTATTAAAATTATTTTCATGTATTGTAACTTTAAATGTTTCAACTTCCATACTATGCCTGTTTGCGTGCGTGGGTTTGCTTACAGTGATTTCCTCAGGCAGTGCCTGTTAATCATTTGTTAGGGGGAGTATTAAAAGACTATGTCTTTCAGGTACTGTCTCGTTGTCAGAAGGATAGTTTAAGGGTCAGTGTTAGGTTCCCTCTTCCTCTGTATAAACTGCTGGGAAATAGTCTTTGTGTGGGTAAGTTAAGTCAGTGACCTCATGTCACATTCCTTCTCTGTGTCAATATAGAGAATGCATTAATAATCCGAGCCTTCAAAATTGCATGAGCATTTTAGAGGCTGTATTTGTTTTTAGTTTGTTTTCCTATTGGCTAACCTTTGACCATGGCTTTGATTGTGTTTGGCTGGTAACACTGGCACAAGTGGTTTAGTAGAGGGTCTAATTATCTCCATGAATATAGTTCAGATTGTTTGGTCTTTGAATAATCTTGTTTTTGAGAAGTATTTTGTCTGTAAAGCGAGTGAGCTTATCAGGAGGAATATCAAGTGTTCATTTGGTTTTAGGATATTTGACTACAGCAAAGGTTGTTTACAATCGGTACTATACAGTCCTTGATCAAATTCATAATGTTTGTTAAACACTTTCAAGTACTTGAGATGAGTGTGATTTAGCATGCCTGGTACATTCAAACCAACGGAATAGTCCCACACAATGGTCGAGCTAGGCTAAATTAAGCAAAATTATTTGACATTTGATATTACATTAGGTGTGCATGTGAACAGGAACATTTACCAGCAATATCTTTTGGTTTAAAGGAGGGCTATACTCACCGATTCCGCCTGGGTTTTTCTGCTGCTCATGAAGAAAAACGAGACTTGCGTCATGGGGGTGTTTTTCTAATATATATTTTTATTTTACCAGGCAAGTCAGTTAAGAACAAATTCTTATTTTCAATGATGGCCTAGGAACAGTCGGTTAACTGACTTGTTCAGGGGCAGAACGACAGATTTGTACCTTGTTGGCTCTGGGATTTGATCGTGCAACCTTTCGGTTACTAGTCCAACGCTCTAACCACTAGGCTACGCTGCAGAAAGCTAAGATAAATTAAGAAATCTGTCATTAATATTGACTTTTCTGCAGAGGAGGTCTTAGTTGCACAATTTTACATCTAGCTAAGGTGTTTGGTGCAGTATTTCTCAAGTTGAAATATGTGCGTGAAAAGTCAGTGCACTGCAGACAGTATCGAGTCTGCTGCTGCGCTCAGGACTGATTTATGAGAACATGTCTACAACTTCATTAGCAAGCTGTCAAACTATCATAAATAAAGCACAAGCTACACGCTGTTGATCAGTGCCCAAAATAAGTTCCATCTCTGTGTTCGTCAATGAAGCTAGCTAGTAGCTAGCAGGTACATTTAGCAGGCAGGCCACGTTAGCTAATCACCTTATCAAGTCACTGGCGACTTGTGTGCCGATTAATTTTTACAACTTTCTTACTATCTATTACCGGAGTATGCGTCTGTCTGGCAATGTTTCATAGTGAGTCATGTTACAAAACAGGTCCAGTTTAATATCTTTCTGAGTTTTCTCTGGTTTTTGTAGAAACACCTGCAACTAGACACAGACATTTATTTAAGCTTTTCCCCCGAATCGAGAACAAAGAAAGTATCGCCAAGAGCAGGTTAGTTGAAAAATCTATGGCAGCGTTTTGTATAAGCTAAACTGTAACGTTGAGTATGGAAACATAGTTATCATATATCTCATGTAACACACTGTAGATAAACGCCAGGATCATGGTTATTGTTTCAGTGACAGAATCACAAAATGATCTATGTAGATGTAGCGGATGGCTAAGCTAGTATTATGTGGTGGTCGCCTTCCCAGGGACCGAAAGTAAGCCATGGATTGTATTGGACAAGAGGTTATGTTTGTGGATTTGTGAGTATGTTGTGTTATTGTAAGTGTCATATTGAATCCCTGAGCTGCTTGGCCATACGTTTAACCTGCCGTTCTGGGTGTAAATTAAATTTCCAGCTTCTTATCCCACTGCTGAACTTTCAGACCTCCAACAGGGAGTCACCAAGCTACCATCGAGGAATGGGATAAGCCCCTTGCCTTGAGCTCTGCAATATTGTAAAAGTGCCTTGGCTACAACAAAACAGATTGCCTATAAATGATCCCCTTGTTTTATGTTGCATTTTGTGGCTTGGTGTGGTACAGACTGTGCCGAATTACTTTTTGGTAACACCTTATTTTAAGTTACACATATTAGCCACTAATCGGGAGTTTATCGGTGTGTGCATATCAGGATTAGCATTGAAAATGTGATCAGGAAATCAAGTAATAAAGTGGCTGTAGATTATTTTTTTTTTATGAAAAAAATTACAGTTAAACAGTTATGGATGTGTTTGCTGAGTAGTTAGATGAAATTCACAACGATTGTTTGATGGCCAACTTTCTGTACCGCTAACATTCACTTCCAGTCATTTTCGCTCGCATTGCTAGTCCCATTTTTTGATATTAGAATCATCTTGTCCTAGCCTGTATATTTTCGACCTAGAAGTCGCTACATGACGTTTTGCCATTGCCGCGAGGATGTCACAGCACCAATTTGCCTTGCTGCGGCATAACTGTAGTCCCTGATATAGCGTTTTGTCCCGTCTCCTGCCACACACACCCTCTGCGCCGTTCATAGAAATATAATTAATAAAAAGGGCCTGGAAGCTCTCACCCTGGACATTTGATTAGTAAACTCATGGGTACACTCACAATGGCTGCCTAGTATTGTAATGCAATAATTTCCATGGTATTTTGGAATGTTCTATCATGATGCTGTATTGCCATGATGTATTTTTCGTTAAATTGATTTAACAAATCACTGCACAGATTGAAGGGTACACTTCCTGCTTGGGTCTAGGATGAATATAGGAAGGTTAAAGCAAGGAAAGCATTTAATGCGGAAGCGTTAGAAAATAAACAAATTCATGGGACAAGCTCCATTGATAACTACTAGCGTCATTGCTAACTAGCAAAGCTCGTCCCATGAATTGCTAGAGATAGAACCAAGGCCACTGAGGCATGATAAGGGGAAGAGTTTCCCTGCTGAAGCGTGCCGGGAGATTTGGTTTGAGCACATACGGAGCAGGAGTAGACGTAGCGGGCGACGTCCTTCGCCAAGGTGGGCCACCAGTACTTAGCAGAGATGGATTGAATGGTGCGGGTGATACCTGGGTGTCCAGCAGCAAGGGATGTATGCGCCCAGGTCAACAGCCAATCCCTTACCTCCGTGGGAACGTAGGTGCACTCCGGAGGGCAGGTAGCAGGCGTGGGTTCCCTCTCCAGAGCCTGGTGGATCTCCACGTCTACGTCCCAGAGCACGGGGCCAACACTTTGGGAGGGCAGAATGATGTGCGCACTCAGGACAGGAACCTCTCCCGAATCGTGGAGATGGGACATGGAATCGGCTTTGATGTTCTTTGAACCTGGGCGGTATGACAGGATGAAGTTGAATCTAGTGAAGAAAAGGGCCCATCTTGCTTGGTGTGGGTTCAGCCGCCTCGCTGTCCATATATACTCCAGGTTCCGATGGTTGGTGAGGATGAGAAATGGGTCCTTGGTGCCCTCCAACCAGTGTCTCTACTCATCTAGTGCCAACTTCATCGCCAGGAGCTCCCAGTTGCCTACTTCATAGTTTCTCTCTGCAGGATATATTTTTTTAGAGTAGTATGCACATGGATACAATTTTTGTGGATTACCTTGGTGTTGTGACAGGACAGCCCCCACGTCCACTTCTGAGGCATCCACCTCCACCACAAAGGGCAGCTTAGGATCTGGTTTTGAGCAACGGGTAGGGGTGAAAAGCCCACTCAGTAGACGGAAGACCTCATCGGCTGCAGGACTCCCATCAACTTACGGGGGCCACCCTTGAGGAGAGAGGTGAGGCGATGGAGCTGAAGTTTTTAATGAAGCGGCGGTAGAACCCCAAAAACTGTTGTAGTCCCTTTATGATGGTTGGGACTGGCCATGACCTGACTGCCTCGATCCTTCCTCTCATCCATAACGACTCCCTGCTGGCTGATCCAGTATCCTAAGGAGACATCGGCCTGATGGTACTGGCACTTCTCTGCTATGTGTTTTGAATAGGCAGTATTCTGTAATGTATATGCTGGGAGTCAGGAAGCAGGTGCAGAAGGTGAGTTTAATAATAAGAATCATGAAGATAACAAGACAGGAGAAGCATACAGACGTGAACAAAAACAATACTGCCAGATGACAGGCTACAAAGGGCTAAATAAAGGGAGTAATCAGGGTGATGATGAAGTCCAAGTGTGCGTAATGATGGGAAGCAGGTGTGCGTAATGATGGGAAGCAGGTGTGCCTAATGATGATTGCCAGGGCCGATGGTTAGTTTACCGGCAACATCGAGCGCCGGAGCGGGAGTAGGCATGACCGTTCCAAACTTCTTCCATTTAAGAATGATGAAGGCCACTGTCTTCTTGGGGACCTTCAATGCTGCAGAAATGTTTTGGTACCCTTCCCCGGATCTGTGCCTCGATACAATATTGTCTCGGAGCTCTACATACAATTCCTTTGACCTCATGGCTTGGTTTTTCCTCTGACATGCACTGTCAACTGTGGGACCTTATATAGACACGTATGTGCCTTTCAAAATCATGCCCAATCATTTTAATTTACCACATCTGTACTCCAATCAAGTTGTAAAAACATCTCAAGGATGATCAATTGAAACAGGATGCACCTAAGCTCAATTTCGAGTCTCATAGCGAAGGGTGTGAATACTTATGTAAATAAGGTATTTCTGTTTTGGATTTTTTTTAAATAAATGAGCAAAAATGTCTAAACCTGTTTTTGCTTGGTCATTATGGGGTATTGTGTGTAGATTATTGAAGAATTGTTTTTATTTAATCCATTTTCGAATAAAGGCTGTAACGTAACAAAATGTGGAAAAAGTCAAGGGGTCTGTATCCTTTCAGAATGCACTGCATATGACATTAAATGCTATGTAAAATAGCTAAAATACTATAAAGTAACATTAACTGTAAAGCTATCAGTCACTAGTGGAAGCATTTACAACTGCAATTAAGTTACATTATATTTTTGTATGTATTTTACGTCAGACACATTCATGGCCAGTTACCCCCTAGGAAGGGGAGGCGAGTTTCCCCCAACACACTCATCCAAACTATTACTACTTTAATCAAAAATGATCTACATTTTTCTCTCTAAACATGTGAATGATTTATCTTGATGTCAGCGATTGGGTGCAGAGATGTAGCGGAGTCAGGCGCAGGACACAGGTTTGAGCAAAACAACTGAGTTTACTCACAAAAAAAGGCAAGCAATATTCCAATAAGGAAAATACAGACAGAATAACACCTACACGAACCACTAAGACAACAACAATCACGGACAGAACAGAAAGGTATGCCAGAGGGTTAAATAAGGAACATGATATGGGAATTGAAACCAGGTGTGTGTAATACAGACAAAACAAAACGAAAATGAAACATGGATCGGTGGTGACTAGAAAGCCGGTGACGTCGACCGCCGAACGCCACCCGAACAAGGAGAGGGGCCGACTTCGGCGGAAGTCGTGACACTTGAGACTTTCCTTCTTGTATATTTAAACAATTATAGATCTGACTTCATTGGAATATATTTGCAACATTTTCAAAATGCATATTTTTTTTAATCAACTCACCACAAAATCGTTTTGTTAAAACAACTCCAAAAGTTGTGATGACACGGAGGACATTTTTGTTGAGCAAGAGTAGTGGCACCCAGGGAAAGTTTTGGGAAAATAATTTGGTGACATCTTGTGGTCTTAATGTGAATTACGTGAGGGGGGGCTAGTTACCCCTTGGTACCCTATCTAATACATACAATAATATTTAAAATTGGTGTAGGGAGGCAATACACATTGGACCAGGGGGGAAGCCAATGCAAAGTGTGGGCTTATTGAGGCAAGATATGGGCTGCAATAAGTAGCCTAAATACGCATGTCATTCTTAAAATTTGATGGATGTGAGGAGGAGACCAAATAGTATTTTAACAGTACACAAACCAAAAGTTACATTAGATTGTATTTGACTACTAAAAACAATTATGTATATGCAAAAAAATGTCCAATAAAAGCCTATGTTTTTTTCAAATACAATTGACGGGCTGATTCCTAATTAGATACACCATGCATCTAACTCAGAACTCCTGAGCCAGTTAACATGCCTACCTACCATTGGCTATCATTCCCTCTATGTTCAATGTAGATCGGAGTCACTACAGAGTAACTGAATAGTTATTTTCCTATTCTTATCAGTGATTTAAACAGTTATTTAATAAACAATGTGGCTTATACTAAAGGTACGCTCAGCAATCTGGCGAAGATGCAGAAAGTAAACAGCATATTGGGTCAATTTCCTCAACTACAGTAAGAGCGTTGAGCTGTTTTGGTCCTGTGGCTCCCACGCTGTAGGAGAGTGAAGTAAACCCTAGCAGGTACTGTGTGACTGTTTGAGAGCAACCTCGCTCTTCTCAATATCTGCTGGGCTGCTTGTGGCAATGTCATTTCATGGAATCTACCTGTAAATACACAGTCTTGTCAGGGCAAGGTTGTTGAGGATGGGATGTTATATCCAATTATAATGCTTATTCTTTGAGTATCAGTATAAAGTAAGTTGGATTTAGAGTTGTCGTAAACATTCCAGGCTGTCTAGCAGCATGGGTGTAAAGACAGGTGATGGTGCGCATCAAAAACAAATTACAGGGAAGTGATGGGAAGCAGAATTGGAGGCTTACACCTCTCATGTAGAATTCATGAATGAATTCCACCCCTAGTTTGGCATGAAGGAACTATGAGAAGTGCAATATACTGTCAACCAGCAGATGGCAGACTGACTTTACCTCTCTTTCGTCATCCACAGAGTAACCAAGGATAGGATTTTGTGGTTCAGTTGGTTATTTTTAGAACTGTGTTATACAGTCTAGGTCACTCAAACTCATCTCTGGACCTCGAAGCCAGTTCCATTGCTTTTTTCCATTGTTACCCTCTAACCAGGGACTGATTTAGACCCAGCACAAAAAAACAGAAGGCCCCGGATCTCATAGGGAAAGAGTTATCAAAAATGGCTTCTTGACATTTCCAGGCTAAGGGAAGCACAATATTCTTTCTCCTGCCCATGCTGTGAGCAATTATGTCTGAGCTAGTATCCAGTTGAGTTTCTTTTTGTTCCTGTTGCACATACTATCCATTTTCTTTTTGAAGGAAATTGATTCAATTGTGCATGCTCACAGATCAAGAAAAGTGTTTTATCTTCCCCTGGAAACTTCCTGGTTTGATCGAATAGAAACTTCTTGCACTTATCCACCTCATGATCTGCATTTTATACAGAGTTGGTGTGTTTAGGGTCGTAGAAGCTGATGTTTAATTCATTTAATGTCAGCACAATAGTTTCTCTTTACAGACACAAGCTACTTCCCTAAAATCACTTCCCTTACCACACTGGTTTGCTCCTTTGAACAGTATGAATAATGCCACATTTGACTTCAGTGTCATTTCAGTGTATTAGAAGTAAAACATGGAAATGCGAGAGCAAACCGAAGATCCTGAACCGAACAACATCGAAAATACTGAACCAGACCACAAGAAGTCAACAGAAAAGGTTAGTTGGTAATTTCTGGATCTTTTCAAAGGAGTCATACTGTATCTTTGTTTATGGCTTAGCACATGGTCGCTTATCACCATGTGGTGCAATCATTGTTTTTCAATCATTCATTTGTGAGGTTATGGGTGTTCCTCACACCAATGTGGGTCATGGTTGTACAGTGTCTTCAGAAAGTATTCACACCCCTTGACTTTTTCCACATTTTGTTCTGTTACAGCCTGAATTTTATGTGTGGGGTATAGAGATGAGGTAGTCATTAAAAATCATGTTAAACACTATTATTGCACATCAAGTGAGCCCATGCAACTTATTATGTGACTTTTTAGGTTTGCAATAACAAAGGGGTTGAATACTTATTGACTCAAGACATTTCAGCTTTTCATTTTCTATTATTTTGTAAAATTGTCAAAAAACGGAATTCCACTTTGACATTATGGGGTATTTATTGTGTGTAGGCCAGTGACAAAAAAATCTAAATTTAATCAATTTTAAATTCAGGCTGTAACACAACAAAATGTGGAAAAAGTCAAGGGGTGTGACTACTTTCTGAAGGCACTATATGTTTACACGTAATCTCAATGACCTATGTCATGTTACAGTACACTTTGGATAACAAAGTTAATTCTGATTCTTCTCCACCATGACCCACTTACATGGGCTAATCAGATATTGGATGTGGTGTGGATTATCCACAGTTCAGAGTGTTTCTAATAGCTGGTTATATAACCACCTGTTCTAAGAAGCTATATTACCATGTGTGATCCGGATGGACCCAGACAGATATTCATCAATGTACAACGTGCTCTATGCACACTCACTGGACTGTACCCACACACTCACACATACTACACTGACACTCCAACACACACACACACACAATTGCCTAGTCACTTATACCCTTACCCACAGTGCCTTCAGAAAGAATTTACATACCCTTTGACTTAATACACATTTTGTTGTTACAGCCTGAATTCAAAATGGATTAAATCGATTGTTTATCTCACCTATCTACACACAATACCCCATATTGACAAAGTGAAAACAAGTATTTATAAATGTTAGCAAATGTATTGAAAATTAAATACAGAAATATCTAATTTACATAAGTATTAACACCCCTGAGTCAATACTTTGTAGAAGGACCTTTAGCAGCGATTACAGCTGCGAGTCTTTCTGGGTAAATCTGTAAGAGCTTTCAACACATGAATTTTGCAACGTTCTTCTCAAAATTGTTCAAGCTCTGTCAAATTAGTTGTTGATCATTGCTAGACAACCATCTTTAGGTCTTGCCATAGTTTTTCAAGTAGATTTATGTCAAAATTGTAACTCGGCCACTCAGAAACATTCACTGGTAAGCAACTCCAGTGTAGATTTGTCCTTGTGTTTTAGGTTATTGTCCTGCTGAAATGTGAATTAATTTCCCAGTGTCTGGTGGAAAGCAGAATGAACCAGGTTTTCCTCTAGGATTTTGCCTGTGCTTAACTCCATTACATTTTTATCCTGAAAAACTCCCCAGTCCTTGCATATTACAAGCATACCCATAACATGATTCAGCCACCACTATGCTTGACAATATGGAGAGTGGTACTTAGTAATATGTTTGGGGCAAATCCAATACAACACTATGTATTCAGGACAAAAAGTTAATTGCTTTGCCATATTTTTTGCAGTATTACTCTAGTGCCTTGTTGCAAACAAGTTGCGTGTTTTGTTGCGTGTTTTGTAATATTTGTATTCTGTACAGGCTTCCTTCTTTTCAATCTGCCAATTAGGTTAGTTTTGTGGAGTAATCCATCCTCAGTTTTCTCTTATCACAGCCATTAAACTGTTTTAAAGTCCCAATTGGCCTCATGGTGAAATCCCTGAGCGATTTCCTTCCTCTCTGGCAACTGAGTTAGGAAGGACGCCTGTATCTTTTTAGTGACTGGGCATATTGATACACCATCCAAATTCTAATTAATAACTTCATCATGCCCAAAGGATATTCCCTATTATTGCACACAGAGTGAGTCCATGCAACTTATTATTTCATTTAAGTACATTTTTACTCCTGAATGTATTTAAGCTTGCCATAAGAAAGGGGTTGAATACTTATTGACTCAAGATATTTCAGCTTTTCATTTGTAATTAATTTGTACAAATTTCAAAAAAACGAATTCCATTTTGACGTTATGGGTTACTGTTATTTTGTGTAGGCCAGTGACCAAAAAAATCTAAATTTAATCCATTTTAAAATAAGGCTGTAGTACATAAAAATGTGGAAAATGTCAAGGGGTGTGAATACTTTATGAAGGCATATTACCTCAAATACCTCAATTACCTCGTGCCCCTTTACATTGACTCGGTACCTGTGCTCCATGTACAGTGCCTTGCAAAAGTATTCACCCCCCTTGGCATTTTTCCTATTTTGTTGCATTACAACCTGTAATTTAAATTGATTTTTTATTTGGATTTCATCTAATGGACATACATAATATAGTCAAAATTGGTGAAGTAAAAAATAAATAAAAATTGTTTCAAAAAACTAAAACGGAAAAGTGGTGCGTGCATATGTATTCACCCCCTTTGCTGTAAAGCTCCTAAATAAGATCTGGTGCAACCAATTACCTTCAGAAGTCACATAATTAGTTAGATTGCACACAGGTGGACTTTATTTAAGTGTCACATGATCTGTCACATGATCTCAGTATATATACACCTGTTCTGAAAGACCCCAGAGTCTGCAACACCACTAAGCAAGGGGCACCATGAAGACCAAGGAGCTCTCCAAACAGGTCAGGGACAAAGTTGTGGAGAAGTACAGATCAGGGTTTGGTTATAAAAAAATATCTGGAACTTTGAACATCCCACGGAGCAGTATTAAATCCATTATAGAAAAATGGAAAGAATTTGGCACCACAACAAACCTGCCAAGAGAGGGCCGCCTACCCAGAACTCACGGACCAGGCAAGGAGGGCATTAATCAGAGGCAACAAAGAGACCAAAGATAACCCTGAAGGAGCTGCAAAGCTCCACAGCGGAGATTGGAGTATCTGTCCATACGACCACTTTAAGTCGTACACTCCCCAGAGCTGGGCTTTACGCGAGAGTGGCCAGAAAAAAGCCATCTGTTAAAAATGTTGTATCAAGACTACCTAAACGTGCCTAATTTGTTTATTAATAACTTTTCATGTTCAAAATAGTGCCCTCTCCTCAAACAATAGCATGGTATTCTTTCACTGTAATAGCTACTGAAAATTGGACAGTGCAGTTAGATTGACAAAAATTTAAGCTTTCTGCCAATATCAGATGTCCTGGGAAATACTCACAACCTCATGCTAATCGCATTAGCTCAACTACATTAGCTCAACCATCCAGTGGAAGGGACACCGATCCCGAAGAAGTTATTAAAGAAAAAAATAAGCAAACATGTTTGGTGTTTGCCAAAAGGAATGTGGGAGACTCCCCAAATAAATGGAAGAAGGTACTCTGGTTAGATGAGACTAAAATTGAGCTTTTTGGTCATCAAGGAAAACGCTAAATACATGGCACTAAATACAGGGAAATGATTGAGGGAAACCTGTTTGTCTTTCAGAGATTTGAGGCTGGGATGGAGGTTCACCTTCCAGCAGGACAATGGCCCTAAGCATATTGATAAAGCAACACTTGAGTGGTTTAAGGGGAAACATTTAAATGTCTTGGAATGGTTTAGTCAAAACCCAGACCAGACCTCAATCCAATTGAGAATCTGTGGTATGACTTAAAGATTGCTGTACACCAGTGGAACCTATTCAACTTGAAGGAGCTGGAGCAGTTTTACCTTGAAGAGTGGGGAAAAATACCTGTGGCTAGATGTGCCAAGCTTATAGAGACATACCCCAAGAGACTTGCAACTGTAATTGCTGCAAAATGTGGCTCTACAAAGTATTGACTTTTGGGGGGGGGGGGGGGGGGGGGGTGAATAGTTATGCACACTCAAGTTTTCTGTTTTTTAAAAATGTATTTTCTTATTTCACAATTTTCTAATATTTTGTATCTTCAAAGTGATAGGCATGTTGTGTAAATCAAATGATACAAACCCCCCAAAATCTATTTTAATCTATTTTAAAATAGGAAAAATGCCAAGGGGGGTGAATACTTTCGCAAGCCACTGTATATAGCCTCGTTATTGTTTCTGCTTTCCATTGTTGGGAAAGGCCTTGTAGCATTTCACGGTAAAGTCTACACCTGTTGTATTCGGCGCATGCGACAAATATAATTGTATTTGATTTGGAAGTGCTGATTCCACCAGAGGAATCATGTTTCTTAGAAGCCTTAGAGCATTTCAAGCACTTAGCATGAGTCTGTGCCCTGCTGCTCACCATCTTTGCCAATTGTGAGTGTCATCTTTATCCACCATTCAGTGGATAGAAATTTAATATACCCTAATAATAAATAGAATATCGGAGGATAAATAATTATATCACGTGATAGTCTTCCGTGGGCAAGTTAATCACACAGCTGACCAAATTACAAAAATGTAACTTCTGGGTTAATAGAGATTAATCACCTGGTAACAATTTGTTCATTTACATTTTAGCATATGTCTATTTTCTTGTCTGATACTCAATCCCATTCAAAAAGAATGGAAATCATTGAAGTTTCACCCATTCTGGCCTTCTTCAGAATGCTTGCAACTTTTGCTTTGTGAACTAAGGTTTTCTCTACACTTCTTTAAGTGACTTTTTATTTGTCCAACACTTTAGTATCAATGAGTGTAACACTGTGTCAGGCTAATACAACACCACTGTTTTTTATGGTAATTTACACAATGGACTATTTCTGTAATCCACTGTGATATGGGTATACATGTTCAAAGTGCCATTTAAAACAGTACAGTTAATTTGACCATAAGCATATTATTTTTTCAAATCTACAACATTTCAGTCTGGTCACTGGTCACTATTCCATTTTGTCCATTTTATTTTTGGGGGTCATTTTCAATTATAATAAACAACCCCTCCACCCTTCCCTAGTGGTCCCCTGCAGTCTACAAAATCACACCAGAGGTATGTATGCCTTCCCTTTGACACCAGCGGTATGACACTCATTTGATTTAGCTGGTGATTAGTGGACTGGTCAATCAGGTCACTTTAGGTGTTATTTTGTTTCGGTATATTTGGTATTGCCATGTTATTTTACCGTGACTATGTTGGTCTATTATTTATAAAATCCATGCAAATATTTATCTGTCAGCTGAATTTAGCAGAGCTGGTATAAGAAAAATTGTTGTTCAAAAACTGTAGAATGGTTTGATCCATTTCCCACCTTGAACCTCTTGCGTCGCCCATTTCACATTCTCCTCCTTCAGCACATGTTGGAGAAAGGTAGGCTTGTCTATATCTGCTCTGTTTATCCTGTGATAACATTTTGTAAATATCACTCTATTCCCACTAAATATAGATACAATTATTTATGTTGGAATTCAGTTTTTGAATGTTATTTTGTACACAAGCTTAATAGAATGTTCCCTATAATCTTGAGCACAAGCTGCTATAGCTAGCTAACGTTAGCTCTCTGTTGTTTTTAGCAATTTGCTAGCAATGCAGCTTAGCTACCTAGCACTTTAGCTACCGGTATGCTGTTTTTTTCCTTTTGTAAAACGAGTATTCATTGTGTTTTCACTGGTCATGCACTGAGGGTTATTGCTTTATCCAACAGGCATGGAAGCAGTTAATAAATTGAGCTGAAGGATGTTGTTTTCCTTTTCAATAGCTACGTGCAGACAGAAAATAATATAGCTAGCTAACATTAACCCCATTCCGTACAAATGTGCGTAACCGCGACATTCAAACGAGGCTACAAAGAAAACTAATGCGACTGTGTTGACTTCAAAATCCGGGGTGTGAACTAGGTTTCTATTCAAGCGTTGATCGACATGGTATGGCTCTATAGTATTGGAGAAAATTTGAAAAAACTGACCCTCCGTTACATCTTGACGTGTCATGTCGTAACGTACAGCACGCATAAAGCAACTATTTCTGTCTTACAATCTCTCTCCACCAGGTGTAGCACTTCTCTCATCATTTAAAAAACAAGAAATGGACAGTGACGGGGGTAAGGAGGGGATACCTAGTATTTTTTTCCGTCATCATTGCATGCGATCATCATTCTCAAAGCCGCTGTTTACTGTTTCTGTATGATAAGTTGGATTAAGGAATAAAGACAGACACCAATGTTAAGTTCAATAGCCTTGTTAAGCATTGTACAAATCCCTACGCCTGGAGTCTGGGGAACAGTCCAACTAGTCGATTACCTATCAACTAGACTCCGTAACATCATCCTTTTCAATAGAAAGTGCAAACATAACGGCATAACATTGAGTTCTTAACAGTCAAGTCATAACAATTGAAAAGCATGACATTTTCTTTTTACTTCAGCTGTCATCTTCCTTTTTTAAATTTTTTAAATTTTTGAAATATTTTTTTAAATTAACAGACAACAAGTTAAGTCTCTTGCTTACAGAGTAAGCCTGTCCGGTGGCTTGCACAGCCGACCCACCCGTGAGTAAGTATTGGCTCTGACAGGGGTAGGATTAGGGCCACGAGCTGGAGAGTTTGGTGGGGTAGAAGCTTCACCTTCAGTTGGCTCATGTCTCAATTCTGCACCCCTTACCCTTAGGCCTGGACTGTGATCCAGCTCATCTAGGTGAGTGTATGGCATGTTCTGGTTTGTCTGCTCTGCTACGCGCAGATCCACCCGATTGCGACGATAGAGGGAGCCACCAACATCCACCAGGTAAGAACGTGGTGCAACTCTCTGTAGGCATGTGCCCAGCCTCCAAAGTCCTGTGTGGTCTCCCGGCAGCGGTTTCATCCTTATAGTTTCACCCACCTCCAGCTCTGGTAGGTCTCGAGCAGTCCGGTCGTAGAAGCACTTAGCGAGCTGCTTTCTGTGACGCAGTTTGTCCGTGACGCCAACCATGACGCAGGGCTCAAGTAGCTTGTTAGCTACGGGGATAGTAGTCTTCAGACGTCTGGACAGAAGGCGTTGTGCTGGGCTGCTGTCCATGTTTTCGGTGGGTGTGTTCCTCCAATGTAAGATCGCTTTCCATGGGTCGTTGCTGTCGCGCAAGGCCCTGCTTAACAGGTTTTTTGCAATCTTGACAGCTGATTCTGCCTTGCCATTTGCTTTTGGGTGTCTTGGAGAGGAGGTCACGTGGTCAAACTCCCATTCTGAGGCGAAACGCTTGAACTGTGCAGTGAATTGTGGGCCATTGTCCGTGATTACCTTGTCAGGCTGACCTTGCCTTGCAAACTGCGCCTTGCAGCGCTTTATGACCGTCTCTGCAGACAAGTCAGGGAGCAGTTCAATTTCCCAAAAGTCAGAGTAATGATCAACGAGGAGAAGATAGTCCTTTTGTCTGTGGCTGAATAAGTCCATGCTGATGATTTGCCAGGCCCTTGTGGGCAGTTCGTGTGACATCATGGTTTCCTTTTGCTGTTCATGAGCGTACTCGTTGCATGTGGTACAGTTGCTGACAAAGTCTTTAATTTCTGCTTGCATGTTTGACCAGTAT
Source organism: Salvelinus namaycush (assembly GCF_016432855.1). NCBI lineage: Eukaryota > Metazoa > Chordata > Actinopteri > Salmoniformes > Salmonidae > Salvelinus > Salvelinus namaycush. The sequence goes on from NC_052308.1 coordinate 45,746,459, forward strand.
AATGTTTCACGAGCCTGACGGTAGCATGCGTCACCTCCAACGTGACTGGAGTGTATGCGGGTAAGCATCTCTGGACGTAGTGATTTGGGAATAATGACCTTCTGACCTCTGAACAAGACGCCATTTTGCACACTGATCTCATCTCGAAAGGTCCAGTATTCTCTCACTGTGAAAGGTGTCTCCTCTTTCAGATATGGCCAACCTGCGAGAGCCATGGACTTCAGTGACTGTAGGTGTTCGTCCTTGTCAGTATGTTGCCTGATCTGGGCTAGGCGGTGATCTGTCACGTTTAAGTAGTCTGCCTGATTGATCTGTTGAACATCTTGTTGTTCCTGCTGTAGCGAACAGATGGCCTGCCGCTGATAGGCAGTGCCTCTACCTGTACATTGTGCTGTTGCCCTGCTCAGTGTGTCGCTGATGTACATCTCAGGTCCTGGCTTGTAAATGACCTTCAGGCTGTAGTTTTGCAGAGTCAGGAGCATACTTTGAAGCCTCTTGGGCGCGTTGAGGAGAGGTTTACTGAATATGGCAATGAGTGGTTTGTGGTCAGTTTCAGCGGTGACCAGCTCTCGACCATATAAGTAGTGATGGAATCGCTGGCAGGAGAAGACGATGCTGAGGCACTCTTTCTCAATTTGTGCATAGTTTTGTTCGGTGGGGGTGAGCGCTCTCGAGGCAAACGCAACGGGCTGGCCTTCCTGCATAAGGCAGCATCCAAGTCCCCTTTGGCTAGAGTCGCTCTGGATTGTGACAGGCTTCGTGACGTCGTAGTAGCGCAACACTGGCATGGATGAAGCCAGAGATTTCATCTCCTGCACTGCGGCCTCGTGCTTGGGTAGCCAGTGCCATGGTGTGTCTTTGTCCAGCAACCGGCGCAGAGGCTCACAGACTGCTGATAGGTGTGGCATGAACTTTGCAAGATAGTTTGCAAAGCCGATGAGACGCTGTACTCCTTTTGCATCAGACGGGTTTGGCATGTCGAGGATCGCTTGGACCTTGTCTGGGTCCGGCTTCAGGCCTTTTGCCGAGAGAATGTGGCCATGGAAGTGGACGTCTTTCACCTTGAACTGCAGCTTCTTCAGGCCAAGACGAAGCTTAACTGATCGGCAGCGCTCCATCAGTGCCAGGAGCTTCACATCGTGGTCGCGTCCTGCTTCTTCGTCTGTTTCACCACAGCCTACGATCAGGATATCATCGGCGATGGGTTCAATGCCCTTGAGCCCAGCCAGTAACTCGTGCTGCTTGCGTTGGTATACCTCAGGCGCCACTGAGACACCAAACGGGAGCTTGAGCCAGCGTTTCCGACCCCAGGGGGTCCAGAAGGTAGTCATGAAGCTGCTTTCTTCGTCCAGCTTGCATTGAAGGAATGCATCTCGGGCATCCACCAAGGTGAAAATCCTGGCCTTGGGAAGCTTATAGAGGACATCCTCTAGTGTCGGCATGATGTAGTGGGATCGTTTCAGTGCTTGGTTCAGATGCTTTGGGTCGATGCAGACCCTCAGCTTCTCTGGTTTTTTCACTATGACCATATTGCTGATCCAGTCAGTTGGTTCAGTCACAGATGTCATGTGGCCATCGGCCTCATACTTGTCCAGCTGGGCCTTCACAGCCACTTTCATTGCAATGGGCACATTGCGAGGAGCACACTGGACTGGAGTAATGCTCTCATCCACTTCAAAGTGTACCTCCCCAGGCACTGATTCAACGGGCATGTTGAATACATCGTCATATCTGCTGAGTAGTTGTTCTTTGGACAGGGGTCCATGCTGGACATGATCCACAATGTGCAGGTCATTTGGTACAGTGAACTGCATCAGTCCCAGGCGTTCGCATGTAGAGCCTGAGAGGAGAGGATTTTGACTGGTTTTCACAATCTCGAACTCCAGCTTGTGTTTGCGTCCCCGAATAACACATTCGGTCTCAAAGGTGCCCATAGAGCTCATTAGTACTCCTGAGTACAGCTTTAGTCTAGTATCGCTGGGAAATAGATGTGTGTCAGGTGCCAGATTGATTTTGTCTTTGTAGCTCATTACGTTGCATGTAGCACCCGAATCCAGTTGACATTGTTGTTGCTTGTTGTGTAATCGTAGTGTCACAAACCATTTCTTCCCTCTTGAGTGTACAGCCCCAATGGATTCATGCATGTAAATGTCACTTTCACTGTTCAGCTCTGAACATTGAGTAACATCATCAACACAGTGAATCTTGCCCTCACTCACCCTTCTTTTGCTTTTGAGACACACTTTTGCAAAGTGATTATTAGTTCCACAAGCTCTGCATGGTTTTCCATAGGCCGGGCAGTGCTCTTTGCCACGTGTGTGTGTATTCCCACAGTATTTACATGCTACGGGGCTCTCTGTGTTCACCGTTCGTGGTGAATTACTCTGCCTCGATTGGTTTTGTCTGAATGTCTGCCTAGCAACAGCGTGAACAGTATCAACGTCGGAGCGTGGGGTTTCCGTTTCCATTGCTCTCATTCTCATGTCAGTGACTTCAGCAGTGCGGCACATTTCGATGGCAGTTACTAATGTTAAGCCTCTCTCTCTCAGTAGACGCCGGCGCGTATTCTCATTTGCAATTCCCAGTACTATTTTGTCACGAATCAGTTCATCTTTCAATCCCCCGTATTCACAAGTGGCGGATTTCTCTCTCAAACGGGTTACAAAGTTGTGTACTGACTCACCCTCTTCCTGTTTGCAGCTTCCGAAAACGAACCGCTCGTAAATTACGTTTCTGGCGGGCTTGAAGTAATTCTCCAATGCATCCAATATAGCCTTTGCATCACACTGTTGTCGTGCCGTGAGGGTGAGATTGTGCCGGTAGATATGCCTGCATTCGCTGCCCATTAAACTCCTCAGAGTTGCCGCTTGTACCTCGTTGGGTTTCTCATGTAGACCGGTCGCCAGCGCATAGTCCTCGAATTCATCCCTGAAGTTGTCCCAATTAGTATTCCAGTCCCCTGTGAGAACCATGTGATTTGGTGGCGGAATGTTCGCTGCCATAGCAATGGAATAGGAGATTTCTTTGCCTTCAGTCATGGAGGTAGGTAGTGATGCTAGCTAGCCAGCTAACAACGAGTTGATCAGTGTTGTGAGTAGGAAACGGCTTGTGTTCGCATATGGAACGTAACTGCGCCTATACTGTACTTAGCTACAAAAATAACAAACGTGTGTTTTCCGAGCCACTTCTGATACCATGTTTCTGTATGATAAGTTGGATTAAGGAATAAAGACAGACACCAATGTTAAGTTCAATAGCCTTGTTAAGCATTGTACAAATCCCTACGCCTGGAGTCTGGGGAACAGTCCAACTAGTCGATTACCTATCAACTAGACTCCGTAACAAGTTCTAAGATCACTTTAGCACTGCCCTAAAAACCCGATTCAAATTCGACACAAACCTTCAAATAGGTATGTAATGACACATTATATAAACTCTTTATATTGTTTTATTTACATTTTAGAGGTGATAAGTTGGACAGGTCGAGTGAAAAAAGCAATTTTCCCACACGACATCTGTCCTTCTCACTATCACACATTAGTTTCGCTTCCCCACCCGCCATTTTTAAAAAGACCCGAAGGAGCTCATTGCCTTCTTGAATTATGCAGAAACGGGCAGCGTGAAGGTCTCGGCATGAATTCTGTTGGAAAGGGGAGAAATTGTGCTTTACAATGGTATTGCAATTACAGTTGATCTGGAAGTATTACATTTTTGGGGCGCTAAAATAAGGTCAATTGTAAGGACCAAGGCGATGTACGAGTTTACGTTACTCAGCTCCACCCAGACAGCTGTGTTGGTGTCATCCTTATCTACTAGCTATAACACAGAATAAAACCTTTTACACATGCTTCAATTATACATGTCCCGCCTCTTTATCTCAGGTTATTATTGTACTAATTACCGGGATGTTATAATTGACAGTCAATCGTTTGACAGCTGCCTTTACAGCAACAAAAAAAATCAAGATCACATTATAATCGTAATATAATACTAGGCGCAAATGAATTAACAGTTTCAATAATGCTCTGTAATGATGGGCAACCCCAAAATTTGAAGTGCTGCAAATTGTTTTAATTTAAAATGTAACTCATAGTCAATGGAGAATGTAATTGGCTAAGTGTGCAGTACCTTGCAGTAATGAACGTATTTAAACTTCTCCCCCCTCAGCAAGCAGGATTTATTTTTTGATGCAACAGTCACATTAGAAACATCTATTCCCATGTTGCAGTGAAGCAATTACTCGTTGCTTAATTATATTGCAACCACAAGTAACATTTTGACAATAAATTGGTTAACTGTAATGAGAAAAACATTAACAGATTCTGAACCTTCTATTGGAATGTAATTGAATTCCATACACATCTAGAAATTCTCTGTCAGATCCAATTGAAATATTAGCCCAAGTGCACTTGTTACCACTCTCCTCCTTCCTCACAGTGGCTCTTTGTACTACACTGTGCCTTGGTCTTGTTGAGTCACCCACAGTAGAGGCTGGTTGCCTTGGTGAATGATACAATGCATTTTAACCTCGGATCTAAATCCATTCATCCTCATGAAATGCAGACATATTTCTGTTCACACAGTAGAGTATTGTTCTTAGAGATGAAGAAGGCGTGGGGAATTCATTTGAGTTCAGTCAAAAACAGGCGCAACGATTTGATTTGCTGCAAACATTTCTCTGGGGTTTCACTTGCTGATCGGATGACTGAGGAACTTTTTCATTTGTATTATTCGAAGATAAATATTTAACCACCAATCTATTGTACCTGTGCAATAATCAAAAGAGTGACTCATCCACTGTTGGGATTATTTTGCAGTTTTGTAATCTATAGGGATTTCAAACATTATTTAAAAAATTTGACTAGGCAAGTCAGTTAAGAACAAATTCTTATTTTCAACGAGGGCCTACCTGGGAACAGTGGGTTAACTGCCTTGTTTAGGGGCAGAACAACAGATTTGTACCTTGTCGGCTCGGGGATTCGATCCAGCAACCTTTCGGTTACTGGCCTAACACTCTAACCACTAGGCTACCTGCCACCCCTAACATGGCTGTAATGAGTGGGTTACTCAGAATGATTAAGCAGTCAAAAGGTTGTGATGTAGCCTAATGATCCACTGATTAAATTGAGAACAATATAATGAAGAGCTTTAGGCTAACTGTGCTATATTTAGCTATAACTGGATACGTTTGTAAAGCTGCAAGGTTTAATCATCCCTATGGGGAGGTACACTGTATCCTGTCACAGTAATACAATGTTGCAATATTTTATTCTCATACACATACAGCTGATCTGTCTACTCAACATGCCCTAACCCTTGTCACATTGCACATGTTGGCATTGAATTGACCTGATGGTTGTTTTTGAAGCAGTAACATTCTCTCTCTAGGACATACAGGGAGGCCCAGATACATCAATGGATTGTCCTTGTAAGAATATGCCTGGGTCTCACTCTGACCTTGATTGGATTGTATATGAAATGCAACTGTACAATGACATGACCTCAGAAATGGCTTTAATGTGGTATGTGTTTTTTTAGCCACAGCGCATCACTGCCTGTCTGGTGAATGCAGCGTTCTTTGGTGCCCTTGGGTCATCTTATCTCTATGGCTACAACCTGTCTGTCGTCAACGCTCCTGCACTGGTGAGTCTATTTATTGTGTCACTTTGGACGTACTCTTGTAGCATTTGGTGTCACCTAACATTGATTTCCCCTTGTGACACCTTGTTATCACTCTTCAAAAAAAGTCTAATAGACCAGCTGTACTTTAATGGCTCAACTTTTTTGTGTTTTTTTTCTCCCCAATTTCATGGTATCCAATTGTTAGTTACTGTCTTGTCTCATCGCTACAACTCCTGTACGGGCTCGGGAGAGACAAAGGTCGAGAGCCATGCGTCCTCTGAAACACAACCCAACCAAGCCGCACTGCTTCTTAACACAGCGTGCATCCAACCCGGAAGCCAGCCGCACCGATGTGTCGGACCGTACACCTAGCGACCTGGTCAGTGTGCACTGCGCCCGGCCTGCCACAGGAGTCGCTAGTGCGCGATGAGACAATGATATCCCTACCGGCCAAACCCTCCCTAACGACGCTAGGCCAATTGTGCGTCGCCTCATGGATCTACCGGTCGCGGCCGTCTGCGACAGAGCCTGGGCTCGAACCCAGAGTCTCTGGTGACACAGCTAGCACTGCGATGCAGTGCCTTACACCACTGCGCCACCCGGGAGGCCTTGGTTCAACTTTTAACGGGTTACTTTAGATACAGTTGTAAAAGGTTCATATTCTAAACTGCAATCCTATGGGATTCCCATCATTTGGGAAACAGACCAGGGCCTTGTTTCCTAGAGCCTTTGTAGCGTTAAGAGCATCGTTAGAACCATATTATGATGTACAGTGTATCTTTCGTAGCCAATGTGTTTCTCAGAGCCTTTGTTAGTAAAGTGGCTCTAAAAAACTTTCGCTCATCTATAAGTGATCCAGACCACTCGTAGAGCAGCCAAAGTGCATTGTTCGGCTTCTTTTCTGCCTTACCTCAGAAGATATAATTCTAAAACAATTAATTGTTTTGTGTGAATGGGCATGATCATACATGTTTAATTTGGGTAATTTATAGGATCTATGTAATGTAATATTTCATGAAAAGATTAACAACGTGCTTGACTCCACTTTATATAAACTTAGATCGGGTGCTGAATCCAAAGAACAAAAATATTCAAAATGTTAACACAGGCACACAAATTCTAAAAACCTGTTTTTGCTTTGTCATTATGAGGTGTTATGTGTAGATTGAGCAGGGGAAAAAACGATTTAATACATTTGTGAATAAGGTTGTAACGTAACAAAGTGTGGAAAAAGTCAAGGGGTCTGAATACTTTCGGAATGCTGTGTATTTCAAATTATCCATCCGCGCAGTCAGTTGGTGTATATAATGCGCATATTTGCACCAAACTGAGCCCATTGCAGACTCACAATGATGGGGCTATTCTTAAAAAATACAGGCTCCCACGAGAGGAGATACTTAGACTGAAAAACCAAAATGTGTGAGGTAGAGGATTAGGTACTGTATAAAAGGACACTATCGGAGACGACAGATCTATTGAGGTGCAGTGTGCTAAAAGCACTGTAGAGGCAAGAAGACGCCCGGGGTTCAAATCTTGAAATCATTGAACATTACATGACGAAAAGGTAGATTATGGTGTTATTTTTTAAATTTTAATTCATAAAAATAATTCTGTGAAATGTATAGGTCTATCCTACATTTCATGTGGGCTATTATTTGTGTTTTCATATGATGCAAGCTGCATCGATTTCAGCACTAGTGAGCTGGACAGCTCCCCCAACGATTTCAGCGCTAGTGAGCTGGACAGCTCCACCAACGGAATCATGTGAAAAACCGAACACGGCCCCAACAATGCTTTTAGCTGTGGCACTTACAGGTTCACTCTGTGCTTGTTTGGGAAACACTATTTAAAAAGTTGGCTCGTAAATAACGAAGTATCTTGTACAATCATCGTAATGCTTAAGTTCCATTGCAGCAAGGAAACAAGGCCCAGATTAGATTGCCCATCCATGCTCGACAAAAGTAAATGGAAAAGCTCAGTATTCATCATAGTTTTTTGTTTGTTTATTGGGTCTGCCACAACCCTCCAAACACACGCGCACACACACACCATTTTTGTTTCTTTACTCACAAAAAATGGCAAGGACATCATCTTATCATCTGATCCTACCTACCCAGCTAATTAACCCATATGCCATAGGTTTACCGGTATCCAGCTTTGTACCCACATACATATGATGGGCTACTTAACCCATCAGAGTCTAAGCCCTGTCTATGCCGGGGGTTGGGTGGGGGTTCTACTAAGCTACAGGATATGGAATTGTTTTAAGGTCATACCAAGGACCTTTTAGCTAAATTATTTTGAATTTTTAAAAGGTATCCCAAAATATATTTAAAAAGATGTTTTGATGAAAAACCCCCCCGTATTGAATAACAGTCTCAAAAAAATATCAAGGGTCTCCTATATCTGAGATCAGAAAACATACATTTGTTTTTCTGACATGTATTTAACCCCATATTTTTGGCATTAAACAGTTCCATACTGTATATACAGTACTTCCATTCATTTTTTCCAACTTGTACCGGGGGACCTTCAGACGATTCTTGTAAGGCCTGTGGGCGTCCAAGAGCAGAACTACCAACATGTACATGTTCGTGAGAATCGCACCTTTGCACAGAGGGTCATATTAGTGTGTGGCCCAAACGGTTCGGACGCAACAGACAGAAGTTGGCAGATCGGCTGTACCGACTTCAGACGGTGTTCTTCTGCTATTTATTCTGTTACCAATAATATTTACATGCTAATAGTTTCCTCTGATTACAATTATTATGTATAACTAAATGGAATCTATTAGCTTCCAAAATGTAAGGAGATATACAGTGTGCATTGAGGGAATTTTGGAAAAATATCTTGGTTCCTTTCTCAACATAGCAATGTGTATTCAAAGAGGACTCGGACCACAAAATAGATGAGTTGAACTGGCAAAAGTCAGGAAAAAAGTCATAATTCAAAGGCAAGGGCAGTGAATACATGGACTGGTCTAATAGACTAGACGTAACATAGTAAACTTAAATCCGGGACACTCAAATTAGTATGATATGTTACGTTTTGGTATGGTTACATAAGACAGATGGTTACTTAAAACCTCTTAAATGTAATGGCAAAATGTATGTAGATTTGTGTCAGATGTGGTCATGGGAAATGTACAAGTTTCCCTAAACCTCTCCAAAGTGGTGTATGTCTGTAAATGTGATAATTCCAGTGCTATTACATATTTGCAATCCATAAATGCTATTTGTTCAGTATATAAACACAATTTCAACCATATCAACCTCACTCAAACATTGTGGTGGTGTTATGGGGTATCCAGGGTACGTTCAAGTGTCTTTTCAACCTCTCCAAAGTGTCTGAATGTGGTAATTGCACTGTTTTTGCACACTGGATGTGCCTAAAAGTTATTGTTCACTATAAAAACAAAATTTCTACAAAAACAACCTTTCGCAAACATTGTGGTGGTGTCGGGACTTACAAAGGATATGGATAGTGCGTAAGCAGGCAACATCATATTTTTGATATACGCAAAGATATTTTCACTCGGTGGACATTCGATGTTGCCATTAGGTCATACATCATCAGATAACATTAACCAAATCGAAGCTTACCTTGTAAGATATTTGGTGAAAACGTTGTGTAAAATAAACATTCTGACTCGGGGCTGGTGATCAATAATGGTAGGTCACAGGCAGACAAATAAGATATCCTCATGATCTGTGGAGTCCCGGATTTCAGTGTGTATCAACGTGGAGTCCCGGCTTTCGGTGTCTATCAACGTATTACGTGTTTATTTAGTTTGTTTCACTACGCTAACCGGAATGTAGGTAGCAGCCATCTTGAAATGAAGTCATCGGCTCGACCTTCCCTTATAAATTTGTATGGCCATATATGATAGTAAGTCATACCGAAGATTTGAAGGCACCGATCAATATCCAAGATACACAGCTTTCCGCAGACACCCTGCTTTTGCAGATAGGGGCTACCGTTCTCATACCAGACTGAATTGAATAAAAAAAAATCAAATAGATGTTAATCTTATTTACAATGACGGCCTACCCCAGCCAAACCTGGACTACGCTGGGTCAATTGTGCGCCGCCCTATGGGACTCCCAATCACGGCCGGATGTGATTCAGCCTGGATTCAAACCAGGGACTGCAGTGAAACCTCTTGCCCTGAGATGAAGTGCCTTAGACCGCTGCACCACTCGGGAGCATATCATGCAACCGTCTAGCAACCCAGAGGTTGCTGGTTACATAAGTTCAAATCTCATCAAGGACAACTTTAGCGTTTTAGCTAATTAGCAACTTTTCAACTAATTTTTACCAGGATTAAATGTCAGGAATTGTGATTTTTTTTTAGTTTAAATATACATCAACTGTATGTATGTATTTATGTATGTATGTGTGTGTGTGTGTGTGTGTGTATGTGTATGTGTATATATATATATATATATATTTTAAGAGGACTACATGTGAAAACCCTAAGAGTGTACAGGAACAGCTGAGGGTTGCCACTTTGTTCACCCTGTCCAATTAGGCACCACCAACCCTTCTGAGCTCCTTTCGTCACCTTTCATGAATGCTTTAATAAATGCACTTTCACAGGAGGTTGCTGATGGGTGAGCGGCTCATATTAATGGCCGGAACTGTGCAAATGGAATGGCATCACACACCTGGAAACCATGTGTTTTGATATTTTTGATATGATTCCACTCCAGTCATTACCAGGAGCCTGCTCTCCCCAATTAAGGTGCCACCAACCTCCTGTGTTGCACTCTAATGTTGAATGTAATGTCCTGTCATGTGGGCTATTAATGTACCCGATGACCACAAATTCTCCTCTGGAAAGTTTCTTCCAAGTATCTTGACTTTCTTCTAATCAAATCTAAATTATAGATGGAAAGTTCAGAAAATAATCTCCCTCTCCGTCTGGAACCGTTTTGGGTTTTTGAGATATTGTTCTGATATATTCGACCACAGAACTCCAGAAGTGAGATTTTCAGTCGGAGACTAGAATCTAGAAGAGGGAGGTGAGTGGAAAAAGCTTTGGCAAAGACCGATTGCGGTCCAAATGCACCAGCTCTTAATTATATTAACCTATGCATTAGAAAAAAACATATGTTGTTGCAGTCTTCTTGGGAGATGCCATCACCTTTTCCTTTTAGGTACTGTAGGTGAATGGTATTTCAGGCTTAGAGAATTTCAGTCTGCTAGCCTTAGGATTTCCTAATGTTTCTATTTGGCACATAAGCAAGACATCACAAGGGAGCTATACCAACTGGCAGAAAAATAGTGTTGATTTACTGTTGTATGGTACTGGCCTCTAATTCTCCAATTTGATGGGAACAAGTGTGAAATGTGTGTAGCCCTTGAAATTGTTCATGACTCAAGAAGAGCCATCATCCCTTTTGAGACGGAAACACAGCTTTTGTTGTTTGGTTTGTCTGTCATTGTTCACTCAGTGCTGGCTTTGTGTTTGTTTTTACGCTTCCCACAGGTAACTTGATTTGTTTTAGAATGAGGGGAACGTCCTCTGCAGAAGTCAATATTTTTCCGGAGGACATCAATTCCATAACAACCTGTGTCTTAGAGACAGATCATGATTGATAAGTATTTTGTTGTAAATGACATACCTAGATATTACAAGTAAAATACACCAAAACAGGCGAGGCTTATGGAGCAACAGTTTTTACAATCATGCATACTACAGTTGAAGTCGGAAGTTTACATACACCTTAGCCAAATTTATTTAAACTCAGTTTTTCACAATTCCTGACATTTAATCATAGTAAAACATCCCTGTCTTAGGTGTTAGGATCACCACTTTATTTTAAGAATATGAAATGTCAGAATAATAGTAGTGATTTATTTCAGCTTTTATTTCTTTCATCACATTCCCAGTGGGTCAGACGTTTACATACTCAATTAGTATTTGGTAGCATTGCCTTTAAATTGTTTAATTTGGGTCAAACGTTTTGGGTAGCCTTCCACAAGCTTCCCACAATAAGTTGGGTGAATTTCGGCCCATTCCTCCTGACAGAGCTGGTGTAACGGAGTCAGGTTTGTAGGCCTCCTTGCTCGCACACGCTTTTTCAGTTCTGCCCACAAATTTTCTATGGCATTGAGGTCAGGGCTTTGTGATGGCCACTCCAATACCTTGACTTTGTTGTCTTTATTAAGCCATTTTGCCACAACTTTGGAAGTATGCTTGGGGTCATTGTCCATTTGGAAGACCTGTTTGCGGTCAAGCTTTAACTTCCTGACTGATGTGTTGAGACGTTGCTTCAATATATCCACATAATTGTCTTTCCTCATGATGCCATCTATTTTAAGGACAACAAAGTCAAGGTATTGGAGTGGACATCACAAAGCTCTGACCTCAACCCTATAGAAACTTTGTGGGCAGAACTTACATGTATTTGGCTCAAGTGTATGTAGACTTTCGACTTCAACTGTACATACATGCATGCATACATGCATACTGTATGTGCCTACAGTAGAAAAGGCAACACAGTATACAGAACATAAGTAACTTACTTTGATAGGAAAGCTCACATGTCCAAAGTTATTATTTGTAAGAAAAACAACAAGGAAGGCAAAGCAAACACCAGCAAGAAAATGTTACATTCTTGCAAGACTGCACAAATATATGCATACTTGATCTGCGCAAACATGAGTGAAGTGCATTGGACTCTCCTCGAAGAGAGAAGTTTGTCCGGCTCAGTAAAGCCTCAAACATAAGTTGTCCGCAAAGCTGAATGTGAATTAATGAGGCAGAACACACCTCAATTTAAACTGTTAGAAAATTCAACTTGTTAGAAAATCATTTGAAATTGACAAGTTGAAACAGCCTATAGATAATTAGCAGGCAGCACATGTAAACTGTCCTGTTGCATAATAATAACATTTTGTAACAGTGAGTGCATTGTGACATCACCCTGGGGCGCCCGTTAGAGATATTTGGAACTCACATGTGAAAATGTTAAAGGCTTCTGAAGTTTCTGATTTCCAATTTGAAATTTCTGACTTAATTTTCCCCTTCAATGCTTTTCAGGCAGCGTTATTCTGTGGCTTTGTTAAATGCCTTTTCTCAACCAAGAATGTTGTAAACAAGAATGACGCCCCCTTGATCAGTCAACATAAACATGATGTTTGTGAAGAGTTTAATTCCAAAACGCTATATATCCATTTTCAGAAATCTTGGTAAATTAGCTTTTATTTTTTAAACAAATGAGATAGTGAATAAACACAATCTAGTCATGGCATGGGGTTGTTTAATGACAGATGTATTTGTTTAAAATCTATCACTTGATGGTTTCGTTTCCGAGACAAATAATGATGTTTTTTTGCTAAATGCTATATATCTGCCTCACTCTCATAGAAATAAGTAGTACTGCTAGGGTTTACACAGTCAAATGTAACACAACTACATTTTTAATAAAGAACTGTACAAATGATACATTTGCTACATCAATATTAAAAATATATATTAATTAGTTCATTACTCCAGTCTGAGCTCAAGACTGCTATGGCATTTGTCCTTCCGCATCACCATTTAGTTGGCTAATTGTATCCTGAGCAGTCTTATAGTCCCCAGACACATGCAGTCTTGGTCTCCTACCCTGTATCTAAATCCAGTTAGCCGTCTGCGTCCCTCTAGCACATTCTTAACATACATTTTTTTATATGCTCACAAATCAGTGAATATAGTTAAGCTAATTATAGTCCAGACACTCGCACACACAGGCGCACACACAGGCACACACACACAGTCAATAGAAATCATTTGGGCTGGTTAGACTTCCCCATAAACCAGCTTTGCATGCGTTTCCCTTTCATGTTCCCTTCAGGTGTGGACTGTGTGTGAGACTTTGAAGTTAGGATCCACTGACGATGAACCTGCAGGCCTCCAGAAGCCAAGCTGGTCATCTGGTTCAATGGCCAAGCAAGTCTTCCTTTTGGGATGGAAGGTTATAGGATAAGAAAGAGAGAGCCAGAGACAGACTGGAGACTTGGAGTTTAGCTTTGAAAATAGTGAAATGCCTGACAGACAGGAGAGGTGAATAGGTTTTGACTTAAATAAATTTTTTGTTCACATTTCAAGTGTAAATTGCTCTGACGAAGGCCAAGAGGCCGACACGTAAAGATTTAATCAAATAAGTGATACAACCGGGTTTCTCTTTGCATTATTCTCAAAGCACCTGAAATGAGAGAACTCAAATGTGCAAGTGCTTTTTTGAATTTTAAGTCGAAATTGGGTGAGTGTACACAAATATGTGAATTCACCCATAATTTCTGTATAGGTGTCGTGGTTCACATTTTTCTAAATTTACAGCGTTGGGTTGTAATTTGAAATACTTGCTACACCAGAAGTTAATGGTTATATGTAGGAGGAATGTATATGGTGGAGTCAATTAAGGGTGGATACGAGCCATGGGCTTTCGAGAGTTACTAAGTGAGGGAATAAGGCAATCACATGGTTGCGGTCACTGATAAGGGTGGGTAGCTGTGGATTAGTGATGTAACGAGTGCGCTGAGAGTCGGGAAGCAAGTTCAGGGAGTGAGTGATTTTAATCAATAAACGAAACATAATACAAAACAAGAAACACGAACAACGCACAGACATGAATCAGAAACAATGACGCATGGGGAAGGAACCAAAGGGAGTGACACATATATATATATATATATATATATATATATATATATATATATATATTGATATATATATATATATTGATATATATATATGTGGGGAGAACAAGTATTTGATACACTGCCGATTTTGCAGGTTTTCCTACTTACAAAGCATGTAGAGGTCTGTCATTTTTTATCATAGGTACACTTCAACTGTGAGAGACGGAATCTAAAACAAAAATCCAGGAAATCACATTGTATGATTTTTTTTTTTTGCAGCTCTTTCAGAACATCGGCTATCTGGATTTGGGTGAAGGAGAAATGGGGGAGGCTTGGGCAAGTTGCTGAGAGGGGTGCAGGGCTGTTGACCGGAGTAGGGGTATCCAGGTGGAAAGCATCGCTAGCCGTAGAAAATGCTTATTGAAATTCTCAATTATCGTCGATTTATCGGTGGTGACAGTGTTTCCTAGCCTCAGTGCAGTGGACAGCTGGGAGGAGGGGCTCTTATTCTCCATGGTTTTTACAGTGTCCCAGAAATTTTGGGAGTTTGTGCTACAGGATGCAAATTTCTGTTTGAAAAAGCTAGCCTTTGCTTTCCTAACTGCCTGTGTATATTGGTTCCTAACTTCCCTGAAAAGTTGCATATCGCGGGGGCTATTCAATGCTAATGCAGTACGCCACAGGATGTTTTTGTGCTGGTCAAGGAAAGTCAGGTCTGGAGTGAACCAAGGGCTTTATCTTTTCCTGGTTCAACATTTTTTGAATGGTGAGGAATGATGGTGAGGAAAGCCCTTTTTAAAGAATAACCAGGCATCCTCTACTGACGGAATGAGGTCAATATCCTTCCAGGATACCCAGGCTCGGTCGATTAGAAAGGTCTGCTCACTGAAGTGTTTTAGGGAGTGTTTGACAGTGATGAGGGGTGGTCGTTTGACCGCATACCCATTACGGACACAGGCAATGAGGCAGTGATCGCTGAGATCCTGGTTGAAGACAGCAGAGGTGTATTTGGAGGGCAGGTTGGTTAGGATGAAATCTATGAGAGTGCCTGTGTTTACGGATTTGGGCTTGTACCTGGTAGGTTCATTGATAATTTGTGTGAGATTGAAGGTATCTACTTTAGATTGTATGACGGCCGGGGTGTTAAGCATGTCCCAGTTTAGGTCACCTAACAGCACGAGCTCTGACGATAGATGGGGGGAGCAATCAATAAACATATGGTGTCCAGGGACTAGCTGGGGGCAGAAGGTGGTCTATAGCAAGCGGCAACGGTGAGAGACTTGTTTCTGGAAAGGTGGATTTTTAAAAGTAGAAGCTCATTGTTTGGGGACAGACTGCAGTAGATTGCAACTCCGCGCCCTTTGGCAGTTCTATCTTGTCGGAAAATGTTATAGTTAGGGATGGAAATGTCCGGGTTTTTGGTGGCCTTCCTAAGCCAGGATTCAGACACGGCTAGGACATCCGGGTTGGCAGAGTTTGCTAAAGCAGTGAATAAAGCAAACTTAGTGAGGAGGCTTCTAATGTTAACATGCATGAAACCAAGACTTTTACGGTTAGAGAAGTCCACAAATGAGAGCGCCTGGGGAATGGGAGTGGAGCTAGGCACTGCAGGGCCTGGATTAACCTCTACATCACCAGAGGAACTGAGGAGGAGGAGTAGGATAAAGGTAAGTCTAAAGGCTATAAGAACTGGTCGTCTAGTGCATTCGGGAACAGAGAGTAAATGGAGCAGGTTTCTGGACACGGAAGAGTAGACTCAAGGCATAATGTACAGACAAAGGTATGGTAGGATGTGAATACAGTGGAGGTAAACCGAGGCATTGAGTGATGATGAGAGAGGTATTGTGTCTAGAGACACCATTTAAACCAGTTGATGTCACCCCATGTGTGGGAGGTGGAACAAAAGGGTTAGCTGAGGCATATTGAGCAGGGCTGGAGACTCTACAGTGAAATAAGACAATCACTAACCAAAACAGCAATGGACAAGGGATATTGACATTAGGGAGAGGCATGCATAGCCGAATGATCATGGGGTCTAGTGAGTAGCTAGGCGAGCTGGAGCTAGCCACTGACCGCTAGCAGTGGCTAGCTGACAGCTAGCTAGTAGCTAGTTAGCTGGCTAGCTTCTGTTGGGGGTTCCGGTTCTAAAGTAAAGAAAATAGCAGATTTATACCACATTGCGTGAGGCAGGTTGAATGTTGTATGTTGGAGTTGAGGTCTAAAAAATATATACAAAATATATGCGAAGAAAATGCAAATAAAGGGCCTCCCGGGTGGCGCAGTGGTCTAGGGCACTGCATCGCAGTGCTAACTGCGCCACCAGAGTCTCTGGGTTCGCGCCCAGGCTCTGTCGCAGCCGGCCGCGACCGGGAGGTCCGTGGGGCGACGCACAATTGGGCTAGCGTCGTCCGGGTTAGGGTGGGTTTGGCCGGTAGGGATATCCTTGTCTCATCGCGCTCCAGCGACTCCTGTGGCGGGCCGGGCGCAGTGCGTGCTAACCAAGGGGGCCAGGTGCACGGTGTTTCCTCCGACACATTGGTGCGGCTGGCTTCCGGGTTGGAGGCGCGCTGTGTTAAAGAAGCAGTGCGGCTTGGTTGGGTTGTGCTTCGGAGGACGCATGGCTTTCGACCTTCGTCTCTCCCGAGCCCGTACGGGAGTTGTAGCGATGAGACAAGATAGTAATTACTAGCGATTGGATACCACGAAAATTGGGGAGAAAAGGGGATAAAATTTATAAATAAAAAAATGTAAGAAAATGCAAATAAAAAAAGACATAAGTGGGGAGAACCAGTATTTGATTCACTGATTCAACCGATATTTGCAGGTTTTCCTACTTACAAAGCTTGTAGAGGTCTGTAATTTTTATCATAGGTACACTTCAACTGTGAGAGACGGAATCTAAAACAAAAATCCAGAAAATCACATTGTATGATTTTTAAGTAATTCATTTGCATTTTATTGCATGACATAAGTATTTGATCAACTACCAACCAGGTCTGCTCTCACAGACCTGTTAGTTTTTCTATAACCTCTACTTTATCTCCATCCCTGATCCAGGAGCATCCTCATCAGTAAAAAAGCTGACTAGCATAGCCTAGCATAGCGCCACAAGTAAATACTAGCATATAAATATCATGAAATCACAAGTCCAATACAGCAAATGAAAGCTACACATCTTGTGAATCCAGCCATCATTTCCGATTTTTAAAATGTTTTACAGCGAAAACACTATGTATTTCTATTAGCTAACCACAATAGCAAAAGACTCAACCGCATATTTTCACCATTTTTTTTACCGCATAGGTAGCTATCACAAACCCGACCAAATAGAGATATAATTAGTCACTAACCAAGAAACAACTTCATCAGATGACAGTCTTATAACATGTTATACAATAAATCTATGTTTTGGTCGAAGATGTGCATATTTGAGGTATAAATCATAGTTTTACATTGCAGCTACAATCACAAATAGCACCGAAGCAGCAAGAATAATTACAGAGAGCAACGTGAAATACCTAAATACTCATCATAAAACATTTATGAAAAATACATGGTGTACAGCAAATGAAAGATAAACATCTTGTGAATCCAGCCAATATTTCAGATTTTTTAAGTGTTTTACAGCGAAAAACACAATATAGCATTATATTAGCTTACCACAATAGCCAAACACACAACCGCATTCATTCACCGCAAAGGTATCGATCGCAAAAAAACAGCAAAAGATATAAAATTAATCACTAACCTTGACCAACCTCATCAGATGACAGTCCTATAACATCAGGTTATACAATACACTTATGTTTTGTTCGAAAATGTGCATATTTTGAGCTGCAAACCGTGGTTATACATTGTGAATATGTAGCATCGATTCACCAGAATCTCCGGAGAAATTTTGGACAGTCACCTAATCGAATCAAAGAACTCATCATAAACTTTACAAAAAAATACATGTTGGACAGCAAATGAAAGATACACTAGTTCTTAATGCAATCGCCGTGTTAGATTTAAAAAATAACTTTACCATAGCAAACAGCTTACGTTATAGCGAGACAGCGCCCGCAAAAAGGAAGGAAAATACGACTAAACATTTTCCACAGAAATACGAAATAACATCATAAATGGTTCTTACTTTTGCTGAGCTTCCATCAGAATCTTGTACAAGGAGTCCTTTGTCCAGAATAAATCGTTGTTTGGTTTTAGAATGTCCTCTTCTCCTGTCGAATTAGCAACCTTAGCTAGCCAAGTGGCGCGAAGATGTCCATCTTCACCTAAGGCAGAGAACGGAAAACTCAAGCTCCCGATAAACGTTGAATAATCTGATAAAACTATATTGAAAAAACATACTTTACAATGATATTATCACATGTATCAAATAAAATCAAAGCCGGAGATATTAGCCGTCTATACCGAACGCTTTTCAGAAGCCAATGCTGATGTCCTTCCCGCGCCTTGGTAGACAAAGGAAATAGTGGTCACGTCATTCCAAGAGCTCTTGTTCGACCTCAGATCAAGCTAGACACCCCATTCCACCTCCCACTGCCTGTTGACATCTAAGCTTCCTGGAGCAACCGGAAGTGATTAAATTCACCCTAAAGGTGTTTTGATATACCAAACCTGCAGTTTGTGAAAACTCACTGCATTCAACCTTGTGTAAATCAGTCATTCCTTAACGTAAAGACTTTAAACTCAGGATTCTGTAAGAGCATACCCCAATGTTTACTTTCAGCTTCCTGTGCCAACCGGAAGTCTCTTAAATTGGGGTAATAGGGGCTGTTTCGAAGGGTTAAAAGAGTCAGATCTTTCCAAAACTTCATATGTGTGATTAGTGGTTAGGCAACCCTCATGAACTGTAAATCAGTAATTTCTCCCATCAGATTTCCAAGAAAAACTCACACACACACACACACACACACACACACACACACACACACACACACAGCAAGGATGGAGTAACACAGTGTGGGGCTTACAGCCACACAGATCCTGCAATAGTTACCTTAGTTCGAACTATCAAAGAACCGTCAGACCTAGAGCTCTGAAACTTTGGAAACCTGTTCTAGAGCTCAAGTCGATAGTGCGTGGTGAGTTATGTGGCTATAGAAGGTTCTCAGACCGAGAAACAGTGTCATACATTTGCAATAACTTCAATTAATTTTGACCATCACGAAAATGATGACATTTAGAAAAGTCCCAGAGTCGCAAGACAGGTGCATTGAAACCCGCTCGGCCCATAGAGATGGACCATAACGTTTCTGTCTGCTCATTCAAGCTCATTCAAGGACCCCGTAGCAACACCCGGAAAATGTGGATTTTCAGCACCAATGACCTATCGAGCCGAAACTTGGGATTCAGGGTCGCCTCACATAGGCCTACACATAATGTCAGAACTGGACCCGCAGCTAGAACATAACTACGTGTTTTACGTTTTTATTATGGTTTAAACAGAAGACGCTGTGAATTTTGGGCCTGCTCTAAAATATGTGATAGTTGGCTTCTAAACGAGTTGGAAAAAGTGGGTGTGGTGTCAGTTTGTATCCGTTTATTGTCAGAATGATATCTATTTGACTGATGAATGGTGACTTGCTGGCTGACTTTTGTCCATTTGCAATATGTTTAAACAGTGAAAAAACATTACCAAATGGACATGATGAAATCAACACCAACGAGCGATGGAGAGGAACCACTACCACTGCCCGGCCATCCCGAGTTCATCGGGCCAGTCAATTTTGCATTTCTGAAGTATTTTTGAGCATATCAAATTCGTGATGGTAAATGCCCATTGAAACATATTGCAAATGGACAGCCGTGCTAGAATTGGTTACCAGGAGCACATTTAAAAAAAATAAAAAATAAAAAAAAAAAAAATAAAAAAAAAATGCCTTTAGGGGGGTCTACGGTTGGCTAGGGAGCACCCCGTGCCCATCCAGTAGGTCATTTTGGACGTTTTTCAAAAAATCGTTAAACAATAGAGTCCCACTTCTCCCTCATCATACATGACAAATAGACCATCTAGGTTGATTCATGGCTTAACATAGTGCTATATATTATTTGGGCAGTATAAATGCCATTTGGATATGGTTCACTGACTTTTGGGTTTGGAAACTGACTTCCTACGATCGTACATGGCAAATGGACATAACATCCTGATTTGGCTCTTTCAATTTCTTTTCATTTCTTATGGCATTTGGCAATGGTTCACTGACTTTTGACTTTGACTTTTGACTTCCTATGAAATCATATTGCAAATGGACAAAACATGTGCCTAATGGACAATTTAAAAAATATGACAAAATATGACAAAAGTATGTTCATACAGTTCTTATACATGTCTAATTGACCAAAAAAATCTAAAGAATTTCGAAAAACGGTCCAGAAAGCACTTTTTAAGGGGGTGATACGTTTTTGGAAAAAAATCTAATTTTCAAAATTTGACCCTTGGGTCTTGACTTGATGTGCACTTGCAATATGAAAATTTACCGTCGACCGCGCTTGCCATCTATTGGATTTTTGCTGTGTGACACTTGGCATTTGCCATATGGCATTTGCAATAAGTTTTGAATGAAACAACGCCCATTGAGTGGTATTGTACATCGTGTATATGTTTCGTACGGTGCCAATAAGTTCCCATTCATTTTTGTCCATTTCAGGGGGGTATTCCCTTACATACATTTTCCAACCAAGCAGAGGTGTCACGAAAGTCAGAAATAGCGATAAAATAAATCACTTACCTTTGAAGATCTTCATCTGGTTGCAATCAGAAGGGTCCGAGCTACATAACAAATGGTCCTTTTTTTCGATAAAGTCCTACTTTATATCCCCAAAAAGTACGTTTATTTGGCGCGCTTGACTCGGTAATCCACCGGTTTCCCTTGTTCAAAATGCATACAAATGAATCCCGTAAGTTACCAATAAACCTCATCCAAACAAGTCAAACAACGTTTCTAATCAATCCTCACGTACCCTAATATGTAAATAAACGATACAATTTAAGACGGAGAATAGTATGTTTATTACCGGAGATAAATAACGAAGTGCGCGCTCTTATCCACGTGTGTGAAAACACTACAGCCAAAATGGGAGCCACTTACAAAAACTACAAATTCTAGCTTATTTTTCAAAAAACAAGCCTGAAACTCTTTCTAAAGACTTGACATCTAGTGGAAGCCCTAGGAACTGCAATCTGGGAGGTATTCCTTTTATATTCCCATAGAGAACCATTATAATCAGGGGTAAGCTCAATTTTTTAAAATTTATTCCGGACTGATTCTCCTCGGGTTTTCGCTTGCCATATCAGTTCTGTTATACTAATATACGTTATTTTAACAGTTTTAGAAACTTTAGAGTGTTTTCTATCCAATACTACCAATTATATGCACATCCTAGCTTCTGGGCCTGAGTAACAGGCAGTTTACTTTGGGAACCTCATTCATCCAAACTTCCAAATACTGCCCACTACCCCGAAGAAGTTATTTAATCAATAAACAAAACATAATACTAAACAAGAAACGTGATCAACGCACAGACATGAAACAGAAACAATGATGTCTGGGGAAGGAACCAAAGGGAGTGACATATCTAGGGCAGTTAATCAAGGAGTTGATGGCGTCCAGGTGAGTGTCATAATGCGTTTAACGATGGTGACAGGTGTGCTCCATAACGAGCAGCCTGGTGACCTAGAGGCTGGAGAGGAAGCACACGTGACAAGTGAGGAATGGGGGCCGAGGTCAGGTCACATGAAGGGAGAAGGAATAGTTATTACACACATCACGTAACTTCCTGCCTAGCAACAAATATGTAATGTTTAGAGAAAAGGAGGAGACTCCGTGTAAATACTTGTGCTGGTGGGAACATGTCTTTGTCTTTTCAGCTGTCTGACCCATTGGGTTTTTCAGCTGTCTGACCCATTGGGTGAATAAACTTGGTTTGAGCTTTTCCTAGTTGTCCGTTAGTTTTTACTCTGTTTATTTAGAACCTAACAACAGCATGGACCTTAAAAGGTTACGCAAACATTACCTTGAAATCAGATGGAAAAGAAAGCATTTTTATTATTTACCCTGTGTGAATAATGATATTTTTTTTTTTGTTGCTGAGATGCTGACTTCATTCCTCTTCCTCCCTGTACAGTATATAAAGACATTTTACAACCAGACATGGATGGAGCGCTACGGAGAACCCATAGGAGCAGACATGGTCACCATGCTATGGTCCATCACAGTCTCCATATTTGCCATTGGGGGCCTACTTGGAGCGCTCTGCGTCACGTTGCTCACGAAACTCATTGGAAGGTAAGTTGGAACACACCTATGATAAGCATTAAAAGAAGAGGTTTGCTGACATAGATATCAATGCATACATATAAATGAACATTTTAAGCATACATATTTCACTGCACGGCTCCGTTGTTAAGAAGATGAACCATTGCGCTGGTAAGGTAGTGCAGAGGCTTGCAGTGAATTAGCTCCAGTTTTGATGATAAGTGCTTCTGGCATTGTCTGATGTGGGAGTATATGACGAAATATTGACAACTATATATTGTGAACTTCTGAATGTCTATTAGAGTTTCCCGGTGTGAGTAAAAGGCCTGAACATAGCTTTATCTATTATCTTCATCTTATTTTTTTTGTGCGACAACACTCACCACACTATTGGCAATTGAAGCAAGGAGAGGAGTTGGCATATGTTCAAACCGTCCACCCCTCCTTTGGGATTCTTCCCCCATCTCCTTCTCCTCATCAACTTTTGAAATCGGCCACCTAGATAAACTTCCCCCATCTGTTCTTCACTTTTCTTCCCTCCCTGTCGTTTTTCTCTCTTAGCATTTCAGTGAGCGAACCTTTAGTGGTCAGGACGCATGTAGACAGACAGACAGACGTCACGGTAGATGGAACATGGCAGGAAGAGCTGAGTGCTGACAGCCTAAGGATTCCAGCAGGCCTGTGCATGGGTGATTCCCTCTAATGGATGCTCCACAGGCCCCCCATGGAGCCAGACACCACTAAATCCACTCCAGGCACCTCTACACATTCCTCACAAGGATACTTGCCAGCCAATCGGATTCCAATAGACGTTTCTGTCCTTTGATGTCACCAGGGATCCTTCAGTTGGTGTAATTTCCCAATGAGTGTCCCAAATCAGCGCTTTATGGTCGCTATATAGTAATCAGATTTTGAAACATATCAAAGGAATTAAATGTTGATTTCAGCCCTTGAGAAGCCACACAAAAATTAACACAATTTGAGCCCATATTCCCTCCGGGGAGAGAAATGTGTAAAGTAAATTTAACATGAAGCCTCCATTAACTGAGTACAGCTTCATGCCTCAGTTCCCCATTCCCTCTCTCTTCTCACCGGAGATACTGGTGGGTGTGAGGCTAAACATGACTTAAAGGTCTGCAGACACAAATAGTACATGACGCAGGGGCAAATGTGTGACCCACCTTTCAGCTCCAGCGCTTGAAACTTCTTGGAATTAGTAATCAGAACTGTATTCAAGTACTGTTTAGTGCTTACATGTATCAAAAATAATTGGGGGGATTTATCGAGATATTCATTGTTGATATTCAATACCCTGGGTCGGGACTTTGTCACAGAATTTCTTTATGACACAAACTGTGGGTGGAGACATATCATCTGATGTCTCATTTATTTCATTCTCAATTTGTGAAACTTTCTAGAATTGCTTAATTTTAGCAGCGTGAATTAGGGTTTCTGAATTTGAATGACCTGTAGCCTATTTATTTCTGTGCTCCAGTCAATAAAGCTCCAAGTCAATAACAGAAACGGTATTTGTGTCAGTCAATTACCTAT
This sequence comes from Salvelinus namaycush, assembly GCF_016432855.1. NCBI lineage: Eukaryota > Metazoa > Chordata > Actinopteri > Salmoniformes > Salmonidae > Salvelinus > Salvelinus namaycush. Next base: position 45,770,524 of record NC_052308.1, read on the forward strand.
AGCCTATTCCAAATGACATAATGGACCTACATAGCATACTAAAGGTTTCAACCTTTCTTGTTCACAGATAAGTTTTCACTGGACTTTATTAACTCAGTCCATGCGGCTCACTCCCATTGTAGCAATGCAGCTGCTTAGCTACAACTACTTTTCCCGGTGCGGACATATTGGCACACTGCGGCCAATAATGATTCTGAGAGTTTGGTGCCCCCTGTTGCAGCTCTTGACATTGGTGGAGAGTGATAACATAGACTCTAGAGGCGCGTTGATATCGGCAAGATATCGTTCCCTTTTTGCCCTCCCTGATTTGTGGCCCAAGTGATTGAGCGGTTTAGACTACTGCATGTGGTAATAGAAGCTGTAGATAATAGTCCCTTTGTGGCTTCTTTATACCTCCCACTCATTACTGAAATATTACTTAGATAGACCATTAGGGGATGACTGTAAAATATATGACTTTTTATGATGTAAGCAATAGTCTTAACCTTATCATACATCATCCTTAATAGCCTTAGGATGAGATTCATAAATACATTCGTTTATCATATGACTAATACAACCTGACTTGATTACTTTCTGCATGGCCTGAAATGAGTCGATGAATGAGACAGCGACATAATATATGATCAGGAATACAAAATGGTTGCTTTAAGATGGAATTGTAAATGAGGAAATCAAGTGTGACGACCAATGTGAAACGACAGAGTGGCAAAATTTGGCACATGACATTTTATGTTATTTTCTGGTTGTACACTGGTTTTCTGGAATGTAGAGCGGCGGTTTTACAGGCTCCTGACCAATTGGTATGTTTTTTTTGCGCTGATCTTGTTTTTTACATAATGTTTCCACCATTGTTTCCTTTGAACGAAAAGAGCTTCTGGACATCAAAATAGCGATCGCTAACCTTGATTTGGATGAAGAATTCTACTTCAATGACTCGGCCATGCAGGACATACTGCTCACCCGGGACCAGGCCCTAATCCCCGACACTCGGAAGAGGAAAAGACGGTGCTATAGAGGCCGACGTGGGGGGCACCTTGATGAAACTATGGCGACCAGTGAATAAACCGCCTCTACCCTCTCTTCAGTTGGGGAATCACTGGAGAACAAACTAGATTAGCCACATTCGAGACTATCCTATCAATGGCACCTGAAGAACTGTAATATATAATGCTTCACAGAGTCTTGGCTGAATAAGGACATGGTGAAATATAAATCGAGCAGTTTTTCTATGCATTGGAATGACAGAACGGCAGCGTCTCGTAAACTCAAGGGCAGGGGTGTGTGTCTCTTTGTTAAAAACAACTGGTGCACAATCTATATTAAATAAGTTTACCAAAAATCCAGAAACACCCAAGTGATTCCATACATTGAAACTAGTTCAGTGGAGTTTGCTCTCTCTCTCCCTGAAGTGCAGTACTGAAACAGCTGCAAAAATGGGTCATGTGACTCGTGGCGTTGCTGGATGCAGGCCTCTGCTCTGTTGCCAGTGAATTCATGATTTAGAAATCTCCGATGTGTGGACAAATGTGTTTAATTGAAAGTGTATGGCCGAATTAGCTATTTCTGTTAAGTTCAATCAGTTTTGAGTCAGGAAATGTGTACTTTTCCACTGAAAATATTTGATTATTTTATATCATTATTTTATGTAGCCAACTGCTACAGCAGCAGAGATGGGTAACAACTGCGCATGTGCACTCAGGGAATCCCTGCTACTTCAAAACTGCAAGTTATGCCCTTATTCACAAATGCACTTTTTTGGCGGAGAAGTGAAGACAGCGTTACACATTAATTATACAAAGTAAACAAGAACCTACTAATATGTCTGACGATTAAATAATCGTGAGGAATGTAAAAAAAACTCCCGGAGGGGCGCCGATGGTGTTGTCGAACCATATTTATTTAAGCCTGAGTATTTGGACAAAGAATTGAGGCAAATTGACCTTCAGATGTCCGCTGCCCTCTAGCCACCAGTAGCCGCAGCAGCCGCAGCAGTAGCTAGACCCCAGCCCACCCCTGGATCAACACAGACTGGTGGTGCAGTTGTGGCAATTGCGCTCCAATGCCGCGATTGAGGAATGTTTGTGCTGCAGAGGATTTGAATATGTGACTACAATTCTTACAGAAAGAGAGGAATGTAATGATGATGAGGAGCAGTTAAACCCATTAGTGGGTTTATGGTTTCACATTAGCCCATAACTATATAGCCTACAGTATGTTTATTTATCACGTTTTGGGGATAATATTCTGCAATGTAAAGTGACTCAATGTCTATTGTCTCTCAACTGTCATAAATACATGGAGCACATATGCTAACCTGTAGAGCTCCTAGGCCTATATGTCTACATGATATGGTGCAATGGTAATAACACAATAAGAACACCTTGAACGTCAAGAATCAGGCTACCTACCTCTGCACACTTGCTTTGTCACTTTTTCTTCTCAAATACATCTTTGTATTGTGGCACTGCGCCAGATCCAGTCCATGGAAATACAGTAGCAACAGCTGTATCTTTCGGTTGTCTGTCCCGATCGTTTCAGATTGCAAATCTCGTTCGTATGCGTCGTCGCTAAAGTGCTTGCTCCACACATGCAGCGAAGCAGGGTTGGCTGCAGGAGTATACCAGTAAGATATGAGTTGAAGTTAGAAAATAAGTAGGGTATCATCTACCCTTCTAAAAATCCTTTCAATTAACCCAAACATACTGTACCAGGATTTTTTGTTCTTCTATTAAGCAAAATGCAGATTAATCTACATAAACTCTTACTCAAGGGCAGATTGGAACATAATGTTTTTTGGGCTGAAAAGTCATTTTCTTTCTCCGAGGTCTGTGGACCAATTCCACTCCTCGATCTAATTTCGGTGAAAGTATGATGAGTTCGCAAGGTTGGGGATTGTTGTGCTCAGTGTAATTTAGTCAGTGCCTGGACTGCAGTGTCAATGCCCCTGCTACCCTCTTTTACCTCATTCCAAAGAATCCATTTACTTAACTGTCCTTGACTTGAGGTTCATAGATGTTGAATTGCATGCATTGAAGCGAACAATTTTGGACGAAGCGTTTGTGTTTAAAGAACTGTTTGGCCAGAGAGACTGATATTCTTATTAGATAAAACCGTGAGATTACACCTTTTTGAGAATGTCCAACTGCAATTACATCCTTTTGAGAGCGAAAGAAAGAAAGGTTGAGATTGGGAACCTATCCAGATGAGATTTAGCATGCCTCGTACCAAAGGGTGGATGAGAGCCTTGTGGAAAATCCTTTCCTGTAATACAAGTCGTGACCGTAGTCATGAAGAGATGTATATTTATTTTGTATTTTCTGTGTGTGTGTGTGTACACACACACACACACACACACACACAGAAAGAAAGGTTGAGATTGGGAACCTATCCAGATGAGACCGTTCAAACGTTTGGGGTCACTTAGAAATGTCCATGTTTTTGAAAGAAAAGCAAAAAGTGTTGTCCTTTAAAATAACATCAAATTGATCAGAAATACAGTGTAGACATTGTTAATGTTGTAAATGACTTTTGTAGCTGGAAACGGCAGATTTATTTTTATGGAATGTCTACATAGGCGTACAGAGAGCCCCATTATCAGCAACCGTCACTCCTGTGTTCCAATGGCACGTTGTGTTAGCTAATCCAAGTTTATCATTTTAAAAGGCTATTTGATCATTTAGAAAACCTTTTTGTAATTATGTTAGCACAGCTGAAAACTGTTGTTCTGATTGAAGAAGCAATAAAATTGGCCTTCTTTAGACTAGTTGAGTATCTGGGTCATCAGCATTTGTGGGTTCGATTACAGGCTCAAAATGGCCAGAAACAAAGAATTTTCTTCTGAAACTCTTTCTGAGAAATGAAGGCTATTCCATGCAAGAAATTGCCAAGAAACTGAAGATCTGGTACAACGCTGTGTACTACTCCCTTCACAGAACAGTGCAAACTGGATCTAACCAGAATAGAACGAGGAGTGGGATGCCCCGGTGCACAATTGAGCAAGAGGACAAGTACATTAGAGTGTCTAGTTTGAGAAACAGATGCCTCACAAATCCTCAACTGGCAGCTTAATTAAATAGTAAAACACCAGTCTCAACGTCAACAGTGAAGAGGCGACTCCGGGATACTGGCCTTCTAGGCAGAGTTCCTCTGTCCAGTGTCTGTGTTCTTTTTGCCCATCTTAATCTTTTATTTTTATTGGCCAGTCTGAGATATGGCTTTTTCTTTGCAACTCTGCCTAGAAGGCCAGCATCCCAGAGTCGCCTATTCACCGTTGACGTTGAGACTGGTGTTTTGCGGGTACTATTTAATGAAGCTGCCAGTTGAGGACTTGTGAGGCATCTCTTTTAGTGTACTTGTCCTCTTGCTCAGTCTCCCACTCCTCTTTCTATTCTGGTTACGACATGATTCCATATGTGTTATTTCATAGGACTTGATTGTTTTTGCGACTGCATTTGAAGATATTTCTGTATTGATTGACCTTCATGTCTTAAAGTTTTAACACTTTTGTTCTTAACTGACTTGCCTAGTTAAATAAAAAATAAAAAAATGTCATTGTTTTGATGTCTTCACTATTATTCTACAATGTATAAAATAGTAAAAAATAAAGAAAAAACCTGGAATGAGTAGGTGTGTCCAAGCTTTTGATTAGTATTATAAGTACCCTAGTGGTTAGAGCGTTGGGCCAGTAACCGAAATGTTGCGAGATCGAATCCCCGAGCTGACAAGGTAAAAATCTGTTTTTCTGCCCCTGAACAAGGCAGTTAACCCACTTTTCCTAGGCTGACATTGTAAATTAGAATTTGTTCTTAACTGACTTGCCTATTTAAATAAAAAGTATATGTATACATACACTATATGACCAAAAGTATGTGGACACCTGCTCATCAAACATCTAATTTCAAAATCATGGGCATTAATATGGAGTTGGTCCCCCCTTTGCTGCTATAACAGCCTCCACTCTTCTGTGAAGGCTTTCCGCTAGACGTTGGAACATTGCTGAGGGGACTTGCTTCCATTCAGCCACAAGAGCATTAGTGAGGTCGGGCACTGATGTTGGGCGATTAGGCCTGGCTCGCAGTCCTCCTCCACCAAAATGTACAGTTGTCACTATGCATTCGGGCAGAAAGCGTTCTCCTGCCTCCACCAAAGCCAGATTTGTCTGCCGGACTGCCAGATGGTGAAGCGTGATTCATCACTCACTGCTCCAGAGCAAAGGTTGTGGCTGAAATAGCTAAATCTGCTAATTTGAAGGGGTGTCCACATACTTTTGTATATATAGTGTACCTGCTTACACTTGTCACTGCCAGCAATAAAGTTATTGCATATTGTTTTCCTACCTATATTATCCAGCTTTTCCTGGTGAGTAATATCAGATAGGCAGCGACATGGTTTAATCTGCTTTGTGCAGCCACGTCTTTAACCTCCTGAGGGCACTAAAGCTCCTTTCTGCTTCAGAGGACAGGTATGATAAGGAGCAACCTGACCAGAGCTTCAATATCTGTGAATTAGCCACAAACTTCTACTGGCAGTCCTCTTAGAATTTGTGCAGCATGTGCACTAGAACTGAGTGAGCAGTTGAGTAAAAACATGGGCAGTTGCACTGCAAGAGTAGGCATTAACCTCTGACTCTATTGTAGATATACACCCAATCTGTTCAGTGTCCCACATTAAAAAATACTGTAGTATTCACTGTAGTGTTTTTGCTGACTAAAGTCTACAAAAACACTACAGTGAATACTGTCGTATGTACTGTAGTATACTGTATTATAGTATAGTATTTGCAGTTAACTGTGGTATAAATACTGTAGTAAAAGAAAAGTAGTGTACATATACTAAACTCAGCAAAAAAAGAAACGTCCTCACACTGTCACCTGCGTTTATTTTCAGCAAACTTAACATGTGTAAATATTTGTATGAATATAGCAATATTCTAAACTGAACAAGTTCCACAGACACGTGACTAACAGAAATTGAATAATGTGTCCCTAAACAAAGGTGGGGTCAACATCAAAAGTAACAGTCAGTATCTGGTGTGGCCACCAGCTGCATTAAGTACTGCAGTGCATCTCCTCCTCATGGACTGGACCAGATTTGCCAGTTCTTGCTGTGAGATGTTACCCCACTCTTCCACCAAGGCACCTGCAAGTTCCCGGACATTTCTGGGGGGAATGGCCCAAGCCCTCACCTGCCGATCCAAAAGGTCCCAGACGTGCTTAATGGGATTGAGATCCAGGCTCTTCGCTGGCCATGGCAGAACACTGACATTCCTGTCTTGCAGGAAACCATGCACAGAACGAGCAGTATGGCTGGTGGCATTGTCATGCTGGAGGGTCATGTCAGGATGAGCCTGCAGGAAGGGTACCACATGAGGGAGGAGGATGTCTTCCCTGTAACGCACAGCGTTGAGGTTGCCTGCAATGACAGCAAGCTCAGTCTGATGATGCTGTGACACACCGCCCCAGACCATGACGGACCCTCCGCCTCCAGATCGATCCCGCTCCAGAGTACAGGCCTCGGTGTAACGCTCATTCCTTCGATAATTTACTTGAATCCGACCATCACCCCTGGTGAGACAAAACCGCGACTAGTCAGTGAAGAGCACTTTTTGCCAGTCCTGTCTGGTCCAGCGACGGTGGGTTTGTACCCATAGGCGACGTTGTTGCCGGTGATGTCTGGTGAGGACCTGCCTTACAACAAGCCTACAAGCCCTCAGTCCAGACTCTCTCAGCCTATTGTGGACAGTCTGAGCACTGGAGGGAGGGATTGTGCGTTCCTGGTGTAACTCGGGCAGTTGTTGTTGCCATCCTGTACCTGTCCCGCAGGTGTGATGTTCGAATGTACCGATCCTGTGCAGGTGTTGTTACACGTGGTCTGCCACTGCGAGGACGATCAGCTGTCAGTCTTGTCTCCCTGTAGTGCTGTCTTAGGCGTCTCACAGTACAGACATTGCAATTTATTGCACTTTCACTCAGATAAGCAGGGACCCTGGGCATCTTTCTTTTGGTGTTTTTCGGAGTCAGTAGAAAGGTCTCTTTTGTGTCCTAAGTTTTCATAAATGTGACCTTAATTGCCTACTGTAAGCTGTTAGTGTCTTAACGACCGTTCCACAGGTGCATGTTCATTCATTGTTTTATGGTTCATTGAACAAGCATGGGAAACAGTGTTTAAACCCTTTAAAATGAAGATCTGTGAAGTCATTTGGATTTTTACGAATTATCTTTGAAAGACGGTCCTGAAAAAGGGACATTTCTTTTTTTGCTGAGTTTATATTTAATGTAGAGGTCGACCGATTATGATTTTTCAACACCGATACCGATTATTGGATGACCAAAAAAAGTGGATACCGATTAATCGTCCAATTTTTAAACATGTATTTATTTGTAATAATGACAATTACAACAATACTGAATGAACACTTATTTTAACTTTATATAATACATCAATAATATCAATTAAGCCTCAAATAAATAATGAAACATGTTCAATTTGGTTTAAATAATGCAAAAACAAAGTGTTGGAGAAGAAAGTAAAAGTGCAATATGTGCCATGTAAAAAAGCTAATGTTTAAGTTCCTTGCTCAGAACATGAGAACATATGAAAGCTGGTGGTTCCTTTTAACATGAGTCTTCAATATTACCAGGTAAGAAGTTTTAGGTTGTAGTTAGTATAGGAATTATAGGACTATTTCTCTCTATACCATTTTTATTTCATATACCTTTGACTATTGGATGTTCTTATAGGCTCTTTAGTATTGCCAGTGTAACAGTATAGCTTCCATCCCTCTACTCGCCCCTACCTGGGCTCGAACCAGGAACACATCAAAAACAGCCACCCTCGAAGCATCGTTATCCATTGCTGCACAAATGCCGCTGCCCTTGCAGAGCAAGGGGAACAACTATTTCATGGTCTCAGAGCGAGTGCTGTCACCGATTGAAACGCTATTAGCGTGCACCCCGCTAACTAGCTAGCCATTTCACATCGGTTACACCAGCCTAATCTCGGGAGTTGATAGGCTTGAAGTCATAAACAGCTTAATGCTTGAAGCACAACGAAGAGCTGCTGGCAAACGCACGAAAGTGCTGTTTGAATGAATGCTTACGAGCCTGCTGCTGCCTACCACTGCTCAGTCAGACTGCTATCAAATATCAAGTCATAGACTTAATTATAACATAATAACACACAGAAATACGAGCATTAGGTCATTAATATGGTAAAATCCAGAAACTATCATTTCGTAAACAAAACGTTTCTTTTTTTCAGTGAAATACGGAACCGTTATGTATTTTATCTAACGGGTGGCATCCCTAAGTCTAAATATTGCTGTTACATTGTACAACCTTCAATGTTATGTCATAATTATGTACAATTCTGGCAAATTAATTACGGTCTTTGTTAGGAATAAATGGTCTTCACACAGTTCGCAACGAGCCAGGCGGCCCAACCTGCTGCATATACCCTGACTGCTTGCACGGAACGCAAGACAAGTGACACAATTTCCCTAGTTAAAAGAAAGTCATGTTAGCAGGCAATGTTAACTAAATATGCAGGTTTAAAAATATATACTTGTGTATTGATTTTAAAGAAAGGCCTTGATGTTCATGGTTAGGTACACATTGGTGCAACAACGGTGCTTTTTTCGCGAATGCGCTTGTTAAATCACCACCCTTTTGGAGAAGTAGGCTGTGATTTGATGATAAATTAACAGGCACCGCATTGATTATATGCAACGCAGGACACGCTAGATAAACTAGTAATATCATCAACCATGTGTAGTTAACTAGTGATTATGTTAAGGTTGATTGTTTTTTTATAAGATAACTTTAATGCTAGCTAGCAACTTACCTTGGCTTCTTGCTGCACTCGCGTAACAGGTAGTCAGCCTGCCACACAGGCTCCTCGTGGAGTGCAATGTAAGGCAGGTGGTTAGAGCGTTGGACTAGTAACTGGAAGGTTGCAAGATCGAATCCCCGAGCTGACAAGGTAAAAATCTGTCATTCTGCCCCTGAACAAGGCAGCTAACCCACCGTTCCTAGGCCATCATTGAAAATAAGAATGTGTTTTTAACTGACTTGCCTCGTTAAATAAAGGTAAAAAAAAAGAATTGTCCACAATCGGTGTCCAAAAACGTTGATTACCGATTGTTAGGAAAACTTGAAATCGGTCCTGATTAATCGATCAACCTCTAATTTTTAATGTAGTATTTTTGCAGATTGTCTTTACTGTTTTTGAAGACTATAGTATACTGTAGGATTAACTGTAGTGTTTTTGCAGACATTACTGTGGTGTTTCCTATAGGGTTTTTGTTTTATTATATTTGACATGGAAGTAGAACCTACTGGAGAAATACTAAAAGAGTTTGTTTTCCATAACCTGTAGGACTGGGTCTGAACGGACAGTTCAAAGCTTCAGATCTTTTCTATAACCTTTAGGGAACATAATATATGTTCTATGCTTGGCATGTAGGTTTCTCACTTATGGGTGGCACATATTGTGATATGGGGGAGTTCAATGGGCAGGGTATATGCAAATAAGATACTGTTGTGTTTACTATTGTAGTGTTTTTGTAGCGTTTTGTAGTGTTAACTGTAGTATTTACTGCAGTCTTTTTTTGTGTGGAATATACTGTAGTGTTTACTATACACTCTTAGAAAGAAATGGTGCTATCTAGCTCCTAAAATGGTTCTTCTGCTGTTCTCATAGGACAGCCAAAGGTTCCAGGTTGAACCCGTAAAGTGTAGTTTTTTACAGTATACTACAACATTCTATAGTACTACACATGATTGAGGTATCGAGTGTATAGTATTCTACAGTATACAACAGTTTACTATATAATTGTATTTTTTCATGTGGGTTCTCCACAATGGTTGTTGCCTTCTCAAACATGTTGTGGAAGGTATCTTCATTTATTTTTCCTTAGTGGACTGAACACAACCAACAGCAGCCTGCATGCCCAAGACGGTCTGTTCTTCTTTAGAGAGATATGTTAAGGCACTCCAGCTCTCCAATAACAGCTTCTGCCAGCACAAGACCCAGTACAGTATTGCCTTTCTTAAATTGTTGATGCAGGCCATTAGCAGTGGTTTCTATAGGAGAGTTACTTTCTGCCATCTCCTCTAAACTAGAGAGGACAGTCATACTGAAGGAGGACTGCTTTGATGGCTTTATGTATGACAGTCCATTTGGTCTGGCAAAGGTTTGAGGGCAGTAGGAGTGACACGATCTGATGTTGCAATCTGATTTTAAAATGTCTATGAATTTACTGGACAGTCCACACAAGATGGCCAATTGAAGGACCCAATCAAGGGAATCTCGGGTTAGAATGAAGCTGAGCAGGCTTTTTGCGTGATCAGGTTCACACAATGTGCTCCGCAGTGCACATACACAGCCAGAGGCTGTTTTTTGTTATCAGTGCTTACCTGACATATTGGCTGCTTTGTCATACAGTATGTCTGTCCATGCAATTCTGACAGGGCTAGATTTAATCTTATTATAACATCCATTGCCATCTTGGCGAGGTCCTGTCGTTTCAAGCACTGCAGACCTATGAATTCCTCATGTGGCAGCAAGTCATAGTCGACATCTCAGGCATATACCGGTAGACTCTTGCTCTTTCCCTGAGATGTCTTGCGTTTCTTCAATTACTAAGGAAAATGGAGTAATCGGAAGAGATCGGATGATATTGCCTATTATTCAAATTATGTCATTGCTCATTAAGTTAAGCATCTCATTCTGTATCTTGGGGCTAGTGTAATCATGGTTGCATGTTCTTAAGCAGCTGTGAAGGACTGTGTCATCTTCTGCCTTTTTAAAAGTTTGTACAGATTTCTGCTTTCTTCCTCATGACCTCTTAAGGCCTCACCCTGTCTTACTAGGTACTTGACGGAACCTACAATCTTCAGTAGACGATGTATTGCTTCCTCTTGTTGTCTGGCTACATAAGTATAAGTAGATAACTGAGTCCACAGTGTTTGATTATTGTGCAGTCACTGTAACTGAGTGGCAATAGGAATGACTTTTAGCATGAGATTAAAACTTTTCAGTAGATTCTTCCAATTTCTAAAGCCAGTGTTGACAAATGCAGGGTCTGATTTTGTGCCAAAGGGTGACCTCTTATTAAGAAAGAAGTTGGTGCAATGGAAGCATAAAACCCACTTCAAAGAGGCACTGTAACACAGCCAGGGGAAATCTTGAAATGGCATAACTCTGTCGGCTTGTTTCTGGATAACAATAAACTTGGGATGTGGTTGATTTTGGCTTTGTGCTGATGTTGATATCTTCTACCTGTCCTGTGGCTCTGTCCCTGTCATCTGTGCTCAACTGGCCCCTGACTTGTGGCTCAGTCCCCTACAAAAAACATGACAACAAACATTGTCTTAATTTCTATCGCCAAAATAGAAGGGCCTTTCTTTTGCCAAAATATTAGGAAACTTATACAATAGTACAGCTACAAGACATGTCTTAAGACTACACTTAAATACTCCAATGTGTGTGTTCACCATTGTTTCCTCAACACTACATTACATATTCTCACCTGATGACCTGTTTGTCTTCTCCCTGCCGCAACTGATAGTTCCAATTTGTGTGCAACGTAAATTGCTGTGCAAAGTGCTTTACCAGACTGCCTTATAAACTCAAATCCCAAATTCTGACCTGTTCGTCCTCTCCCTGCCTCAACATGGGCGGTGCTCCCTCTCTCTCTACTGTCTGTCCCTGACCCCTGCCATGACAACCAAATGAAATCAAAATGCAGGCAACAACTGTTTTGTTACAACACTTGGGCTACAGTCAGCCAAGACGAGGAGTTGAACTGATAGTGCCTTATAACTCGTATTCTCACCTGATTATCTATTTTTCCTCTCCCTGCCTCAACATGAACGGTGCGCTCTCTCTGTATAGCTCTCTCCACTGACTGTCTTTGACCCATTATCATATGTCGAAAATGGCTGGCCTTAACAATAATGGGCTTAGCTTATTAACATTACATTTATTCTGCTTGTATTAGCTAAATGATGTATTTACTGACTGGCAATACAGTGCTTTCAGAAAGTTTTCACACTCCTTGACTTTTTCAACATTTTGTAGCGTTACATCCTGAATTAAAAAATGTATGAAATTGAGATTTGTTTAGTCACTAGTCTACAGACAATACCTCATAATGTTAAAGTGGAATTATGTTTTTCGAAATGTTTCAAATTCGTAATTTTTTAAAGCTGAAATGTCTTGGTCTATAGCAAGCCTAAATACATTCAGGAGTAAAAAGTTGCTTAACAAGTCACATAATAAGTTGCATGGACTCTGTGTGCAATAATACTGTTTCACATGATTTTTGAATGACTACCTAATCTCTGTACCCCACACATACAATTATCTGTAAGATCCCTCAGTCGAGCAGTGCATTTCAAACACAGATTCATCCACAAAGACCAGAGAGGTTTCCCAATGCCTCGCAAAGAAGGGCACCTATTGGTAGATGGGTAAAAAAAAAAAAAGCAGACATTGAATATCCCTTTGAGCATGGTGAAGTTATTAATTACACTTTGGATGGTGTAACAATACACCGTCACTACAAAGATACAGACGTCCTTCTTAATTCAGTTACCGGGGGGGAAGGAAACTGCTCGGATTTCACCAAGAGGCCAATGGTGACTTTAAAATAGTTACAGAGTTTAATGGCTGTGACAGGATAAAACTGAGGATGGATCAACAACATTGTAGTTACTCCACAATATTAACCTAATTGATAGAGTGAAAAGAAGGAAGCCTGTAGAGAATAAAAATATTCCCAAAACATGCATGCTGTTTGCAACAAGGCACTAAAGTAATACTGCAAAAAATGTGGCAAAGCAATTAAGTTTTTGTCATCAATACAAAGTGTAATATTATTGTGCAAATCCAATACAACACATTACTGAGTACCAGTGTCAATATTTTCAAGCATGGTGATGGTTGCATAAAAATACAAAATAAAAATGTCACTTTTTATTTAACCAGGTAGGCCAGTTGAGAACAAGTTCTCATTTACAACTGCGACCTGGCCAAGATAAAGCAAAGGCCAAATCTACAGTGCATTCGGAAAGTATTCAGACCCCTTTCCCCTTTCCACATTTTGTTACGTTACAGCCTTATTCTAAAATGGATTAAATAAAATAAAAATCTCATCAATCTACACACAATATCCCATAATGACAAAGCACATTTTTCTTTGTTGTTGTTGAATATTTGCAAAACAGAAATACCTTATTTACATAAGTATTCAGACCCTTTGCAGGTGCATCCTGTTTCCATTGATCATCCTTGAGTGTCTACAACTTGATTGGACATGATTTGGAAAGGCACACACCTGTCTATATAAGGTCCCACAGTTGTCAGAGCAAAAACCAAGCCATGAGGTTGAAGGAATTGTCCGTAGAGCTTCAGGACAGGATTGTGTCGAGGTACAGATCTGGAGAAGGGAACCCAAAAAATGTCTGCAGCATTGAAGGTCCCCATGAACACAGTGGCCTCCATCATTCTTAAATGGAAGAAGTTTGGACCACCAAGACTCTTCCCATAGCTGGCCGCCCGGCCAAACGGAGCAATCGGGGGAGAAGGGCCTTGGTCAGGGAGGTGACCAAGAACGCGATGGTCACTGACACAGCTACAGATTTCCTCTGGAGATGGGAGAACCTTTCAGAAGGACAACCATCTTTGCATCACTCAATCACTCAGGCCTTTATGGTAGAGTGGCCAGATGGAAGCCACTCCTCAGTAAAAGGCACATGACAGCCCGCTTGGAGTTTGCCAAAAGGCACCTAAATTAATATTTTTTTATTTTTATTTAACAAGGCAAGTCAGTAAAGAACAAATCTTATTTACAATGATGGCCTAACCTGGACCAGTTGTGCGCTGCCCTACGGGACTCTTAATCACAGCCGGTTGTGATACTGCCTGGAATTAAACCAGGGTCTGTAGTGACACCTCTAGCACTGAGATGCAGTGCCTTAGACCGCCGCACCACTCGGGAGACCATGAGAAACAAGATTCTCTGGTCTGATGAAACCAAGATTGAACTCTTTGGCCTGAATGCCAGGCGTCACATCTGGAGGAAACCTGGCGCCATCCCTACGGTGAAGCATGGTGGTGGCAGCATCATGCTGTGGGGATGTTTTTCAGCGGCAGGGACTGGGAGACTAGTCAGGATTGAGGGGAAGATTAACGGAGGAATGTACAGAGAGATCCTTGATGAAAACCTGCTCAAAAAAACCTGTGAATGTTCCTGAGTTGCCGAGTTACAGTTTTTATTTAAATCTACTTAAAAAATGTTGGTCAAGACTTTAAAATAGTTGTCTAGCGATGATCGACAAACAATTTGACAGAGCTTGAAGAGTTTTGAAATGAATAATGGGCCAATGTTGCACAATCCAGGTGTGGGAAGCTCTTAGAGACTTACCCATAAAGACTCACAGATGTAATCACTGCTAAAGATGATTGTAACATGTATTGACTGAGAGGGTTAAATACTTATCTAATCAAAATATATTTGTTTTTCATATATTTTTTGCAAATGTTTGAATTTTTCTGGCACGTTGACAGAGTATTTTGTGTTGACAAAAAAGGACAATTAAATCCCTTTTAATCCTACTTTGTAACACAACAACATTTTGAATAAGTCAAGGCCTGTGAATACTTTCTGAAGGCACTGTATGTATAGCTACTGTAGCTAGCTGACTACATATCACCAGTCTATTAGGATTTTAAAAGTGTAGGTAGCTAGCTATGTAGCCCTTCATTAATTTACTTACAGTTCTCTGCACTCCCGCTAAAAATATCATTGTGCACTTTTCTTCTCTTTGGTGTTGGCAACTCCATAAATCCTCTTGAAGCTAGGGGGCAGAATTTTTATGTTTGGAAAATCCGGTCCGGTTGAAATATTATTGATTATTGATGTTAAAAACAACCTGAGGATTGATTATTAAAAACGTTTGACATGTTTTTACGAACTTTACGGATACTTTTTGGAATTAGTCAAGCCTTGATGACGTGCCTAAGGCTGTGGAATACTGAACATAACGCGCCAAACAAATTGAGTTTTTTTATATAAAAATCTTTATCGAACAAAAGGAACATTTATTGTGTAACTGGGAGTCTCGTGAGTGCAAACATCCGAAGATCATCAAAGGTAAGCAATTAATTTGATTGCTTTTCTGGCTTTCGTGACCAATCTACATTGCTGCTAGGTGTTCTTAATGTTTTGTCTAGTGATTGATAAACTCACACAAACGCTTGGATTGCTTTCGCTGTAAAGCATATTTTCAAAATCTGACACGACAGGTGGATTAACAACAAGCTAAGCTGTGTTTTGCTATATTGCACTTGTGATTTCATGATTATAAATATTTTTAGCAATTTTCTTTGAATTTGGCGCACTGCAATTCAGCGGTTGTTTACGAAAATGATCCCGCTAAAGGGATCCGTGCGTCAAGAAGTTTTAAGGGCACTAGCTACTTATTCACTAGGGTGAACACTGACTATCTGAGTGCTGTTCATCTGAAACTGCAGATACTGTGCTAGCTTTGGTGCTACCTTAGCTAGCTAGCTAACATTAGCCTAGCTAAAATAGCCAACCTTGCATTGCATCACCCTGTATAAAACTATTTGTACACATATTACCTCATCACCAATAGTTCATTAGTTACACAACATAGGAGTACATTTATAAAATGTTCATAAACTTTTACTCGTTTTAAACTTTCAAAACATTTATACACTGAGAAAACAAAACATTAAGAACACCTGCTCTTTCCATGATAAACTGACCAGGTGAATCCAGGTGAAAGCTATAATCCGTTATTGATGTCACTTGTTAAATCCACTTCAATCAGTGTAGATGAAGGGGGGGAGACAGGTTAAATAATGATTTTTAAGCATTGATAAAATTGAGACATGGATTGTGTGTGTGCCATTCAGAGAGTGAATGGGCAAGACAAAATACTTAAGTGCCTCTAAACGGGGTATGGTAATAGGAGTGTGTCATGAACTGCAACGCTGCTGGGTTTTTCATGCTTAATAGTTTCCCGTTGGTATCAACAATGGTCCACCACCCAAAGGACATCCAGCCAACTTGAAAAAACAATGGGAAGCGTTGGAGTCAACATGGGCCAGCATCCCTGTGGAACACTTTTGACACCTCGTAGAGTCCATGCCCTGACGAATTGAGTATGTTCTGAGGGCAAAAAGGGGGGAATAACTCAATATTAGGAAGGTGTTCCTCATGTTTGGTATACTCAGTGTACATTGGAGCGCTCGTGAATATAAGGGAAAGGGGGATACCTGGTCAGTTGTCCAACTGAATGTATTCAACTGAAATGAGTCATCCGCATTTAACCCAAGCCCTCTGATTCAGAGAGATGCAGGGGGCTGCCATAATTGACATCCACAGCACCCAGGAGCAGGGGGTTAACTGCCTTGCTCAAGGGCAGAACGACGGATTTTTACTTTGTCAGCTTGGGGACTCAGTCCAGCAACCTTCCGGTTACTGGCCCAACACACTTACCAATAGGCTACCTAGCTACCTCTCAGCAAACCCTACAAAGAGAAAGAGAGAGCGCATAGTGCAAGCTGCTGAACTGAAGAAATACATCGCAGACCAATAAAAATGGAAAGAGAGGAGAAATTGCGCATTGCTCCATTCTTCTTACAAGCCATGCTCAACTCCTTTTCCCTTTACCAGGAACGGGCAGCTGCCTCTGGGGACCGGGAGCAACCAACGGTGTATTTGTGATTGGGGGATCACTGTGTTGCAAAACCACATAAAGCCAATAGCTTGGCGCTTTACAGTGGGATTTTTTCTTCACAATCAATCATACTCATCATGGTATATTATTGAGGGGGTCAAAATGTCCTGTTTATAATGTGTGTGTGTGGGGGGGGGGGGGGGGCATGATGCATCCCCCCAAGTTACGTGCCTAAATATGATAAAGTAGTAATTCATTAAAGCTGCAATCTGGATTAGTTTCTAAGCCGTTTTCAATCAATGTCAAAGGACATCAAGCGCAGTGAGCAGTAAGGTTTGAAGCTAGTGTACAGGCTGTCTCACTAATAGACTTATGGAAAGAAGATGTATTCATCAGTTCACCCAATCATTTTATCCTCTAGCATAAGAAATACTGTTTCAATATTACAAAAGTGCTCCGTAGAAAATTCTACCTGTGGCTATTCAGAACTCCTCCATTCTTCCTGATCTCGATCTTTCCCCCCCTGTCTCTCTCTCTGTTTAGGAAGGGCACCTTGCTCTTGAATAACGGCTTTGCAGTGATAGCTGCTCTTTTGTTAGCCCTGGGTGAGAAGGCTCGATCTTTCGAGATGCTCATCATCGGTCGTTTCGTCATGGGGGTGGACTCTGGTGAGTGCTCTTTCTGCTAGGCTGGAGAAATCTGACCATTATCCCCCAACTATCTAAAAATAGTCTCAACCAGGAGATTCTCAAGACTCTTAGATGACTCACCAACGACATACTATTCACAATTATAGTAAGTATATAGAACAAGCTGAGTGATTACATCAGTGCCAATAGCCCAATACAATTGTTTCATTAGGGTGTGTTCTCACCCATATACACACATTACCCCATATTGACAAAGTGAAAACATGTTTTTAGACATTTTTGCAAATGTATTGAAATTGAAATACAGAAATATAATTAACGTAAGTATTCATAAGTATGAGATATTTCTGTATTTCATTTTCAATACATTATTTTTTTTTAAATTCAGTTTGAATTCAGGCTGTAACACAACATATTTTCTGAAAACACTGCATTCCTCTCATGGGCATTGTGAAACCACACATAATCTTTGATCTACACTTGATTTCAAATAATTTTTACTTTGAGATTCCATTGAAATTCATGTGAAGGATGTTTTGTATATACAGCATGGCTAAATGACTAGGACAGTTTTGTATTTTTACTATTCAGGCGTGTTTACACGGTGAGGTTTTCAACCCACAACAATTGATCACTTTTAAAGAGTAAATCCTATGCAGTCCATATTGAACTTAATATCCATCGATGTTGTACTTGTTGGCTTGTGTTTCCAGGTATTGCTCTCAGCGCCCTGCCCATGTATCTGGGCGAGATATCCCCCAGACACATGAGAGGCTCCATTGGCCAATTCAACTCCATCCTCATCTGTCTGGGGGTGTTCACTGGACAAGTCCTGGGACTTCCTGAACTTCTGGGCCAGGTTAGTACTGTTGGTGACGGATTCCACAATACAGTACTCATATTAGGACGGTAATTGTGATTCTGTCCTGATGTGGATACCGTACTGAAGAGTTTAGTGAGTGTCAAATCCAAACTTGAGATATGAGAGCAAAACTTGAACTGTCATGGCAAATCTCATGTTTTATCTCTACATCATGTATGCGTTATTATTTCATGTCAGGATGTGGCTAATCAAATTAGTAAGCCTCCCCAACCACATTTACCCTACCTTGGCCAGTGACACTCCAGCCCAGCAGACCTGGGTGAAATACGTACGTAAAATACCCCCGTGTGGCTCAGTTGGTAGAGCATGGCGCTTGCAACGCCAGGGTTGTGGGTTCGATTCCCACGGGGGGCCAGTACAAAAAAAGTATGAATGTATGTACTTGTAAGTCGCTCTGGATAAGAGCGTCTGCTAAATGACTTAAATGTAAATGTAAATAGTTCTACTTTCAAATACTTGAGAGATTCACTTGATTTAGCTTGCTCTGTACAATGAAATCAATGGAATAGACACAAATGTCCAGCCTGCATCTCGGTCAAGCTTAATAAAGGACAGCTCATTATTTGTGAGTATTTGACATCATTTGTTATACCCTGGTCGGCAGTCCGATCATGTACTTCATCATATTTCCAATCCACGTTTTGAAGATAGGTGTAAAATGTTCCGCTCCCACTCAACAGTTTTCAGTCAACCCTGATTCACTAATGTGATTCTCTCCTTCGCTGCATTTAAAATGAATATGGGTAACTTTGCCCCAAGGAAATACTAATCTGCCAAATTCTGCCGGGTTATCTGTAGGATTGCACAACAGAGTGTCTTACAACCCAAAATAGTGTACTGATAATGGCCATGGCTAATGACAGCTTGCACCTCTCAGTTGCACAAGCCATTCCCTTGTGTTGCTTTCTATCTGGCTATTGGCTTGTGATTATTTCTGTCCTTCTATCTGGCTAATTTCTCCTGTGTGGTATAAATACAGTAAATGTCTGGATCCTTTTCCCCCCTTTACTCTCTTCCAGTATCAAAGAGTGCGGCAGGTGAAACACCCCACTTTATCTGAGCTGCATAAGTATACGCATAAAAAGTCCCAATGCAAAGTTACACTTCACTTTTCTATTTTTGGAGTTATTACATAGACCTGATCAGAAGGCCCAAGTCATGTCGGAAAATGTTTTTCCGGAGTGTGATGTAATATGGCATATTCCCTATACTGTAAACTCCAACAGAAAAAACTTCAAATGTATAAGTTCAAACTTAACCAAATCGTTTAAATTTTTAGCCAACTTACAAGCAAATACTTTATGAATTTATTGTTACAAATCAACTTACAAGGTTGTTAGCCAATTAGCCTGCTAACGTTAGCACTACTAGCCTGCTAACATTACGTTAGCACTGAATGATTCAGCCAGTTGCAATCAACACCTAGCTTACAGCTACATTAAAGTAAACCAACATTTTGGAAATGCATAACGTCATCAAACCAGTTATCATAAAAGGTTAGCTACTGTATATGCAGTTATCTTAACCAGCTAGCCAGCTAAAGCTAGCTATTTAGCCAACTAGCTATTAGCCTAGCCAGCCTAACCAACCACCACGGTTATGGTCGGAAAGCTAGAGCCCAACTACTGGAGACTAGCTAGAACACAACTAACACAACAAAAATATAACCGCAGATTAAAAGCAAAGAGAGAGCAGAGATTTACAGACTGATGGTTGGGGCCAATCCGATGGTAAAACTTTTAAGAGTGCAGGCTGAGTTAGCTATCAACGCGATGGGTGGTCGGGCAATTCACCGGGCCTGAAATCCAAAATAAATAGATTCCAGATGTCAGTCAGCTAACACACTAGCACTAGCCAAGGTGGAAAAAGTTACAAAACTCCCGTAGCCTACTTCACAGAGAACCTACTGAAAAATTGCTAAAACAAAAAGAACAGACGAGTAACTGCAGGTATGATTTTGTCTTTCGTTTTAAGCCCCCAGAAAGAAAGCACCAGAGCCTGCTGCTCCCACTAGATAACACATCCTTGAATAGCATGAGGTGTGGCTAATGTTAGCGAGCTTGAGCTAGGTACCGAGTTAGCATACGTACTCAGTAGCACAGAGTAGATCCTTCATATGACGTTGAGAAATAGTTAATTGTGGTTTGTTCAGAAGTTATCCGGAAATAAAAATGTAATAACCCAAAAACAGAACTATGTTTGTACTTATTGCTAACCAGATCTTGACTATAACTAAGTTATTAAGTCTTTGACCACACTGTGTTGTTACATCGGTGAGTAAAAACTCATGCTTCCTAAAGTATCTTTCAGTAGATTGGACCAGAATGTACCAACAAGATTGTTCTTGCTGCGAAGAGACAGACTCATTTGTTTTGGTACTGTCCCTACAGTATGTAGCTTGCTTTTGGTCACAGGTTCAGGAATGGCTGAAGAATTGCAATATTTACCTGGAGCTAACCCTGCAGATAGCACTACTGGGTGAACAGAAAAGTCATAGTCAATCGATCAATAATATTTTAATACTTTTAGCAAAAATATTTATTTTCAATTGAAGAAACAATGAGAATGGAAAGGTTCAGAACTTTTGTGAAACATCACAGCGCAGTTGAAAAAT
The DNA here is from genome assembly GCF_016432855.1 of Salvelinus namaycush. NCBI lineage: Eukaryota > Metazoa > Chordata > Actinopteri > Salmoniformes > Salmonidae > Salvelinus > Salvelinus namaycush. The sequence continues at coordinate 45,791,386 of NC_052308.1, forward strand.
ATATGGCAAATATAAATCCAATATGGATGGTATTGAGATACATGGGAGGGTTTGAATGGAGCTGAAGGTGAAGGTTGAGACTAATAACCACAAGATAACTTATGTAAAACATACTGTGTCTGTAAAACATACATAGGTTAAGAACTTTTGTGAAAGAGCACAGTTTGAAAGATATGGCAAATAGAAATCAAACTGGATGACATCAGAAATAGATGGGAGAGTTTGAGGGTAGAGGAAGGACAGGAGTAAAAACAAACCAAATAGAATAACACACATGGAATCATGTAATAACCCAGAAAGTGTTAAACAAATCAAAATATATTTTATATTTCAGATTCAGCAAAGTAGCTACCCTTTGCGTGATGACATCTTTGCACACTAACCAGCTTCATGAGGAATACTTTTCCAACAGTCTTGAAGGAGTTCCCACATATGCTGAGCACTTGTTGGCTGCTTTTTTTCTTCACTCTGCAGTCCATCTCATCCCAAACCATCTCAATTGGGTTGAGGTTGGGTGATTGTGGAGGGCACATCATCTGATACAGCACCATCACTCTCCTTCTTTGTCAAATAGCCCTTACACAGCCTGGAGGTGTGTTTTGGGTCGTTGTCCTGTTGAAAAACAAATGGATAGTCCCACTAAACGTAAAGCAGATGGGATGGTATATTGCTGCAGAATGCTGTGGTATACATACTGGTTAAGTGTACCTTGAATTCTAAATACGTCACAGACAGTGTCACCAGCAAAGCACACCCTCACACCTCCGGTGGGAACCACACATGCGGAGATCATCCGTTCACCTACTCTGCGTCTCACAAAGACACGGCGGTTGAAACCAAAAATCTTAAAATTGGACTCATCCGACCAACGGATAGATTGCCACCGCTCTAATGTCCATCGCTCATGTTTCTTGGCCCAATGAAGTCTCTTCTTCTTATTGGTGACATTTAGTAGTGATTTCTTTGCAGCAATTTGACCATGAAGGCCTGATTCACCCAATCTCCTCTAAACAGTTGATGTTGAGATGTGTCTGTTACTTGGACTCTGAAGCCCAAATAAACGCTTTACAATCTGAGGTGCAGTTAACTCTAATTAACTTCTCCTGTAACTCTGGGTCTTCCTTTCCTGTGGCGGTCCTCATGAGAGCCAATTTCATCATATCGCATGATACTTTTTGCGACTGCACTTGAAGAAACTTTTAAAGTTCTAGAAATGTTCGTTATTTTTTATTTAACCTTTATTTAACTAGGCAAGTCATTAAAGAACACATTTTTATTTACAATGATGGCCTACCCCGGCCAAACCCGGACGATGCTGGGCCAATTGTGTGCCGCCCTATGGGACTCCCAATCACGGCCGGATGTGATACAGCCTGGATTGACTGACTTTCATGTCTAAAAGCCTTTTAAAATTATAAACTTGGATTAGCTAACACAACGTGCCATTGGAACACAGAAGTAATTGTTGCTGACAATGGGCCTCTGTACACCTATGTAGATATTCCATAAAAAAATCAGCTTTTTCCAGCTACAATAGTAATTTACAACATTAACAATGTTTACACTATATTTCTGATCAATTTGATGTTATTTTAATTGACAAAAACATTACTTTTCTTTCAGTAACATGGACATTTCTAAGTGACCACAAACTTTTGAACGGTAGTGTGTGTGTGTGTGTGTATCTATATATAGACTGACAATTACGCAAGAATAAATGTAAAAAAATATATATATACAGTTGAAGTCAGAAGTTTACATACACCTTAGCCAAATACATTTAAACTCAGTTTTTCACAATTCCTGACATTTAATCCTAGTAAATATTCCCTGTTTTAGGTCAGTTAGGATCACCACTTTATTTTAAGAATGTGAAATGTCAGAATAATAGCAGAGAGAATGATTTATTTTAGGTTTTTATCTCTTTCATCACATTCCCTGTGGGTCAGAAGTTTACATACACTCAATTAGTATTTGGTAGCATTGCCTTTAAATTGTTTAACTTGGGTCAAACGTTTTGAGTAGCCTTCCACAAGCTTCCCACAATAAGTTGGGTGAGTTTTGGCCCATTCCTCCTGACAGAGCTGGTGTAATGGAGTCAGGTTTGTAGGGCTCCTTGCTCGCACACGCTTTTTCAGTTGTGCCCATACGTTTTCTATAGGATTGAGGTCAAGGCTTTGTGATGGCCACTCCAATACCTTGACTTTGTTGTCCTTAAGCCATTTTGTCACAACTTTGGAAGTATGCTTGGGGTCAATGTCCATTTGGAAGACCCATTTGCGACCAAGCTTTAACTTCCTGACTGATGTCTTGAGATGTTGCTTCAATATATCCACATAATTTTCCTTCCTCATGAAGCCATCTATTTTGTGAAATACACCAGTCCCTCCTGCAGCAAAGCACCCCCACAACATGATGCTGCCATCCCCGTGCTTCACGGTTGGGATTCTATTTTTGTTTCATCAGACCAGAGGACATTTCTCCAAAAAGTACAAACTTTGTCCCCATGTGCAGTTGCAAACCATAGTCTGGCTTTTTTATGTCGGTTTTGGAGCAGTGGCTTCTTCCTTGCTGAGCGGCCTTTCAGGTTATGTCGATTTAGGACTCGTTTTACTGTGGATATAGATACTTTTGTACTTGTTTCCTCCAGCATCTTCACAAGGTCTTTTGCTGTTGTTCTGGGAATGATTTGCACTTTTCACACCAAAGTACGTTCATCTCTAGGAGGCAGAACGCGTCTCCTTCCTGAGCGGTATGATGGCTGCGTGGTCCCAGCATGTTTATACATGCATACTATTGTTTGTACAGATGAACGTGGTACCTTCAGGCGTTTGGAAATTGCTCCCAAGGAAGAACCAGACTACCATTTATTTTCACTGTTTTTCACTCCACGGACTTGTGGAGGTCTTGGCTGATTTTCTTTGATTTTCCCATGATATCAAGCAAAGAGGCACTGAGTTTAAAGGTAGGCCTTGAAATACATCCACAGCTACACCTCCAATTGACTCAAATGATGTCAATTAGCCTACCAGAAGCTTCTAAAGCCAGGACATAATTTTCTGGAATTTTCCAAGCTGTTTAAAGGCACAGTCAACTTAGTGTATGTAAACTTCTGACCCACTGGAGTTGTGATACAGTGAATTGTAAGTGAAATAATCTGTCTGTAAACAGTTGTTAGAAAAATTACTTGTTATGCACAAAGTAGATGTCCTAACTGACTTGCCAAAACTAGTTTGTTAACAAGAAATTTGTGGAGTGGTTGAAGAACGAGTTTTAATGACTCCAACCTAAGTGTATGTAAACTTCCGACTTCAACTGTGTATATATATATATATATATATATATATATATATATATATATATATATATATATATATATATATATATATATAATATATTCTTCTTGGGTCATTTTCAGTCTGCTATGGCATTAATATATCAAAGGCGTTGTGAAGCAAAGCGCTTGGCAAGCCGGATATTACTTTCTTTTTTTCTTTTTTTTTTGGACTGGCTGATCTCATTCATCATTCCATCATTGTGACAACCTTTATAAATAAAGTTACATGCATATGTAAAACACAGTTAATGTCCTACAGGATTTTTTTATCCTTTGCCAAAAACGTTGCTTCTCTTGTCATTTTTGACTCCATCCTGTTTGTTAGCATTTCTACATGGCTTTCATTAGATATTCAGATACCAGGCTTATGGTCCCTTGAGACCCCTTTGAAGGGAGGTAGCCTCTAAAGTCACTTTCTCTCTGTGTGCACTTATACGCTTTGACAAATTACTATCACGGTAACCTTTACGTCTGTTCACTGACCTTCTCCCAGCATGGAAACGTGTTTATTTCAGCGTAGCAACTGTAAACAAGCATTTCATTGAATACCCTTCAGAGAGACAGGTTCATCACATGCCTGGAACGTTTACAGTAAATCAAATCATCACAGGAATGCTGGCCCATGTTGACTCTAATGGTTCCCACAGTTGGGACAAGTTGGCTGGATGTCTTTTGGGTGGTGGACCATTCTTGATACACACGTGAAACTGTTGATCGTGAAAAACCCAGCAGCAAACTTGTGCGTCTGGCAACTACTACCATACCTCGTTCAAAGGCACTTAAATCTTTTGTCTTGCTGAATGGCACACAGTCCATGTCTCAATTATCTCAAACCTTTCTCCTCCCCTTCATCTCCACTGATTTTAAGTGGATTTATCAAGTGACATCAATAAGGGATCATACCTTTCACTTGGATTCACCTGGTCAGTCTGTCATGAAAAGAGCAGTTCATGTTTTGAATACTCAGTGTATATCGCTAGTGTGATCTGCTATCGATGTTGCGATCCTGAAATATAGGGATGCCATAGCTGCTAGGAATAGCCTCTCAAGGGAAATGTAGCTCAGTGCATGTGTGTCTGCATGAATAATAAAGTGAATGCCTGTATGCATGTGTTAAATGTATGTGCTTAGGTGTGCTCAATGTGGTTACTGTGTGTGTGGGTGCTTCAAAGGTCCAATGCAGAGATTTTTATCTCAATATCAAATCATTTCTGGGTAACAGTTAAGTTTTGATTGAAAATAGTCAAAAACCTTGAAAAAATGCTTTTTAGCTATTTTTTATATTTTTTATTTCACCTTTATTTAATCAGGTAGGCCAGTTGAGAACAAGTTCTCATTTACAACTGCGACCTGGCCAAGATAAAGCAAAGCAGTGCGACAAAAACAACAACACAGAGTTACACATGGGATAAACAAACGTACAGTCAATAACACAATAGAAAATCTGTGTACAGTGTGTGCAAATGAAGTAAGGAGGTAGGGCAATAAATGGGCCATAGTGGCGAAGTAATTACGATTTAGCAATTAACACTGGAGTGATAGAAGTGCAGATGAGGATGTGCAAGTAGAAATACTGGTGTGCAAAGAGCAGAAAAAACAAAAACAAATATGGGGATGAGGTAGGTAGTTGGTTGGATGGGCTATTTACAGATGGGCTGTGTTAAGCTGCAGCGATCGGTAAGTTGCTCTGACAGCCGATGCTTGAAGTTAGTGAGGGAGATATAAGTTTCCAACTTCAGTGATTTTTGCAATTCGTTCCAGTCATTGGCAGCAGAGAACTGGAAGGAAAGGCGGCCTAAGCAGGTGTTGGCTTTGGGGATGACCAGGGAAGAAGTATACCTGCTTGAGCATGTGCTACGGGTGGGTGTTGCTATGGTGACCAGTGAGCTGAGATAAGGCGGAGCTTTACCTAGCAAAGACTTATAGATGACCTGGAGCAAGTGGGTTTGGCGACGAATATGTAGCGAGGACCAGCCAACGAGAGCATACAGGTCGCAATGATGGGTAGTATATGGGGCTTTGGTGACAAAGCGGATGTCACTGTGATAGACTGCATCCAATTTGCTGAGTTGAGTAATAGCAATTTCTCAAGCAAGAATTTTGCTAGGACTGTCCGGGAGTAGTCTGATGATGTTACCAGGCTGGCCAAAATTCCATCCCACCAAAACAGGCTGAAATTTCAGATCTTTTCATACAGCTCTTACACGAAAAGGGCATTATCATAATTTTTCACGATTTCACAGTATTATTTCAACCTCAAAGTGTGTAAATATATATAAAACACAGGGAAAACACATTTTTGACTGCACTGGCCCTTTAAGGTTTCGGCATTCAGGGTTTAGAAGGCATTTGAGCAGCCATCGAAATCACAGTATGTCTACATTTGTATAGTGTGTGTATGAATGTGTGCACATTTAGAGCGTTTATGTGCTTGTGAATGAATACCTGGGGCGTTTAGATTCTGAGCCGCTGTTCCCTTCCTCCCTCAAAGTGAATCTACCCTATGAGAAAACAGGTGCACGCAGATTTATTTATATAACCAAAAAACATGGTCACAAAAAGCAAACACATTAATCAACAATAAGGTCCTCAATCAGCTTTCTGAATTGCCCTAGAGGCACCAAAACATCACATTTTAGAAGATGTTGAAAATCGTTCCACATAAGGTGCAAGAAAGCTAAAAGCTAATTTACCGAACTCCGTAGAGACCAATAAATATAATATAATTCTATTATTATTAATAACATAATAAAGATAATGTTGAGTGATGGGAGCTGATCCCACAAATCACATCCTGCCACAAACAGCAGGAGCAGAGGGAGCTCAAACATCTACCGTTGTTCTGAGATGAACACAGGTTGATTGCAGAGAGAGAAAAGTAGAGAGAGATGGGACACAGTATAAAGAGAGGGGAGAGGAGAGGGATATCGACGGTCTCTAGATAGTGTGTCCCATCTCTCTAATGATTGCAGTACAAGTAGTGCAAAGTAGTGCAAATGATTGCAGGACTGTAGTTGCAACTCTAATTGCAATAGAAATAACGAGCCTTAATTGAGGTTTCTACTTGACGCACACACACACACACACACACACACACACACACGAGGGATGGGTATACAGTACTTGCTAATTGAATGTAACGCCATTAGCAGTTTTAATTGCTTGTTTAATTATTCAGTTGTTGTACATTTGCTGGGGTGATATTATGGCAGACGAGAGTTATGACTACGCATTGTTTGACTGGAGTAGAGATGACCAGGCAGACAGTCATTTTCTCTCCTAGCGATATGGTACAAGGGCGACTTCAGAAGAGATTCAATGTATGCTCTCATGGTTTCTGTAATAAATGACGGGTGTCTTAGTACTGGGCTGGAATAAAGATTTGTACATACGGGGGGTTCCCCTGGAATAGATGAAGAATCACGAAATGACATGAATCTCTCTCCCAGGGCTCTACATCCCTTATGGTTGTACAAGGTTAATATAACTGCAGGATTCACCTCAATAGGGAAAAATAGGACTTTGCTATCTTGAGTCAACTGTCAATTTCTTCTCCTAAAGGAGAAGGGCAAGAAATAGATTGACAAAAATGTTTGACATTTGTTACAGCAAGGGGGATGGTGTGATGATGGGTTTTCTCTCTACCCCAGGGAATCTCCCCTTGTAGCATTAGAAACGGTGAGATCGTGGACACATTGGTAAAAAAGTCATCCGTTTCTCCTCTGATGGGGGTTTGAGGAAGGGGGTCAGTGGGTTTCTTGGAGCTACAAACGGCACTCCTCTGGGTGAGTTTTATCTCACAGAAATTGATTTAGTTTGGGAGGCACTCTTTATTTGCCGTAGAAACTCAAGGGAAGAAACAAGGTTTAAATAGATGCACTGTCCCTGGGTCTTCGGAGGGTCTTCGTCCTCAACACATTTGTTATTCTGATAGTTTGAGCAGCCTCTAGCTAGTTTAAGCTTCCCTGGACCAAAAGCTTACCACAGACCAAAAGCTCAACACAAGCTCCATAAATATTCTCCAATGAACTATAATGCCCTCAAGATGTTGTACTATACATATGAACAGATATTGTAGCTGATGGGTACTCTTACCAGCAGTAGGCCCTGTACTGTTGACATGTAAAGCCACGGCCACAACTTTGTGAATATTGTGGATGCTAACAATTAATTAAAAATAGTCCTACTTGGAGTAAGATTATTGGAACTTATTGTTATAAAAGTCTCAGTAGAATGGAGGTAATGGATGCAGAGCCCGTCATTTAATCGCTATCTGATTAAATCCCACCTCTTGTGATGTATGAGAGACTTGATTGGTCACTCAGTTGGCCAATTTGATATGGCTAGGTGTATGTATCCCATTGAATTACCTTGAGGTTTAAAAGGATTGTGAGTTATCTGTTACGACATATATGTTATGTCTCATGGGTTTCGTAACCACGTCTTTAACAATTCAATAATGATGAGATGGAAGACTGGAATCAATTCAACCATTTACTGTATCTGAATGTGCTGAACTCAACACACACAACTCCCATGATGCTCTGCGGCACAACCCCAATACACAACATCTCCTCCCCACCTATTTAAATTTCCCCCATTATGATCAACAGTAACTGTTCTACAAATGCAAGTGTCTTGGTGTCCGCCTATCTCTCGTAGGGAAACGTCGGTCAACCTGACTCTCATTAACAATGTCTTTAGTGAGTAGCTTGTGTCACAGTCTTGTCACACACTTGTGTGGTTGCGGCTGAGTCAGTGTCCTGAGAACGTGTCTGTGAGCCCCTAGGTGACGACTGCCGTGTCAGGGTAACACGCAGTAACATTTCTGGACCACTTACAGTCGGTGGTTATGTCAGGGTTGCTTTACTCAACAGTAACTGATCTGTGTGCCTTTTCCAGATGAGGTCCGCTGCAGTCTAGACAGTATAGGACACAGGACCAGTCTGAGCAATGACTGTAGCAGGAATCCACTTTGGTCCATTGAGGTAGTTCCTAGTTAAGACAATTTCTCCAGGTTTGAAAGCTCTGTCCTTTGCTCTCAGTTCACGACATTTGACTTGGCTCGCCTGTTGACGTCACACTGTCTCCTTTGCATTCGGAGGTTTGATTAGGTTGAATCTTGAGTGTAGCTCTCTCTTCATGAATAGTGATGCAGGTGGTTGCATGAGAATAGCGATGCATGGTGGTTGCATGAGAATAGCGATGCATGGTGGTTGCATGAGAATAGCGATGCATGGTGGTTGCATGAGAATAGCGATGCATGGTGGTTGCATGAGAATAGCGATGCATGGTGGTTGCATGAGAATAGCGATGCATGGTGGTTGCATGAGAATAGCGATGCATGGTGGTTGCATGAGAATAGCGATGCATGGTGGTTGCATGAGGCGCGTTCTTGTAGGATAGCAGGAAGTTGTTCAAGCGTTGGTACAGTGTCCATTGACCCCAAGATGCTTTTGTACGAACAACCTCTCTGCCCGCCTGTTGTTCGATGGATGGCACGGTTCTGTCCTGATGTGCTGTATACATTTCACCTGTAGGAACGTGTCCATTTCTTGGGACTCTAGCTTCGGTACGTTGTCGCTAACGAGTTGGAGTGATGATCCGAACCGACTAAACCAAGCTTCTTGATGGTTTTCTCTGCAGTAGTAGACCACATGATGGTAACCTCTGACTGATTGCTATGAGCATCCACGACCACAATAAACATCCACGACCACGCCTCCTCTGGCCAATCCATGGATGAAGAGGTGCAAGTTGAGGTATGTTGCTAATCTTCTGACATGCAGATTTGTTTGGTAGCTTTTTTCTTAATGCTTCCATCCAATCCAGGCTTCCAGAAGTAGCTTTTGTGCGATTTTCTTAATGCAAACCATTCCACAGTGACCTGGGTGTAGCTGTTGCAACACTGGTTTCCTCAGCGACTGCAGAATGATAACTGTCCTCCCCCACAGCAGACAACCAGACTGTACCGACAGCTCAGTTCTCCTGGAAAGGTTCCCAAGCATCTCCTGTGGCTTTACCTCACTTTAGATAACACCAGGTTGTTTCTGGTGTTTCTCCGCACTTGTGTTGAAGTGACTGGTATGTTTTCCCCTTTCGTCTGAAGTAGATGTCCACTTGGCATGAGTCTGGTTTAACCACAGGTTGTGGTAACCTGGAAAGTCCATCTGTGATGCAATAGGTGTGTGCTGACAACATCAAATCCCACCTTTGCATTTTGCTTGCATCAAGTGACAAAATCTCAGTATGTGGTCCAAAGATGCTCGTCAGCGGACGATGATCTGTATTTTTAAAATATGTTTTTATTTAACTAGGCAAGTCAGTGAAGAGCAAATTCTTATTTACAATGACAGCCTATCCCGGCCAAACCCGGACGACGCTAGCCATGAAATGCTTTGAAAGGCTGGTCATGGCTTACATCAACACCATCATCCCAGACAACCTGGGCCCACTTCAATTCGCATACTGCCTCAACAGATCCACAGATGACGCAATCTCTATTGCAAGCCACACTGCCCTTTCCCATCTGGACAAAAGCTCATCACTAAGCTAAGGACCCTGGGATTTAACACCTTCCTCTGCAACGTCAGCAAGACAGACATTTACTGACCAACTCTTCTACCTATTTCCTGTTTTGGGTTCTATCCTGCCATGAGAAACTGGCAGAAGGCTGCACAAAACTTCTGATCTGTTCATCCAACCCTCAGGCACCGGAGATCTGTATCCTCCTCTGTAATGAGACGGCATCCACATTCTCACTAGAGATAAAGAGTTGCCGGCAAGAAAAAGCCACTTCGAATATAGATTTTCCATTGCACTCATCTATCATGTATACTGAGTTTGGAGGTTTTTTTCTCCCCAGCATCAGCCAAATGAATCCCCTCTGGGCCTGGTACTATAGTTTTGTTTTGTTTAAATGAGTAACGATCCAGGTCAGTGGCCTAATTTCCAAACTGAAGTGTGTATTATCAGGGGCTCCCATGTGGAGATGGGATCAGGCCCCAGGAGGGAGCCACAGCCGGTGGCTCAGTTGATTTGCTCCAGTTAAAGCTATATCCCTATTAGCCCACACACTGAACATGGCTCACAGGCTATTTTTAAGTGTTTGAAAGTGAAATTACTTTGCCGTGTAAGTTTGTGTTGACATGTGGATAGTGTGTGTGCTTGAAGGTTTTGGCATTCTGGTTTAGAGGACAGATGTCATTGGAACATTTGAGCAGCCAGCGAAATCCCAGTGTCCCTGAATGTTACATCTGGACTGCATTACATCAATATGAAGGAGACTGACCGTCCATTCTCCACATCCATTCCTGGTTTATTACATAAGAGGCCAGCACACAGAGAATAACAAAACAGGTTTCTGCTGCCTTGAACATAAAGTGCTTTTCTAAAAGGCCATATTCTAGGGACATGAACATACTGTATAAAGGAAGTTGATTAAAGAGAAATAACAAGATTGAATGTATTTTCCATGCTATTACCTACAGATCTAGGATCTTAATTTGATCACCCTGTTGCAGGAAAATGCAAAACGTGTAGTGTATTTGAGGTTTAAAAAGACTTCTGAAGTTTGTCATTTCCACTTTTACAATTTCAGACTTGATTTTTTCCCTTACGAAAAATGTATCAACCCCTCCACATGTCCACTAATTATAATCCACATAATAATTCACATTTCATGTTGCTGCAGGATTATTTTCCTGCAGTAACAAACTGGCTCAAATTAAGATCCTATCTGTTAGGTCCCTTATGGGTCATTAAAAGCTAACACAGATCGGTAAGCTCTCTTGCAGTCAATAACAGAACCTTATCTCCTTCAGGTGAGCAAGCATGCCTGGCCCCATTAGAGAACCCAACTCACTGTGTATGCCATTGAGATAATGTAGGACCACATCTGACCCAATCCAACACTTCCCTAACCTTGCTACAGACTGAAAGGCTGGTCTCATGTATTTTTAGTAACGTAGCTATATACATTTTGGTCGTGGAAAATATGTAGACCTAGCATATTATGTTTTAGAGAGGCATATGAGGTTACAATGAGGGTTTTACACTAAACAACCAGCTTAGTACTGTTCTAGGTGTATAGATGAATAGCTATATTATATAATGCATCTGTCCATGCAATGGGGTCATTCAACAGTCTTAATTTATGCATATCCCTGCCCTGTTTTCTAATCTGCGAGGTTAATATGGTCTCTAGATTGTGACCCACTTGTTAGTCGGCTTGACAGAATATTGTTTGATGGTACAATATGTCGGTGTCGTCTAGCTCTCCTTATGATTCATTGTGTGGACTATCTGGGTTAAAGGGGCAATCTGCAGTTGCTACATCCATTTTTGGATTTATGAATTAATTATATGTACCCATTGATTCATTAAGAATATAACTTTGAAATACCTCATGAGTTTATTAGTTCAACTGTCTTACCCCATCAGAACCCAAATTATAAGCTTGTTTTACTCCAGTGTTTGTAAACAAAGTAAATGTAAACAAACACTATATCGCCTCAAAACATGGTTAAAACTATAATTTTTTATCACGGATGGTCATTCCTTGCATCCATAGCGCCGCCTATGAATTTGAGAGTGGTTATATTTCTCCAATCCCATCCCTCAGCTTTTTACTGAAACTGGCGGGAGTACGCGTTCTTATGGTTTCAACTGCTGATTGCCTCTTTAAATCAATAAAATGAACTGATCCTCCTCCACTCATTAATTAAGTTGCAATATAAGTGTGATTTTTGAATTGAGAAAGAGCGATTCATTCAATAAATGAGTATCTTATACTTTAAAGGGGCTATTTGCAGTTCAAACAATAACAAAGCGGAAACCCCACTGCTCTTTAACACTGTTTTGGTAAACAGCTGATGGATGGGGCCAGAGGACTGACCATCCACGATATCAAAATAATAGCTTTATCCATGTTTTGAGGCTGTACCGTGTTTGAAGCTGTATTTGAGGCTTAACAATTGTGTTACAAGCAAAGTAGTAAAACATTCTGATGGGGTATGACAGTTGAAATAAGCTCATGAGGCATTTACAAGTTATATTCTTCAAGAATCAGTTAATATATATCATTCATTTAAAAGTAAAAAAAAAAAATGGATGTAGCAATCTGGGATTTGGAAGTCGTTTCAATGGTCATTTTAAATTGTTGATGTAGACATACACCAATTGATTCTTGAGTTCAGCTGAGTTCATGAGCTTAGTTTAACAGTCTTTAACAGTTTGCTGAAAAACACATCGCAGATTGTAGCTTTAAAGATAGCTGAGTAAACCTTTCCTCATCTATAAAAAAGGAACCATGTGGGAGTATTTTTAATTAGTGCTGTGAATTACCAGGCTGCACAGCAGAGATGAGTAATCTAACTGCATAGGCCATCAAATCACCAACTAGGCCTAATGAGCATACTGTAGGTGACTATATTTCCGACGTACTACAGCAATCCTGTTAAACATAATTGAGCTTTGCCTTTTCATGATTTTCCCAGCCATCCGCCACCGTTGCAAGAACAAAAGTAGACAGCTCAGTAGTGATTTAGTTGTTTAACTACTTTACTTTTGCTGCTTTAGTAATCCTCACCAAGGGCCAATCCTAAACGCCTCTCCCAATCCAAGTTGATTACTATGTATTTACTGTATCTGTTTGGCTAACACTCACCAAGCTGTAGGCAAAAACACACATGTAGCACACATCTCTGTACTTTATTTGGATAGTCCATCTGTAGATGCTTTAGCAAACAGTTGTTTATCAACAGATAGTTTGTTGATATTATGACCATCTGTAGATGCTACAGATGGAATATCCTGACTATCCAAATAAAGTGTGACCGCATCTTAAGCCACAGTTCCTGACACAGACCGACACGGCATGTATCTGCAGATCGGATGAGTGCATTTTGTCCCAGAGGTCCGAAGCAACGGGAATGTTGCTTTTTTCCGCCACTCATAGGGAATGAGTGAGTTTACGGTTCATTTTGATCTGGTAGATGCAGTCTTGGTTATGATGGTGTGATGACAGTTCAGCAATCCCACTCTCTGCCCAGGCTGACTGTCTTGGCTTAAGCTAATGTGTTACTGCCCCGCAAGGGGGCAACAGTGTTCTGTAATACTATATTTACTGCATAGGAGATTAAACAGGACTCATGGTCCCATGTTGAACCTGACATGCCATGTTTGCCTTCACTCTATCTCAGCATGGTATCAGAAGTGGCAACACTAATAACACTCTAACCCACCTCCAATTTTTGCGAAAACAATGCTAACAATCTAGTACACAGTTCGCTTCCCGGTTGTTTGAGTAAAGATAAAATACAACAACGCTAACAGACTACTCTAGCTAAGCTAACGTTAGCTAGCTGGCAACGCAATTCTGATTTGGCTGGGTCTGGCTCCTCAGCGGTTGGGCTTATACCCTCCCAGGCCCACCAGTGGCTGCGCCCATGGCAGAAAGTGGGGGCAGATATCTTTCATCGAGACGACTCTACTTACCTAGTGATACTCGACTACTTATCTAGGTTCATCAAGTTTGCCAAGCTGCTCTCCACAACCTCAAAAGCAATAGTGGAGCACAGGAAGCCCTGGTTTGAACGCAGCAGGGTGCCCCTCCAGGTTTGCTCGGACAATAGACCCCAATTCTGCTCCGACACCTTCCTCAAAGTAATGGAGCAGCTGAGCGGGCTGTTCAGACTGCAAAACAGCTTCTTAAGAAATTGTCTGATTCATACCTTGCACTCCTGGCTTATCGCTTCAGTCCTCTCTCTGTGGGGTACAGCCCTGGTTCCAGGCAGAAAACTTTGCACTACTGTGCCAACGCATACCTCACTCCTGACGCCAAGGCGGCCTGACCTCCCATCCTTTGTGGAAAACCAATCAAACAAAAACAGAAGTCACACTACGACTCTCGCCAACGAGCAAAGACCTTGCCCACACTACACCCTGGTGACTGTGTCTGGGTGAGAGACACAACAAAAAGGAATTGTGCAACAAATGGCACATATGCCACGCTCTTACCTTGTGAAATTACAGGGGCGCATAGTTAGGAGAAACCGAAGACACTCACTCAACACGATGAGACAATGCCTGAGCCTCAGCCTGTCCCTCTTTTCCCAAGGGCGTCTTTACTGTTATCAGCCCCAAGGCGGCACCCAGTTAGTCAGAAAACCCACCCCCTTTACCTACAAGACTTTGACATGGCCAAATCCAACACTGGGATGTATTATGGGGCAGAATAATCCCGACACCTTCAGTGCAAGGCACAAGTAGTCTACCCTGTCCTTGGTAGGCTAGTTATCAGCCTTTAGTTCCTTTGAAAATAAAAAAGATTAAAAAAGGAAGTTGCATACTGTTGTTCATCGGTTACTACTGTAATTCAAAAAAGGTTATTGTGTCTGTTCTGCATTCACTAAAGAAAGGGAGATGTGGTATTAGCATATGCAAAGGTAATGTGTTGTAAACTGGTCCCGTGTTCAACCCGGCATGCCGTATCTGCTTTCCTTCTATCTCAACATCTTGTACTGAAGAGGAACTTATAGAAAGACAATAGGCCTGAACAGGAAATTATCCATCTTTTTGAATACCATGTTACAATAGTATTTTCCTCTATTATTCTGAGCTTGAAAGCAAAGTGCGACTGCATTTTCTTACCCATGTCTTTTATTTCTTTTACCTGTCCAATCATTCCCCGTTTGTATAATTTTCTCTGTGATTACTTCTTTAGTTTTGGGAGCATTATTTAACTTCTGGCCTGGACTTCACTGTTAGTCTACACCTGTTGTTTACGAAGCACAACATTTGATTTGGACATGGACTGGTCAAAGACCAATTTCTGAGCAGTGTCGTTATTGTATAGTCTGGAGCTTATAGGAACTGATAGAAATGTCTTGTGTGTAGAATCCTCTATAGACTTTCATATCTTTCAAATATGTTTATTTTCAACAGGTAACATTTTCAGATCTATATATCATATTTATACCTTTTAAATATTGTACTTTCCTGAACAAGTCCCTGCTGTTGTCCATCACTGCAAGCTTGGGAGCATGAAAATATTCACACCCCTTTTACTTTTTCCACATGTTGTTGTGTTACGACCTGCATTTGAAATGGATTAAATGCAGATGTTTTTGGTCACTGACCAACACACAATATCCCATAATGTCAATATGGAATTATGATTTGAGAATTTTTTACAAATCAATTAAAAATGAAAAGTTGAAATGTCTTGAGTCAATAAGTTATTAAACCCCTTTGTTATGGCAAGCCTAAGTTCAGGAGTAAAAAGTTGCTCAACAAGTCACATAATAAGTTGCATGGACTCACTTTGTGTGCAATAATAGTGTTTAACATGATTTTCTTTTGACTACCATCTCTGTACCCGACATATACAATTATGTCCATGCATTTCAAGACTGCGTTGAGACAATGCCTTATCAGTGACCCAAGCCCCGCTCAGATAATACGTACCATTGTGTCGCTGAGTTGTTGTAGTGCAGCTGCAAATGTACATTTTCCCAGGGGTGTTGGCAGTCCTTATGTAAGTAACTTAATTTATGTGCCTCTAACTCCCCTGAATGCCTCTGTCAATCTACAGCTATTGTATACCGTAATCATGTGCCTATGAACCTGAGTTATACAGTTAGCACTGAGGGGGTTTTCCCTAGTAGGAAGTCCACTGTGTGCAGCTCACCCTGCACTATCAGTTCAAACATACAGTTGAAGTCGGAAGTTTACATACACTTTAGCCAAATACTTTTAAACTCAGTTTTTCACAATTCCTGACATATAATCAGAGTAAAAATTCCCTGTCTTGGGTCAGTGAGGATCACCACTTTATTTTAAGAATGAAATGTCAGAATAATAGTCGAGAATGATTTATTTCAGCTTTTATTTCTTTCATCACATTCCCAGTGGGTCAGAAGTTTACATACACTCAATTAGTATTTGGTCGCTTTGCCTTTAAATTGGGTCAAACGTTTCGAGTAGCCTTCCACAAGCTTCCCACAATAAATTGGGTGAATTTTGGCCCATTCCTCCTGACAGAGCTGGTGTAACTGAGTCAGGTTTGTAGGCCTCCTTGCTCGCACACGCTTTTTCAGTTCTGCCCATACATTTTCTATAGGATTGAGGTCAGGGCTTTGTGATGGCCACTCCAATACCTTGACATTGTTGTCCTTAAGCCACTTTGCCACAACTTTGGAAGTATGCTTGTGGTCATTGTCCATTTGGAAGATCCATTTGCGACCAACCTTTAACTTCCTGACTGATGTCTTGAGCTGTTGCGTCAATATATCCACCTAATTTTCCTTCCTCATGGTGCCATCTATTTTGTGAAGTGCACCAGTCCCACCTGCAACAAAGCACCCCCACAACATGATGCTGCCACACCCGTGCTTCACAGTTGGGATGGTGTTCTTCTGCTTGCAAACCTCCCCCTTTTTCCTCCAAACATAACGATGGTCATTTTGACCAAACAGTTCTATTTTTGTTTCATCAGACCAGAGGACATTTCTCCAAAAAGTACAAACTTTGTCCCCATGTGCAGTTGCAAACCGTAGTCTGGCTTTTTATTGGCGGTTTTGGAGCAGTGGCTTCTTCCTTGCTGAGTGGCTTTTCAGGTTATGTCGATATAGGACTCGTTTTATTGTGGATATAGATACTTTTGTACCAGTTTCCTCCAGCCTCTTCACAAGGTCCTTTGCTGTTGTTCTGGGATTGATTTGTACTTTTCACACCAAAGTACGTTCATCTCTAGGAGACAGAACTCGTCTCCTTCCTGAGGGGTATGACGGCTGCGTGGTCCCATGGTGTTTATACTTGCATACTATTGTTTGTACAGATGAGCGTGGTACATTCAGGCGTTTGGAAATTGCTCCCAAGGAAGAACCAGACTTGTGGAGGTCTACAATTTGTTTTCTGAGGTCTTAGCTGATTTCTTTTGATTTTCCCATGATGTCAAGCAAAGAGGCACTGAGTTTAAAGGTAGGCCTTGAAATACACCCACAGGTACACCTCCAATTGACTCAAATTATGTCAATTAGCCTATCAGCAGCTTCTAAAGCCATGATATCATTTTCTGGAATTTTCCAAGCTGTTTAAAGGCACAGTCAACTTAGTGTATGTAAACTTCTGACCCACTGGAATTGTGATATAGTGAAATAATGGGTCTGTAAACAATTGTTGGAAAAATTACTTGTGTCATGCACAAAGTAGATGTCCTAACCAACTTGCCAAAACTATAGTTTGTTAACAATACATTACTCCAACCTAGGTGTATTTAAACAATACTCCAACCTAGGTGTATGTAAACTTCCGACTTCAACTGTAAATATCAGTGTCATGTCTACCTCGGATAAGCCTGCCAGTAAAGCAAAAAAAACAAGAATCCCAGAAAAGTGCAAAAAAAATCTCACATTAACATATGTAGCAAAAAAAGAAAGGTTCATGAAATCGATCATTTTCTAGTAACAGATAACATTCATGTACTGACTCTCTGAAACTCCTTTGTTAACACAATGTTAGCAATACATGGTTTCAACATCTTCAGAGGAGACAGTAATGCCAATGGAGGAGGTTTTGCTTTAAATGTTCAGTCATATTCCTGTAAAGCTTAGAGAGGATCTCATGTCAAATGCTGTTGAAGTAATACGTGTAAAGTAAATATTAACTGGCTTCCATCAAGCTGCCCACTCAAGAAAAAGCTTCAAACTATAACCAGTGCCTGCAACCTGGTTCAGGTTATCAGTCAAACTACCAGAGTATTTACAAACAGCACAGGAATGAAATCATCCACATGTATTGATCACTTCTTTACTAACGCTGCAGAAATCTGCTCTAAAGCAGTATCCAAATCCATCAGATGTAGTGATCATAATGTAGTAGCCATATCTAGGAAAACCAAAATTGCAAATGCTGGGCCTATAGTGTATAAGAGGTCATATAATAGGTTTTGTAGTGATTCCTATGTTTAAGATGTAAAGAATATTTGCTGGTCTGTGGTGTGTAATGAGGAGCAACCAGATGCTGCACTTCACACATTTATGAAATTGCTTATTCCAGTTACTAATGAGCATGCACCCATTAAGAAAATTCCTGTAAAAACTGTTCAATCTCAGTGGATTGATTGTAAATGTGTATGGTTGAGAGGGATGAGGCAAAAAGAATGGCAGATAAATCTGGCTGCACAGCAGATTGGCAAACATAGTGTAAATCATGAAACCATGTGACTAAATTGAACTTAAAGAAGAAGAAACTGTACTATGAAACAAAGATAAATGATAGTAAACATCTTTGGAGCACCTTAAATGAAGTTTCGGGGAAAAAGGCAAACTTGGCTCTACCAGTCATTGAATCAGATGGCTCATTCATCACAAAATCCACTGATGTTGCCAACTTCTGTAATTTTTTCATTGGCAAGGTTCGCAAACTTGGGCATGACATGCCAACAACAAATTCTGAGCCTACACATCCATGCATAACTGACCAAATTATGAAATACAAGCATTGTCATTTTGAATTCCGTAAAGTAAGTGTGGAGGAGGTGAACAAATTGTTTTCTATCAACACTGACAAGCCACCTGTGTCTGACAACTCGGATGGAAAATGACTGACGATGATAGCAGACGATATTGCAACTCATATTTGCCATATCTTCTAAGCCTACAGGAAAGTGTGTGCCCTCAGGCCTGGAGGGAAGCAACAGTAATTCCGCTACCCAAGAGTCACGAAATTGAGGAGAAAAAAGGGGTAAAAAGTACTGTAGCTAAGATGGGTATAGGTCTGTCCATAATAAAGCTCTGCTCTGCCTTCTTAACAACACTACCAACAGGGCCTAGTTTTGTCGCACCTGGACGACTGTCCAGTCGTGTGGCCAGGTGCAAAAAAACTAATTAAAATGACAATTGGCCCAGAAAAGGGCAGCACAGCTGGCCCTTAAATATACACGGGGAGCAAACATTAACAATATGCATGTCAATCTCTGCTGGCTCAAAGTAGAGGAGTGATTGACTTTATCACTACTTGTATTTGTGAGAAGTATTGACATGTTGAATGCACCAAGCTGTCTGTTTAAACTGCTAGCACACAGCTTCAAGTAACTCATGCAAGCAGTAAAATCTGATTTAAATACACCTTATGGAACAGAGGGCTGTGAAGAGACACAGGCACAGACACATATCTTCAATTTAAGCCTACGAGAAAGTGTGTGCCCTCTAGCCTGGAGGGAAGCAAAAGTCATTCCGCTACCCAGGAATAGTAAAGCCCCCTTTACTGGCTCAAATAGCCGACCAATCAGTCTGTTACCAACCCTTAGTATACTTCTGGAAAAGATGCAGTGCTATTTTACAGTAAACAAATGATCAACATACTTTCATCACGCTTATAGGGAAGGACATTCAACAAGCACAGCATTTACACTGAGAGAAATTGATGATAAAAAGATTGTGGGTGCTGTTTTGTTAGACTTCAGTGCGGCTTTTGACATTATCGATCATAGTCTTTGCTGTGCAAAGCTGTCGGTGTGCAAAGCTGTCATCAAGGCAAAGGGTGGCTACTTTGAAGAATCTCATACAAAATAGATTTTGATTTGTTTAACACTTTTTTGGTTACTACATGATTTCATGTGTTATTTCATAGTTTTGATGTATTCACTATTATTCTACAATGTAGAAAATAGTAAAAATAAAGAAAAACTCTGGGGGGTATGAGTAGGTGTGTCCAAACTTTAGACTGGTACTGTATGTACGTAAATGAGATATTTCTGTGTTTCATTTTCAATACATTTCCAAACATTTCTGAAAATATGTTTTCATTATGGGGTATTGTGTGTGAGCTTTTTTTATTTAATCCATTTTGAATTCAGGCTGTAACACAACAAAATGTGTAATAAGTCAAGGGGTATGAATGCTTTCTGAATGCACTGTAGCAATGCAGGCTAGCTACTTCTCCTTTGCTAGCTAGCCAACTAAAGCCAACACACAATCAAATCAAGCAGCTGAAATGACAGCAAACTATGTGAACTTTCATTTGTTTGTTTTACCTTTGTTTGTTTTGCCATGTATTTGAATATATCCATTATAATGATCTTGATAAAGGAATTCACCATGCTGGTTGAGATCTTTAAAAAAAAATATATATAATTTGCAACATTGTTCCACAGGTTGGAGGCAGACCGTAAGCTTTACATGCTGACCAGACCGGACACGTCGCGTGCTCCGCAAAATAAATGTAGAAATCCATGTTATTCAATTATTGCACCCACACTGCTCTCATGCGCCAACGAGCGTCTGCGTTGCCAAGGGCTAAAATAGAACTCCTTTCTATTTCTGACGCAGATCGCGCTGAAAGTCCTGCCTCTCCCATCTCCTCATTGGTTTATAGAAGCATGTACCCACGTGCCATCTCCTCATTGGTTATACCCACGTGGGTGATTGAAAGACAAACTGTTTTGCCGGTGGTCGTGGTAATTCTATGAAAGTTTAGATGCCGATCACCATATAAGTTCAAAGATGAAAAAGCCTGGAAGGAGGGGAGATGACTAGAAACGATTCGGTTGGCCGTTTTATGTGTGGATTAATTGTCTGAGTAGAGGACCTTGTGCATATCAGGTAAAATAACAACTCAATGTTTATATCCCAGGACAAATTAGCTAGCAACAGCAAGCTAGCTAAATAGGACAAATGATCTAGCAAGCTAACTAGCTAAATTGCCATACATGTTTAATGTTTTTTGACATGTCCCCAAATTAATGACATTGGTTCAGAGTTTGTTTTGATTATTTAACCTGCGTGTCGTGATCACGTTTGGTGTAGGGGGACAAAATAAATGTATGCACGATAGCGCACGCCCCAACTGTTGCAAACCAAATGCTAGCTTAGCTAAAAAATCATTTTCCCAGGGTAGATTACGTTTATAAATTGACTGGCTAGGCTTTGGGACAGATTGCCTATACAATAGGTACACAAACTACCTGACAGTGAGAGGCTTTTAATTGAATCCTGGCTTCAGTGTTTACCCTCGTTTGTCTCAAAATACCTGTGATTCTTCTACTTCACATGAGGAATTTCATTAGTTATTGTAGTCACTGCACAGCTTTACTTCCAAGGTGTTAATTTAGGCTTTACTTGAAACAGTTTATTCACCCGGACTGCCTTCATCACTAGGCAGAGATAATAGGAACCACTAAGAAAGGAGTTTGACGCGCACGTGCAACAGAATATGGTAGTGTACCAAATTCTGAAAAATCATGTGGTGCAGTAAACATAAATTCATCCAATCCACCAATATAGCTGAAGGGCCACATACTATAGCAATTCATTTGAATGTCTGTTCTATCCATTGTATTTATACTGAACAAAAATATAAATGCAACATGCAACAATTTCAACGATTTTACTGAGTTACAGTTCATATAAGGAAATCAGTCAATTGAAATACATTCATTAGGCCCTAATTTATGGATTTCACATGACTGGGCAGGGCGCAGCTATGGGTGGGCCTGGGAGGGCATAGGCCCACCCACAGGGGAGCCAGGCCCAGCCAATAAGAATGAGTTTCTCCCTACAAAAGGGCTTTATTACAGACAGAAATACTCCACAGTTTCATCATCTGTCTGGGTGGCTGGTCTCAGACGATCCCGCAGGTGAAGAAGCTGGATGTGGAGGTCCTGGGCTGGTGTGGTTACACGTGGTTTGCAGTTGTGAGTCCAGTTGGGCGTACTGCCAAATTCCGTAAAATGACATTGGAGGAAGCTTATGGTAGAGAAATTAACATGAAATTATCTGGCAACAGCTCTGGTGGACATTCCTACAGTTAGCATGCACATTGCACACTCCCTCAAAGCTTGAGACAGCTGTGGCATTGTGTTGTGTGAAAAAACTGCACATTTTAGAGTGGCCTTCTATTGTCCCCAGAACAAGGTGCACCTGTTTAATGATCATGCTGTTTAATCAGCTTCTTCATATGTCACACCTGTCAAGTGGGTGGATTATCTTGGCAAAGGAGAAATGCTCACTGACATGGATGTAAACACATTTGTGCACAACATTTTAGCGAAATAAGCTTTTTGTGCATATGAAACCTTTCTGGGATCTTTTATTTCAGCTCATGAACATGGGATCAATACTTTACATATTTTTGTTCAGTGTATGGTGGTTATCCATTGTAATTCTCTGGTTATCCTTCTTTCCATCTGTTATTATCTCTTGGGGTTCCTGCAGGAGTCCAGATGGAACTTCCTCTTTGCCTTCCTGGCCTTGCCTGCCTTGCTGCAGCTCTGTGTGCTGCCCTTCCTACCCGAAAGCCCACGCTTCCTTCTGATGGAGAGGAGGGATGAGGCCGGTGCAGAGAAAGGTAAACCCTCTTAAATAAACACACGCACACACGTGTTTACATTGCCTTTGCATATATGGCCTGCTGAGATAATGACTCATCAAAAAGATGCTGCGGATACAGTGTTGTCTGTCTACTTATGAATATATTCATCACACATTGCATTGGAATGGATTACATGTTGTAACGTCTGCTTCCAACTCACACCCTCAAACACGTAAATCCCCTGAACACAGCTCACTTTCCAGCCCACACTTTCACACCTAGATCCCCTGAACGCAGCTCACTCTCCAGATCCCAATCAAATGAATTCTAATCACCTGTTCACACACCTGTATCTCATTATCACACACCATTTAGTTCAGTTCTTTGCACCCCATCTCTGTGAGGTATTGTCTGTTTTCCCCGTGATTTACTCCTCCCGTGTATGATAGTTTTTGCCTGCCTCACGACGCCTTTTGCCTATTCACTGCCTGTACTTTAGCGTATCGGATTTCCTGTTATCTACCTATTGCCTGATCTCCCGGACTACGTTACTAGCCTTTTCCCTGCCTGTACTGTTGCCCTTTTGGTCCCCCTGTGTATGACCTTCTGCCTGCCCCTGGACCCAGCTACCTGCCTCCTCCTGTGGTCCTTTTCAATAATCACCTGTTGCGCCCTGCGCTTGAAACCAGCTCTCTGTCTCCCCTCGTGTTCATTACACATGTAAGGGGAACATGTTGATTTTAGCTCTTCAATCAATGCTGTATCATGCTCTTGAGCTAGCCAAATTGCATAAATGATGCCAAAAACTCCTGCACAGTGCTGAATTACTGAGGTGCTCATACACATGTGACCAACAAGATGGTGCTGATGAAGGGTGACATCTTACGAGTTCCAACCCAACTTTGCGATGTATAGACTTTTATTGTGTTTATCTTTACTTTTTTTTTGTACAGAAATTCTATTATCCCATATGACCGCCAAGCATCTCTGGACATCAGATTGACAGTTACTAACCTCGATTTCGACTTCAAATACGACTTCAAATCCGACTCAGCTGTTCCACTGTTCGTACTAGACCCTATTCCTTTGTTCCACGGGCTACCAAAACACTGCAGGCATAGATGTGGGAAAAGAGCTGTAGTCCTGGTGGCGCAGCGGTTTAACGCACTGCGTCTCAGTGTTGCGGCATCACTACAGCCTGGGGTTCGATCCCAGGCTGTGTCATTACTGCCTGTGACCGGGAGTCCTATAGAGTGGTGCAGAATTGGCCCAGTGTTGTCCGGGTTAGGGGAGGGTTTGGCCGGAGGGGCTTTACTTGGCTCATTGTGCTGTAGCGACTCCTGATGGGTGCCTTGTAGGCTGACTTCGGTCGTCAGTTGACAAGTGTGGCTTGGCAGGTCATCCTTCGCCGCTCCCAAGCCTGTTGGGGAATTGCAGCGATGAGACAAGATCAGAATCACAAAATTGGGGAGTAAAAGGATGGTAAAAAAAAAAAATTGGCGACAAAAAGAAAAACAAATGGCGCTCCCTTCTGTTCTGTTGTTAAATCTCCAGTCACTCGAGAATAAGATGCCGGTTGACCTTCGTTCAAGAATCTCCTATTAGCGAGACTTGAAAAGCTACAATTATATGTCTTACTGAAACGTTGCTGGATGATGCCACTATGCACGTAGTAGTACTCGATGGATTGTCCATGCAGCGGCAGGATTGTATAGCGGCTTCAGAGAAGTTGAAAGGAGGAGGACTGTTTTTTAAATAAATAAAATAAAACAACTAGTATGCTGCTTCCAGTGTGAAGGAAATATCGAGCTTTTGCTCACCTGATTTAGAATACCTCATGGTTAGTGGCAGATCCTTTTATCTACCAAGACAGTTCTCATCCGTAGTTGTCTACATCCCTCCACATGCCAACACCACTCTGGCAGTCAATGAACTGTATAGGGCCATAAACAAACGGGGATACTTAAAACCATCCTACCTCACTTCTACCAACATGTCTCCTGCACCACTAGGGGAGCTAAAACTCTATTCTACCCACAGAAACACATACAGGGCCCTCCCCCGTTCTGCCTTCAGGAAATCTGACAATGACT
This sequence comes from Salvelinus namaycush, assembly GCF_016432855.1. Lineage (NCBI taxonomy): Eukaryota > Metazoa > Chordata > Actinopteri > Salmoniformes > Salmonidae > Salvelinus > Salvelinus namaycush. Next base: position 45,816,130 of record NC_052308.1, read on the forward strand.
CCATTCTCCTGCTTCCTGTTTACAAATAAAAGCTCAAACAGGAAGTACCAGTGATGCGCTCGAAACGGAAGTGGTCGGCTGTAGCGAGGCTACAAGACTGTTTTTCTTGTACAGACTGGGATAAATTCCGGGATTCATCCGATAGCATTGAGGAGTTTACCACAACAGTCACAAGCTTCATCAATAAGTGCATAGACGATGTCATCCCCACAGTGACTATAAGAACGTATCCAAATCAACAACCATGGATTACAGGCAATATCCACGCTGGGCAAAAGGCTAGAGCTACTGCTTACAAGAAATGGGACACGGACATGGACACATACAAGAAAGCCCGCTACGACCTCAGACGAGACATCAAACATGCAAAAGGACAATATAGGAAGTTGGAGGAATATTCAAATCAAATTTTATTGGTCACATGCAGATGTTATTGCGAGTGTAGCGAAATGCTTGTGCTTCTAGTTCCGACAGTGCAGCCATATCTAACAAGTAATATAACAATTCCACAACAACTACCTAATACACATAAATCTAAGGGATGGAATAAGAATATGTACATATAAATATATGGATGGGCCATGGCCGACCAGCATAGACAAGATGCATAGATGGTGTGCTGACAAACTGCCTGGGAGCTCCTCAGTGGTGAAACTCCTCCTCCTTCAATCAGTGGTGAACCAGGTGGAACAAATCTTCCAGGCAATCTGGGCGTGCCAGCACCTGGCTCTGCTGTTGTCTTTAGACCGCAGTGAAAGGAGCATTTATAACACCACAAGACCAAGGAAACTTCATCTTTGTGATCAAGGTGACTGTGCAAGTCCAAGCCCTCCACAAAACTGTGAAAGACAGCCGGTAAGTGCCATATTAGCCATGCTTGGCTAGACTGACTTAAGCAGTGCACTGCTAATGATACTCTGGAAAACACAGACTCTTAACTTTGATAGGACTTTTGCAGTGGTATTTATAACTTCAAATGTTGTTTGTGGGGTATAAAGGAAAAGTAAGAAGAGCCAAATTCATTGTTGACAAAGAACTTGATTGAAATGGTTAAAAGTAATTTAAACTTTGTAGAAATCTTAGTAAACCAAGTTCTTAATTCAGTAACAAATGTATAGTCTAAAAAATTTTTGGCTAAAAAATGTAAGATTTGTCTGCTTAACTACTGATTAGAAAATAAATGTAAATTTTTACTACTAAAAATATTTTGAATGTATTTGGCTAAAATGCAAATTTAGATAAAAATATACTGATTCTGCTCATTTGATTAAGAATGGTGGGTTTCTATTTTGGGAAGCATTTGCTTAAAAGTGGAAACCTTGTATTTTATAATGGCAGAAATGTGTTTATCTGAGGTGAATGTGGATAATTTTGTGTATTTAATTAGGCTGTCAACTCAAATAATAATACTTGTATTTGTCATCTCTTTTTTGAGATTTTTCACCTGTTTACTGCCAACCAAAGAATGGTAAATAAAAGAAACAACTGATTCCATGGCTGTTTATTGAGTGAAATCCAGTTAAAATCTTCATGTGGAGGGACTGTCCTTTTCAAGTGGGGAATTGCACAAGAAGGAGGTCAAAACTTAACAGATGGTATAAAATACAGTATATACATTTGGGATGAGTAGTGCAAGATATGTAAATATCATTATGAAAGTGGCAGTAATAAAGTGACTTTGTTAGAGTGGCCAGTGATTTCAAGTATGTATGTAGGCAACAGCCTCTCTGTGTTAGTGATGGCTGTTTAACAGTCAGGCCTTGAGATGGAAGCTATTTTTCAGTCTCGGTCCCAGCTTTGATGCACCTGAACTGACCTTCTGGATGGTAGCGGGGTGAATAGGCAGTGGCTCGAGTGGTTGTTGACCTTCATGATCTTTTTGGCCTTCCTGTGACATCGGGTGCTGTAGGTGTCCTGGAGGCAGGTAGTTTGCCCCGGTGATGCTTTGTGCAGACCGTACCACTCTTTGGAGAGCCCTGCGGTTGTGGGCGGTGTTGTTGCCGTACCAGGCGGTGATACAGCCCGACAGGATGTTCTCAATTGTGCATCTGTAGAAGTTTGTGAGTGTTTTAGGTGACAAGCCACATTTCTTCAGCCTCCTGAGGTTGAAGAGGCGCTGTTGCACCTTCACCACACTGTCTGTGTGGGTGGACCATTTCAGTTTGTCCGTAATGTGTACGCCAAGGAACTTGAAACTTTCCACCTCCACTGCTGTCCCATTGATGTGGATAGGGGGGGTGCTCCCTCTGCTGTTTCCTGAAGTCCACGATCATCTCCGTTGTTTTGTTGAGTGAGAGGTTATTTTCCTGACACCACACTCCGAGTGCCTTCACCACCTCCCTGTAGGCTGTCTCGTCGTTGTTGGTAATCAAGCCTACCACTGTTGTGTCGTATGCAAACTTGATGATCGAGTTGGAGGTGTGCATGGCCACACAGTCATGGCTGAACAGGGAGTACAGGAAGGGGGCTGAGCACTCACTCTTGTGGGACCCTAGTGTTGAGGATCAGCGAAGTGGAGATATTGTTTCCTACCTTCACCACCTGGGGTGGCCCGTCAGAAAGTCCCAATTGCACAGGGTGGGGTTGAGACACAGGGCCTCAAGCTTAATTTTTTGCAGTCTGTGCCTGTAGACCCTGCCACATACGTCTCGTGTCTAAGCCGTTGAATTGCGACTCCACTTTGTCTCTATATTGACGTTTCGCTTCTTTGATTGCCTTGTGGAGGGAATAACTACACTGCTTGCATTCGGTCATATTCCGGTCGTCTTTCTATGGTTAAATGCGGTGGTTCGCGCTTTCAGTTTTGCGCGAATGCCGCCATCTATCTACGGTTTCTGGTTAGGGTAGGTTTAATACACAGTGGGAACAACATCTCATATGCACTTCCTTATAAACTCACTGTGATTACGAATCGGTGTGTAAATCTATATATTATTCTCTGAGGCTACCCGGAACATGTCCCAGTCCGTGTGATCAAAACAATCTTTAGTCTTATTACACCGGCTCCGATGCTTGTCGTACGTGTCAGGGCTGGCAGACAATAATGGATTACAAAGGGAAACACAGCCATTAGTTGCCTAGCAATGGATAACTCCCAAATGAGCTAAACACCATTATGCTTGTGCCGAGGAATATAACACTGTGCCTTGCATGAAAGCCCATGTTTTTCTGGATTACTGTGTGATCTCGCTCTCTGTGGCCAATGTGAGCAAAACGTTTAAACAGGTCAACAATCAGACAGAATACCAGGGTGCATTCTTAAAGCATGCTCAGACCGGCTGGCAAGTGTCTTCATAGACATTTTTAATCTATCCTTGCCCCAGTCTGTAATCCCAACATGTTTCAAGCTGACCACCATTATCCCTGTTCCCAAGAGCTCCAAGGTAACCTGCCTAAATGACCATCGCCATGTAGCACTCACATCTGTAATTACGAAGTGCTTTGAAAGGCTGGTCATGACACACATCAACACCATCATTCCATCATCCTAGATCCACTCCAATTCGCTTAAGGGCTGATCCCGATTTAGGAATTTTTGCATTTCCTACTCACTTTGCAGTATTTGGTATTCAGACTTGCCTTATTCAGTCGTGTAACACGCTCTACAGGTGTGCCTACCTTGCGCACTCTCAATAAATTAATTTTTTTGTGAAAATGTCATTCAATGGGGTTTTCAGTACAATTATCTTAAGCCATCCCTTTAAATACATTACACCTTTTTATTCAAATTTTGTTGACAGACTCAATAGAATACATTGAGAGAACAGGTTCAGAATATAGGGATCAATTAAAGAAAGCCATTTACAGTTGAAGTCGGAAGTTTACATACACTTAGGTTGGAGTCATTAAGATTTGTTTTTAAACCACTCCACAAATGACAGAAGTAAATTTTCCAACAATTGTTTACAGACAGATTATTTCACTTATAATTCACTGTATCACAATTCCAGTGGGTCAGAAGTGTACATACACTAAGTTGACTGTGCCTTTACACAGCTTGGAGAATTCCAGAAAATGATGTCATGGCTTTAGAAGCTTCTGATAGGATAATTGACATAATTTGAGTCAATTGGAGGTGTACATGTGGATGTATTTCAAGGCCTACTTTTAAACTTGCTTGACGTCATGGGAAAATCAAAAGAAATTAGCCAAGACCTCAGAAAATAAATTGTAGACCTCCACACGTCTGGTTCATCCTTGGTAGCAATTTCCAAATGCCTGAATGTACCACATTAATCTGTACAAACAATAGTAAGTATAAACACCATGGGACCACGCAGCCATCATACCGCTCAGGAAGGAGACGCGTTCTGTCTCCTAGAGATGAAGGTACTTTGGTGCGAGAAGTGCAAATCAATCCCAGAACAACAGCAAAGGACCTTGTGAAGATGCTGGAGGAAACAGGTACAAAAGTATCTATATCCACAGTAAAACGAGTCCTATATCAACATAACCTGAAAGACCGCTCAGCAAGGAAGAAGCCACTGCTCCAAAACCGCCATAATAAAGTGAGACTATGGTTTGCAACTGTACATGGGGACAAATGTCCTCTGGTCTGATGAAACAAAAATAGAACTGTTTGGCCATAATGACCATCGTTATGTTTGGAGGAAAAAGGGGAGGCTTGCAAGCCGAAGAACACCATCCCAACCGTGAAGCACGGGGGTGGCAGCATCATGTTGTGGGGTGCTTTGCTGCAGGAGGGACTGGTGCACTTCACAAAATAGATGGCATCATGAGGCAAGGAAAAAGATGTGGGTATATTGACGCAACATCTCAAGACATCAGTCCGGAAGTTAAAGCTTGGTCGCAAATGGGTCTTCCAAATGGACAATGACCCCAAGCATACTTCCAAGGTTGTGGCAAAAGGGCTTAAGGACAACAAATTCAAGGTATTGGAGTGGCCATCACAATGCCCTGACCTCAATCCTATCGAAAAATTGTGCGCAGAACTGAAAAAGCGTGTGCCTGCAAGGAGGCCCTCAAACCTGACTCAGTTACACCAGCTCTGTCAGGAGGAATGGGCCAAAATTCACCCAACTTATTGTGGGAAGCTTGTGGAAGGCTACCCAAAACGTTTGACCCAAGTTAAACAATTTCAAGGCAATGCGACCAATTACTAATTGAGTGTGTGTAAACTTCTGACCCACAGGGAATGTGATGAAAGAAATTAAAGCTGAAATAAATCACTACTATTCTTTTTCACATTCTTAAAATAAAGTGGTGATCCTAACTGACCTAAAACAGGGAATTTTTACTCGGATTAAATGTCAGGAATTGTGCAAAACTGAGTTTAAATGTATTTGGCTAAGGTGTATGTAAACTTCCGACTTCAACTGTATTTATTTTCGTCTCTGTTTCAGCACCAACTGGTAGATTTAAAAACACTAATCTTGTAGTGGCAATTTTAAGGTTAGGAAAGTATGAATCATTACAATAAAAACAGTTTGGAGAGCCTTTATGCACAAAATACTGTATAGTGATGAATTCAAAAAATACAGTGGTTTGATTAATCCTGAAAGTCGTCATTGACGTTCCGTCCATTAAATATTGGAAGGTGGAAGGGAAGTGTACAATAGGAGTTGAAAAATAATCCTATAAATCTACCCTAAATCTCACTAATCATGTATGACAACTATCCAGTCGTTGTGAGCCAGGCTCCAGGTTTAACCTGCTTTGTGTTGTCTGAGTTCCATAATGATTCAAATAGGCTACATTTCCTAAGGTATTGCACAACGTTAGCCTAGTATGATCCACTAATGCTAGTGATCCTCAGAAACAATTTAAGGATTTTAAATGTTTCTATTTTTTTAATTGAACCTTTATTTAACTAGGCAAGCCAGTTAAGAACAAGTTCTTATTTACGGCGTGCAATTGACACTATGGGACTCCCAATTATGGGACTCCCAATCACGGCCAGCTGTGATAGAGCCTGGATTCGAACCAGGGACTGTAGTGACGCCTCTTGCACTTAGACCGCTGCGCCACTCGGGAACCCAAATGTGACAGAGGAAAGAAAGGTAAACGGAATGGACTGATACATTTATCTTTGAATGTGGGTTCATAACAAACAGTGTTTGCAGTCATTCACAAATGTTGCTGTGACATTTGGTGTGCTCTGGGAGAGGATACAATGTTAGTCCTTATTAATGGTCTCTGTAATTGTAAGTATATGCGTTGCATTGTAGTACATTGAAGATCCATTCTTCTTACTTGGCACGCATTCCTAGGGGTTCCAGTAGGCCTACTTATCTCTGACATTGAACAAACATAACTGAATATTTTATTATTGTGCATTTTGTGAAGGAAAGGTAAGGCTATGTTCATAATGTAAATGAAGTGCATTTCTCTTTGAATCGGTTACCTCTGTTCCCATGCCCTGCCCTTTTTATATTGTTGGTAATGTTGGTAATTATCAGAAGACCTCACCTCTAAAATGTTTGTGTAGCAGCTACGAACGTAAACCGATCATATTTTGACGTAAGTCGGCAGACTCTGGGCTGGAGCATGGAAAGTGATTATATTTGGGAATCCTTATGTATAATTGTGATTGGTGCTTTTAATCAATATTGTACTGCCTTGTTTTGGTTGTATGTTTGTGGAGCTGTGTGTCTAGTGCATGTTTCAGGTATCCCTGTCCTATCCATGGGTGAGATGCACGCAGCCCTATAACCAAATACAACTAAACAATACTAAGATAAAACAGGTTCTTGTACATACGGCGTGGGGCATGGGAATTAAAAACAAAGATAAGATGCAACAATTTATTTTCTGCTTCTCGTTGTTCAAATGCACAATCAGGGTTTCAAGAGCTCAAATGTTGTGCTACAGACACATTCAGAGTTATACAATATACATTTATTTCAATCAAGACTGTTGCAACACTTACTGGAAGGTGTGCTCAGGGAGGACAATGGTTCTAGATGGACTAAGAGCATTGCCATAAAACTACTTTCACGATTTGATTGTACTTTAATAAAAAATCACCATGCCAACCAACAAAGCAAGAGGATCTGTGAATGAATGCAAACACAGTTAATAAAGGCAAAGCCTCGTTCTTGATTGCCAACGAGCTGCACCTGACTGGCGAGACAGAAGAAAGCTACTCTTAGTGTTCACCGGTCACACCTGCATGAAAGAGTATGTTGACGCTTCTAGTGTTGACGCAACCGCTTTGGCCGAACTGTCCACATACTTTACAAAATCAGTCATATTTCTGACTTTCCCTTAAACCTTTTGGCAAAAGAACGGCATGGGGTAGCAAGGCACAGGACAAACAACATGCTACATTTGAAAGTTCACTTTCATACTGTATAGCCTAATGTCTGATATCCCTAAAGGATTGTGTGATCAGTGAAGTCTATGGAGACATGATTCTCCCTGGTCTTTGAAGTCATGTTATACATTACCCATGGCGACCTTTGAATAGACTGCCTCCTGCCTTTGTACACAGGAATATCCCACAGTCATGTTTCCTGGGAAAGGTTAGGATGGTTGAGAGTTAAAACTTGGAAGGATGTGCTTTTTGAGGAAGTTCTACTCTTGACAGAATGGGGCTAAGAACCTTATGTTAACTTGAAGTCTAAAGGAATATCTATTTTTTTTCAGATCATCAAATACTGTAGCATTTGCGCTCCATCCATTCATTTTCCATGCCTCAAAAGTACCAAGTTCAGTCGTGTCCTGGACATAGTCCAGGTTTCTGCCAAAAGACAAACAAATATGTATTGATTAGTACCCCTAGTGGCCAGCCATCTCATTTTACATCCCTGGCTACTGTAATCGTCTGTGTCCATATTGTTATATTGTTATGGACACAGACGATTTAGGAGTAAATCGTTATTGTTATTTAGGAGTAAGCCTTAACGCAGCGTGCAACCCTCTTTGTATAGTGGCAGTCATTGATGCAACATGATCCTTTCCTCTGAAAAGAGTCTTTAAAACCCCTTGGAGTCGATGTCCGTGCCCACGCAGAAATCAAATTAGCATAATACAAAAATCCCCATTTAAAAAAATCGGTCAGTTTAAGCTAGAGATTGCATTAGTCGATGTTGCACTTCTGCAGAGAAAGGTGACAGAGCTACAGCGGTGAGACGCATCAGACCATGAGGTAATCCCGAAAAATGGATTTTCTCACTAAATCGTCTGTAGCATCCGAATGGTTTGGCCTACAAACGGAGAACACCATCATGTTCGTAAGAGTTATCGTTCCATAGAGGGGTCATACGAACGTGATGGTGTTCTCCGTTTTGCTCTATGACCCCCACAAGCGTCTTGGGAGTCGACTGAAGTCGGTACAGACAATCTGCCAACTTCTGTCTGTAGGGTCGAACAGTGTGGGCTACGCACTAATAATACCCCTCTGTGGAAAGGTAAGACTCTCAAAAACATGTACAGTGTCAGTTGTTTTATTCTAGGATGCCCACAGGCCACATAAGACTCATCTGAAGGTCCCTGGCTACCAGTTGAAAGACCCCTTGACTTTTTCCACATTTTGTTACGTTACAGCCTTATTCTAAAATGGATCAAATATTTTTTTCCCGTCATCAATCTACACACAATACCCCGTAATGAAAAGGCAAGCTGTTTCTTAGCAATGTTTGCAAATGTATTAAAAATAAAAAACAGATACATTATTTACATAAGTATTCAGACCCTTTGCTGTGAGACTTATTCTAAAATGGATCAAATATTTTTTTTCCCGTCATCAATCTACACACAATACCCCGTAATGAAAAGGCAAACTGTTTCTTAGCAATGTTTGCAAATGTATTAAAAATAAAAAACAAACATAATTTACATACGTTTTCAGACCCTTTGCGTTGAGACTTGAAATTGAGCTCAGGTGCATCCTGTTTCCATTGATCATCCCTAAGATGTTTCTGCAACTTGATTCGAGTCCACCTGTGGTAAATTCAATTGATATGAAATGATTTAGAAAGTCACACACCTGTCTACATAAGGTTTCACAGTTGACAGTGCATGTCACAGCAAAAACCAAGCTATGAGGTCGAATGAATTGTCCGTAGAGCTCCGAGACAGGATTGTGTTCGAGGCACAGATCTGGGGAAGGGTACCAAAACATTTCTGCAGCATTGAATGTCCCCAAGAACACAGTGGCCTCCGTATCAATGGTTTTTTCCTGATCTTACTTCTATCTCTCCAATATAGGACAGACACTGCAGAACAAACTTCCTGTAGATTTTTTGGGGGGACTATCTTAAACTTGTCAAATGCCATTTAGTCGGGAGCTAATAAAATACCATTTACTGTGCCCTTAACCTCTGTGTTTGTGTAGCTGTTCAGAAGAGGACATTGTGAATGGAGAAAAGGTTTTAAATGTATGCAACATGATAATACTAATGATCCTAATGGAAAATGCCCCATAGATATTCATTTAGAGTCCTCCAATCCTCTAAATGTAATTATTAGCGGAAAGTCACGTCATTACATTTCCCCCCCCCCCCCCCCCCCGATATACTGTAGGCCTACCATAGGCGAAAAGAGTCTCACTAGTGTTGAGTAATATGCTGTTAAAAATGGTGTAGGTCTTATTTATTTAAAGAGCATATAAAAGTTAGAAGCAAAAGCCTACAATTATTTTAGCACCGTTTCGGCTGCTCTGAGGCAAGCATGGGGACTGGTCTTGATAAATCAATGAGATTTTTATTTTCACTTAATCTCCGTTTGGGTATTGGTTAGACAATAATTCAAAAATTAGGGTGCAGAAATGTTATGCCCTTAGTGTAAACTTTATTTAACTAGGCAAGTCAGTTAAGAACAAATTCTTATTTACAAGGACAGCCTACTCCTTCCTCGTGCCCTGCGGGGATTCTTTAGCTAAATAGCCCAGTACTGTACTGCACGTTGTACAGCGCCATATTTTTTATTTCCATCCTAATGGAAACCCAGAGGGTTTTTTGTTTTTATTGGAATAGAAAAAACATAATTTGAATCAAATTGATTAAGCAAGTATTAGTCAAATGTTTGGACACACCTACTCATTCCAGGATATGTCTTTATTTTTTACTATTTTCTACATTGTAGAATAATAGTGAAGATATCACAACTATGAAATAACACCGGTCTCCCACGTGCCACACATTTTGTAGTACAGACATGGACCGCTCTCCCTTATGTAAGGAATTAGGCACTTTCCCATGTTTACTACAGTATGTATTGTAGCCTGCACAGTAGCCTAATAAACAAATAAACATTTTGTTAATAAAATATTGATGAAAAATACTCTTTCAAAATGCAGATGTTGATTTAGTTATGGATCTATAACGAATTACTATTGGAATAAATATCACTGATTTTACAGAAATATTGGAACAAAGTTGTCTAATGAAGGCAAACAATTTAGAATCCTGTAGCCTACTCCTGACCGTCACGTTGTACAGCGCCATATTTTCCATTCCATACTAATGGAAACCCTGAGGGTTTCGTTTTTCGTTTTTCTCTGAATAGAAACACCATAATATTAATCAAATTTCTTAAAAACAATCCCATATACTATGTTTTACAAAAAGGTTTTAAATTCTCTGGTAATGCCAATATGGCATGCTATCAAATGCTTGTCAAAGATGCCCTCTGGTGTCAAACTAGCAATAGCTTGCAGTAACAGGAAAAATGTCTGACAATTAAATTATGTGCCACAGAATGCTGCGGCAGCATGCAAGGTATGACGCAACTTTTAAAGGAGGAACCACTGTAGGTTGGCAGGTACAGACCACCGCCGTCACTAAATCCTGCCTGTAGATTTATACTATAACAATCCCTAGCCCAGCGTGATGCTAGTCAGACACAGGGTGTTCTGTTCCCTCATTCCCTTTTGTTTTCCTATCTCCTCGCCATATTTATAGTCTTCAACGTAGCCTCTTTACTATATACTTTCTGTGTAGAGATTTACTGGAGTTTGAAAACTATCAGCATGAAGCTGCCTGGCCTAAGGCTGACATCATGCTGCAATGAGAATGCAACACCTGTCTGTACATTGTGATAGGTTGTCATCGCCATAAATGGCTTCGCCATAAATTGTCCTAAGGCATTAGGATTGGAGCTATGCCATTGTTATAATGAACTTATTATGAAAGCGTAATATTTTTCGCCCTCAAGTTGTTGCGCTCAAATTTTTCTTTCCTTTTGTCAAGTGCTTTGTGACAATGGCAATGTGAGAAGCATTTGCACAAAATAAAGCTGCATTGAATTGTATTTCATCTCCATCTCCTCTCTACCGCCCCTTCTCTTGGTCCCTCTTTGTCAGCCTCTAAACATTTACACATTTTAATAGATCTTTCTGAGATCACGGCATGGGGTTCTGTACTGATAATACCCTGGTGAGATCTCTCCACTAACAGCCTAATGTTGTTTCACAGAGTCTGTCTGGTCTCGATAAGGCCCCTTTGTTGTGTGTATCACTCTGCGTGCTGTGAGAGGACTCAGGTTCCAGTACTGTCTTACATAGCAACACACTTATCATATTGAACACAAAATAGTCCCTCCACGGGAACAATGTCACTGTTTATAATCTCCCTACAGAAAAATAAAGCCGCGTAATCCGGTACACAAATGCAAATTTGGCATGTAATTAAATCACAGGTAGGCCTGTTCAGTTAAACAAATTTCAACAGTCAGTGTTTTCCAAACTTGTTTGCTGTCACCTACATAGTTTTTGCAAGACTATACAGTAGGGTTATTGCAAATTTGGCATAAAATTAAAGCATGTGATGCTGGGAACATGTTCAGTTATACAAAGCTTTACAGTTTAATCTGTTTCCAGTCACTGCAGTGTTTTTAATTTTACATTTTACCCCCTTTTCTCCCCAATTTTCGTGGTATCCAATCGCTAGTAATTACTATCTTGTCTCATCGCTACAACTCCCGTACGGGCTTGGGAGAGACGAAGGTCGAAAGCCATGCGTCCTCCGAAGCACAACCCAACCAAGCCGCACTGCTTCTTAACACAGCGCGCCTCCAACCCGGAAGCCAGCCGCACCAATGTGTCGGAGGAATAACCGTGCACCCGGCCCCCTTGGCTAGCACGCACTGCGCCCGGCCCGCCACAGGAGTCGCTGGAGCGCAATGAGACAAGGATATCCCTACCGGCCAAACCCTCCCTAACCCGCGGCCGGCTGCGACAGAGCCTGGGCGCGAACCCAGAGACTCTGGTGGCACAGCTAGCGCTGACTGCAGTGTTTTTCAACACCAGGCTTTTGCTTTTACCAGTAAATATTTGTTTACAAAGTTGGTTATGTCAAGGTGATGATGGGTTGAACAAAAAGGTAAAAGAAAACACGTGTAAAAAAGTATGTACCACGTACAGAAGTTACCAATTATTTCCTGTTCAACTTAACAAACAACTCAAACCACAACTTGGTCTTGGTTCAATATAATAAGCACTTTGGGAGTCATTGTGTGTGTGTGTGTCTCAGCCTTCAGAGCCTTCCTAGGCAAGAAGGACGTGTCCAAGGAGTTGGAGGAGGTGCACGCTGAGAGTCGGGCCCAGAACACCCTGCACATGGCGTCCGTCACTGAGCTTCTGCTTAACCCCGCCTTGCGCTGGCAGGTCATCACCGTCATAGTCACCATGGCCTGCTACCAGCTGTGTGGCCTGAATGCCGTAAGTGGCAGCTTTCTCTCATCTCTGACAATTGAGTGTACTGTTCTCTGAGAATTTTTTTTTCCCAGTGCATTTGAAGGTATTATTATTGGGGGTTATTTGTGTCATCAGAAATGCACTTCATCCAACCTCCATTTAGCGTGGGTTTGACCGGGGGGGGGCTTTATTTGGCTCATCGCGCTTTTGTGACTCCTAGTGGCGGGTTGGGCACCTGCAGGCTGACCTCGGTCATCAGTTGAACAGTGTTTCCTCCGACACATTGGTGCGGCTGGCTTCCGGGTTAAGCGGGCGGGTGTTAAGAAGCGCGGTTTGGCGGGTCATGTTTCGGAGGACGCATGACTCAACCTTTGCTTCCCGAGCCCGTTGGGGAGTTGCAGCGATGAGACAAGATCGAAATTGGGGAGAAAAAGGGGGTAAACATTTTATATATATATATATATATATATATATATATATATATATATATATATATATTTACATTTTAATCTAACAATGGAATTACTAATACGTGGCTTGGCTCTCCAGCAGCAGTAGTTGAGATGGAAGTGTTATTAAGTTGGTGACAGTCGGGGGGAAGAAAAACTCCTACTGATAGATAATAATCCCCTTTCACAGACAAACGTCTAGATGTTGAACTTGCTGAATTATTCATGAAAAGTTTATACAAGACGCTTCCTGGGATTTATGGGAGTATGCAATCTATTGCATCAATGCTCGATGTGCTTATTCATTTTCCAGTCCTCGAAAAACTTATCTCCCCCCACCAAAAAAAAAAACTGTTTTCAGGAATTTAAATTAACATTTTCTTTTTAGATATATTGCCATATAGTCACAGAACTTCACAAGCAATTTTTCCCAAGAAACTTCATTACGAATGCATTACTGGTGACTTTGCTGTGTGATAGGAACAAGATACAAGGAATGAGATGCTGATGACAGTGTATGAGCATGAGGGCTCGATTAGTATCAATCCAAGGACACAGTTGAACAAGAACAAATGGAACATATGGCTTAATTAAATCACTAATCAACCTTTGCACCGTAATTGCCATTAAATTGGCATTTCTTTCCGGCCCGTAAGACAGACAGGAGATTGGGCTTGCAATTTAAAGGACAGGGATGTATCCATAGAGAACATTTTTAAGTGTTCTATTTAATTCAGTAGCTGTATCCTCACTGGCGTAGTTACTGTACAAGGCTCTTACTAGCTCCTCATTCACTGGATCTTTAAAATATGCCAGTGCCACCAATCACTTTTGTAGTAATGTGTTTATCTTCAAAATGAGCCGGTAGTAATGTTCTTTGACTTACAAAAATAAACCGGCATAGCGACACTTACAAAAAAGTGATTTGGGTTTACATTCTTGGGGGTGTTGCTATCCCTTTCAATTTTGTAGGACACATAACTCAATATTGTAAAGGCATTTATTTCTAACCTGCAATTGGGCAAGGTCCATGTGAAAGTCTCAATAAATGATGCAGATTTTAAACGCAAAGTCGGTCCCTCTCCTTGTTCGGGCGGTGTTCGGCGGTCGACGTCACCGACCTTCTAGCCATCGCTGATCCATTTTTCATTTTCCATTGGTTTTGTCTTGTTTTCCTTCACACCTTGTTCCAATCCCATCAATTACATGTTGTGTATTTAACACTCTGTTTCCCCTCATGTCCTTGTCGGTGATTGTATGTTATGTGCAAGTTATGTTCTGGTGTGCGACGGGTTTTGTACCCACTTCAATTTTTTTGTATATTTTGGTTTTCTGAGTTTTGTGAGCACTTATTAAACGACTCCGTTTATACCAAGTTCGTTCTCCTGCGCCTGACTTCTCCGCCACCAGCACGCACCCATTACAGTTGAATTCCCCTGCTCCTGACCTTGGTGGGTGAATTGATATTTATGCAGTCTTTTCTATATTCTCTGCCTATTCCAACTACTTGGCACTGGACTGCTTTAATTCTGAAACTGATAAAAAAGGCATTCATCTCTATACAGTATACATCCATTTCAATGGTTAAATGCTATTTGAAATCAGGGTCATTTTCAATGGGTTCAGTTGGTGTGGGGTATCACTTATTCACATTTATTTATTGATATGGGTGGTGTACAAATGATATGAGCACATGCAGGCCAAAGCTTTGATGTGGCCTAAAATGTCCACACTTTTGATGTGGTGGTATTGGTTGATCATTGTTATCTCTTGACAGATCTGGTACTACACCAATGGGATCTTGAGGGACTCGGGCTTTGCAGAGAATGTGATCCCATACATCGTCCTCAGCACAGGCGGTATAGAAACACTGGCTGCCATTGTCTCAGTGAGTAAAACCTCTCAGGCTATCTTAAAAACAACTTAAAGCTAACTTTTAAACACACACACCACCATGCTCAGCAAAATGCTCCAAGTTGTCTTGACATTAGTCAGCTTCATTGCAGGTGAGTAAATAGGCTACACAGGAACCTGTGAATAACCAGTCCTTTCAGTGTCCAGGCATTGACCTCAGAGTCATATTGTGCAACTCTCTGAAGTCACCGGACAGCAACCCATAATTTCTGAGTTACTTGTTCACTTCACAACATTTTGTGTGAAACCGGATTAATTTTGTCAAAAAAAATGCTTTTTCCTCTTTCTGGGAACTAGGCTGTAGATATACCATACAAGCTTTCGCAGACTTCAAAACAGTCTCAACCAAATGTTCTCAGTTTAGGGAAGCCTGGTGAAGACAATTTAGATTTGTGAATGCCACACTTGTGAAAATAGATTATTAATCTCATCTAAAATCATGCATTTTCCTGGTGAACTATCCATGCAAAGATATTGCCTAGAAACTAAAAATGGGGTGTGAAAGAGCAGTCGTGTCATACTGTATTATCATATAAAAAAACATTAATGCGGTCTTTCCTCATTTTCAGACAACTTTAAACAGCTTTGAATGATTCACAGATCATATTTCATAGATTAAGATAACTGACTACAATTCCACAGTATTTGTGATCATTGAACCATAGTTTATTTTATTCCATTTGTCATTTAGCAGATGGGATTTTTGCAAATTTTATCCTTGCCCAATTTGACCTCTTCCCTGCATGAACCACATAGTATGCATTCCCTTTCTCTCCTATCTGGGGTTAATTTGTTATACTTTTGTTTACCATTTCGTACAGACGGTTTATAGTTGTTCAACCAGTTTTCCACCAACCCTATCCCTTTCCCTAAATCTAATCCTAGCCCTATACAGATGTTGGATCTTAATTTGACCCGTATCGTCAGAGGAGTAAAATAATCCTGAAGCAGGAGGATTTGAATGTCTAAAGAAATATTTAGAATTGCCGCCAGGGGGCAGCTAGAATAGGTGTTTTTCTGTACAATACAGTACCGTAGCCTACCTACTACCTACATTGTACCTTAGACTGCAGGTCCACTGGGTGACATTTCAAGAAGCCTACTGTAGCCTACATGCAGCTACCGAATATATCTTGTGAAGTCTTCTGTGGTACTAGATTGTAATAAATTGACATACTTGTAAGGGGGGGAAATTAGGCAAAACTGGTATTTTAAAATAAAATTGTTTTATTATTGTTCAAGGCAAGCAATAGGCAGAATAAATCTTTGGACAAATAACCAGGGCCGGATCTAGCTTTTTAGGGGCCCTACGTGAGATTTGGTTGGGGGTTGTCTAAACAAGCGGCCAAAAAATTTGGTGACCCCCTCCTGACGGCATTGTGTTACTGTCTCTCCTGCAACTTCTACCAGGCTAACACTCAAGCCTAGCTAGCATGATACTTGAAACCTATGCTGTCAATTAGCCACTAGATGGTTAAGAAAATGATGTGTTTGGATCCTTAATACAACTAAACACTACTCTACAACCCAAAAACACTTCCGGGTCCGTTTTTTTAACTTACATTGCTCAAAACTGCTTTTTGTTTAACTCTGCGAAACATGGTCGGACTGGGCTGTTTTTTTGCAGGGAGCTCGACCTCCACATTAGGAAGGTTGCTTAGGCCTACAAGTTAATTGCATTTACTTAAATGTTTTCAAGGAGTAAAACAAATAGTCTGATAATTTACACGTCAAAATGTCTCAGCTCAACAAAATTGCAAATACAACTGAGAATAATACTAAACTGTACATGCAATTAAATGATTTTCATTTTTACAATTGTTGTGAATTAGTTTAGATTTTATCATTGTATCAATTTATATTCATCCAATCAATGTGATCACAATATTGAATGATAATGATTGTCGCATGATTAAAGAGACAGGGTTGGAGGGAATTGCAGGAGTGGGGATGGTGAAATCAACTGGTCAACAAGCTGTTCAATCAGCTGTCAATCAACTGATGGGCCATCAGCTCAAATCAGCATATCAACTCAGACAGGGAAACACAAACCTTATCGGTTTTGACACCGTCCATTAAATATGCCATCAAATAGGCCATTCCCCAAACTATTTTAACAAACTTTGATATTGTATTTTGTCTCTGTTGTTCATTCAGTTAAGCCTTCACTTGTTTCACATGGGCTGCGTTTTTTGCGTGTTTTTATTTTTTAAATCAGTTGCTCTAGTTCATGCTCCATTGCGCTCCATTCCCTATGCTACCTCACTATTCTCAATTTCATCTAGTCTTTATATCTTATATTAATGGCCTATGTGGGCAATTTGTTTTGATAGGCTACAGTAGGCTATATTTTAGGCCAGTGGCGGTAGGTGATGTTTAAGATAAGGGAGGACTTTTTTTTTTTAAATGAGCATGGCCTTATTTCTATTACTGCTTATTGTCATTCATATTCTATTCACCCAGCTCAATGTAACATTGATAAGTTTAGGCTACTACATGATACTCATGATACATTCAATACCGCCTTGCACACTCTTTCCTGCATTTAGCTGATCTAAGATGTAATCATTAGTCCAACAGTTGGAGAATTTATTTTGGACAAATTCAGGTATGTTTATACTAATCAATCAGCACAATATTTTTTTTCTCACAGATTTGCTGCGGGAGACGAGTGTGGCTATGATCCTGTGCTTTAGCAGACACCTCGTTTCGTTCCATTTGCTTCCGTTAAAGAAATGGCTGAAGAATTGCAACATTTACCTGGAGCTAATGCTGCAGATAGCAATACTGGGTGACTTTTTTTTATTTTTTTTAATTTTTATAATATGTTTATTATTTTCCAATAAAAATAAAGTAAAAAAGACAGCAATACAAACAATGACATTCATTGTACTGTTGGATGGGATGGCCAGTTTAGAGGACAAAACAAAAGTTAACTCACACATACACAAAATAAAACAAACTCCTATTAGGTGGTACATGTATAAGAAGACAGCATATAGTCATTACAAGCAGTGTAGTTCAGCCAAAAATAAATATTGAGTGGAGTACAGCACAGAGTAGCAGCAGATCGTCAGCCCAGTTATGAAGCGGGACTAGACCATTTATCCAGTATCGGCTGCCATATTTTGTAAAACAATGGACTTCTATTGGAGGTGTTGTATCGAATCTTTTCCATATGGATTACATTCCCTAAATCCCGTAACCACATTTCAAAGGTAGGTACAGTCTCCAATTTCCAAAATTGCAATATGAGCCTTTTGGCTAATAGAGTACAAAGAGAGACAGCTTTCCCCTCCTGGTTATTCCCATCAACTGTACCAAACAGAGCGATCAATGGGTCTGGGGCTAGAACTCTATCAAAGGCCTTAGATAAGTAATCAAAAATGAGAGCCCAGTAAGCATGTAATTTAGGGCATGTCCAGAATAAGTGGGTCAACGTCCCCTCCTCCTGCTTGCACCTCTCACACAGTGGTGAGGTGTCCGGGAATATTTTATGCAGTTTTACTTTTGAGTAGTGTAACCTGTGTATCACCTTAAACTGTACAAGGTTGTCTGGCATTCACTGAACTGTGGTTTATATTCCTGAGAGCTTCTATCCAGTCCTCATTTGAGATTTCTGAACCAAGTTCTTGTTCCCAAGCCCTTTTAATGGTGTCTGTGGATACCTCTATGTGGGCCTGTAGCACATCATACAGTCTAGAGACCGACCCTTTTGAATGGGGTTTGACAAGGATCAAGCTATCTAATGTAGGACTATTTGGCTTCATGCCATACTGTGGGATATGTGTCCTTAAGAAATTCCTGATTTGGAGGTATCTGAAAAAATGTGTTGTTGGCATGTTGAACTTTGCCTGTAATTGTTGAAATGAAGCTAACTGACCGTCTATGTATAAATTACCAATTGTTGTGAGCCCCTTCTCCCTCCACTGTGAAAACACCACATCATCCAATGCAGGGTGGAAAGCATGATTCAGGCTAATCGGGCTGTCTATGTAAACAGTGGGTATGTTAAGAAAATCCCTAATCTGTTTCCAGATCCTAAGCGTATGACAAATGACTGGATTGGAGTCATAAGTGGCTTTTTTCACATATGATGGGCTATTAACAAGTGCAGGGAGTGAGGAACGTTGACAGGAGGCCTGCTCGATCAAAAGCCATGAAGGCATATCCTTCTGTCTCATCGCAGGTAAACTTTCCCTCCAGAAAGACACAATGTTCAGATTAGCAGCCCAATAATACAGTTTGAAGTGAGGAAGGCCAAAGCCCCCCTCTATCTTGTACTTGCATAAATGCTTCTTTGAAATTCTGGCTGCCTTGTTATCCCATAAAAATGGAGTTACTATTGAATCCAGTTTCTTAAAATAGCTTTGTGGTATGAAATTGGGTAGACATTGGAAGAGGTAAAGAAACCTGGGTAGGACAACCATTTTAATAGCGTTTATACGACCAACCAAGGAAATAGGCAGAGTTTTCCAGAAATCTATATTTTGTTTAAGCTGATATATTTTCATGTCCCAATTCACTTTCAATAGCTGGTCAAGGTCTCTTGTCACTACAATGCCAAGGCTTGTGAACTTGTCCCTCACTGTTCTAAACGGGGTAGATTGCAGAAATTGCATATCCACAGGCCGTGATATTGGCATCAACTCACTTTTTTGCCAGTTTATCTTGTAGCCAGAGAAGGAGCCGAATGTGTTTATCAAGTTAAGTAATGGTGGAATAGAAGTTTTAGGCTTGGACAAAAACAAAAGAACATCGTCTGCATATAGGGAAATTTTGTGCTGTGTGTCTTTTATTTTAACAGAAGCTATATCGGCACATGCCCGAATGCGAGTAGCAAGGGGTTCCATGGCTATAGCGAAGAGAGCAGGCGAAATAGGGCACCCCTGTCGGCACCCCTTGAACAGGCGGAATGACTGCGACATTTCCTGATTGGTCACCACGGACGCCATTGGGTGTGCATAAATAATTCTTATCCAATTAATAAATTCCTTTCCAAATCCGAAATGCTCCAGAACCGACATCATATACTTCCACTCAATCTGATCAAACGCCTTCTCTGCATCAAGAGCTATTACCACTGCCTCAACTTTATGATCATGATACATTACGTTGAAAAGGCGTCTCAAATTGTAGTATATATGTCGGCCCGGGATAAAACCTGTCTGGTCAGGGTGTATGATGTCGGAAATATATTTTTTCAATCGGTTTTCCAATATCTTTGTCAACACCTTGTTTTCTATGGGGAGTAACGACACGGGGCGATACGACGACATCTCCATGGAATCTCTATCTTTTTTCAAGATCAGGGCTATTGTAGCCTCATACAGTGTTTGCGGGAGTTTGGTATTTTCTTTGGATTGTTGAAACATTCGCAGCATAAGTGGAGATAGACTAGCGCAGTACTTCTTATAGAATTCTATTACATATCCATCGGGCCCAGGGGCCTTGCTGTTTGGAAATTGTGCTATCGCTGTGTTAATTTCATCTAAGGTTATCCCTGCATCGAGTGCGGCAGCTGCCCCCCTGTCTAGTTTAGGAAGTTCACATTCAGCGAGAAAGCGTTCCATAGTTTGTGGATCAGTAGCATCGCATTTTGATTGGTATAGCTCTGAGTAAAACTGTGCAAAGCATTTATTAATGTCCTGCGGATCTGTTACTATTTTACCCTTGTCTTTTATTTTGTGAATAGCTCTAGATGCTTGTACATGCCTTAGCTGTCTTGCTAATAATTTATGTGGTTTGTCCCCCAGTTCAAAATAACTTTGTTGCGTTCTAGCAAGTAAAGAGCCCACCCGTTTCGAAAGGATGGTATTGTATTCATACTTTAACTTTGATCTTCTCAAGGACTGTATACGAGGAATTTGTCCTAAAAACGTTCTCCTGTTCCCCTAACTCTCTTTCAATTTCTCTCAGCCTAGTATTGGCACGTTTCTTCCTCTCTGATGTATAAGAAATAATGTAACCTCTAATCACAGCCTTTAGAGATTCCCAAAGGGTGGAGTCGTCAACATCCCCCGTGTCGTTAGTACTGAGGAAAAAGGCAATCTGCTCCTTCAAATACTGACAAAAAGCCTCATCTTTCAACAGGTATGCGTCTAAGCGCCACGGTCGCCGACCTGTCGACATATTGTCGAGTTTCAGCACCATGGACAGAGGAGAGTGGTCCGTAATTAGAATGGGGTGATAGGTAACCGACTCAGCTGCTGAAATTAGTTTGGAGTCCAACAAAAAATAGTCAATTCTGGAATATGATTTATGAACTGATGAAAAGAAAGAATAATCCCTGTCTGTTGGGTGCGTCAGTCTCCAAATATCGACAATGTTAAGGTTTGTCATCAATGTATTTAGACAGACACTGGCATTTGATTGTTGAAGTGACCTTGATAGCTGTTTATCTAAAAGAGGATCTAACGTACAGTTAAAGTCACCTCCAACAATAACACTTGTATCCGAGATATTTGGTATGGCCTTAAATACCCCTTGAAAAAATAATGGATCATCGAAGTTGGGTCCATATAAATTGACCAAGGTTATTGGTTTTGAATTCAGTGTACCAGCCACAATAATATACCGACCATTAGGATCTGAAATCGAGGTTGAGTAAACAAAAGGAATGTTTTTCCTTATCAGGATTGCTACCCCTCTCGCTTTTGCATCAAAGTTAGACTGGTATATCTGACCGATCCAGCCGACTCGTAGCTTGGCCTGCGCGGAGCGTTTAATATGAGTTTCTTGAAGAAGCACTATGTCAGCACCCAGTGATTTAAGATGAGAAAAAACCTTAGCTCGTTTCACGACATGCCCTAATCCATTACAGTTCCAGCTGACTATCTTTATTCCACCTGGTCTACTCTGTGCTCGGTCACTATGTGGCATTTCTTATTTTAAAGCAAATTGCTGCTGTCATACAAAACCCAGAAGAAAAACGTCCCGCCGTGCGGGAGCTTGTCATGCCACCTGTACTAATAAACGTGAACATAAAACACAGACCCCATCCCCCCTCCCGTCCCTTTACTGAGTGACTTCCCCAAACGAAGCACTCCTTGGCTAACACACAAACGTTAGGGTGTCTAGACATAAAGCTTGAACTAACTCGTCCTCTATAGATGCTCCGCATATAAACTAATATTAAATAACACTTAACTTAACTCTCACGTTAGGGGGTGAGTGGCGCTAAAACATGACATGCCAAACAATGCTATATTAGCCACAACATCTCACCTATCATATAAGTCCCAATTTCTGATCTTCTGATCGAAAAGACATAGGCCGGAAATTCAATTCACACACATTCCTGGCCTGTATTTGGCCATTTAGCCTGCTGGCACAGCCGTTCTGTATCCTCAGCCGGGGAGCTTGCTTGTCAAGAACAGATCGGCCTCTTTTGCGTTGTCAAACGTACGTGTTGATCCCTCGACTGTCACCTTAAACCGGGCTGGGAAGAGGAATCCATATCGGATGTTGGCCGCCCTGCATTTGTTGCGTACCTCATCATACTCTTTCCGTTGGTTCCTCACCTCCAAGGTAAGATCTGGGTAGAAAGACACCCTGGCTCCGTTGTAGTTAAGGGGGAACTTTTGACTAGCCAGCTTGAGGATGAGATCCCTGGTGTGGGGATAGTGCAGCCTTACAATGAATGGCCTTGGTGGCCCGCCCTTGGCCGGCTTCGTTGCCTGTGCTCTGTGTGCGCGGTCGATCAGGATGGCCGTTTTGAAGTGTTCACTCCCCAGCAATGCCGGTATCAGCTCCGAGACAAATTCAGTGGGTTTCCCTTTCTCAGTGTCCTCCTGGATCCCACATATTCGGATGTTCTGGCGTCTTGAATGCGACTCGAGCATTTCCAGTCGGGCCTTCAGGGTTTTGTTGTCATTTTTGAACGTTGCGCACTGTTTCTCTATGTCCTGTAGCCTGGCCTCGTGATCGATTGTCGTCTGCTCAACCTCGTGCACCCTTCCCTTAGTTGCCTTCACAGTTTCGGCCAAAGTCCCAATACTCTTTGAGATATCAGCCAACCTTGTGTCCACCTTCTTGCTTAGTGCGTTTATGGCCGCCAGTATGTCACGTTGAGTAGGATCTGTGGGGAACTCTTGGAAGCTAGCCTCTTCAGCTAGCTCCTCGTGGGTCGGCGACGTTGAAATTGGTTCGTTGTCTATCTCCTTCCAATTATCTTGTTTAGCGCCCCCTTTTTTGTTGCCTTTTCCCTTTGTCATATTTGTTTGAAGTTATAGGTTGTGAGAGGTTAAGATAAATATTAATTTGTTTCAAAATTGAGCGGAGCTCTAGCAATGCACGTCTACTCCATAGCACGCTCTCTAGCGCCCCCCCAATACTGGGTGACTTGAAGAGTCATAGTCAATCGATCAATAATATAATAATACTTTTAGCAATTTTTTTAATCTTTAATTAGAATCTGTAGAAACTGAGAATAGAAAGGTTCAGAACGTTTGTGAAGCATCACAGCACAGTTGAAAAATATATGGCAAATAGAAATCCTATATGGATGGTGTTAAGAGATAGATGGGAGGGGTTGAATGGAGCTGTAAAATAGATTGTAGGCGTAAAATGTATATAGTATGTATAAACTGGAAGTAGAAGCCTAAGTGTTGTTGTTTATTAGTTAACTACAATTAGGGGAGGGTTTGCAGGAAATAATAAAGGAAAATATATTTTTAAAAGATATGTATGTATATTTATTATATATATGTGGGTATGTGTATATATATACATACACACACATACACATACCCACATATATATATATATATATATATATATATATATATATATATATATATATATATACCCAACAAAATATACAGTTGAAGTCGGAAGTTTAGATACACTTAGCTTGGCGTCATTAAAATTTGTTTTTCAAACACTCCACAAATTTCTTGTTAACAAACTATAGTTTTGGCAAGTCGGTTAGGATATCTACTTCGTGCACGACACAAGTAATTTTTCCAACAATTGTTTACAGACAGATTATTTCACTTATAATTCACTGTATCACAATTCCAGTGGGTCAGAAGTGTACATGCACTAAGTTGACTGTGCCTTTAAACAGCTTGGAAAATTCCAGAGAATTATGTCATGGCTTTAGAAGCTTCTGGTAGGCTAATTGACATAATTTGAGTCAATTGGAGGTGTACCTGTGGATGTATTTCAAGGCCTACCTTCAAACTCAGTGCCTCTTTGCTTGACATCATGGGAAACCAAAAGAAATCAGCCAAGACCTCAGAAAAAAAATTGTAGACCTCCACAAGTCTGGTTCATCCCTGGGAGCAATTTCCAAACGCCTGAAGGTACCACGTTCATCTGTACAAACAATAGTACACAAGTACAAACACCATGGGACCACGCAGCCGTCATACCGCCCAGGAAGGAGACGCGTTCTGTCTCCTAGAGATGAATGTACTTTGGTGTGAAAAGTGCAAATCACTCCCAGAACAACAGCAAAGGACCTTGTGAAGATGCTGGAGGAAACAGGTACAAAAGTATCTATATCCACAGTAAAACAAGTCTTATATTGACATAACCTGAAAGGCTGCTCAGCAAGGAAGAAGCCACTACTCCAAAACCGCCATTAAAAAAAGCCAGACTACGGTTTGCAACTGCACATGGGGACAAAGATCGTACTTTTTGGAGAAATGTACTCTGGTTTTATGAAACAAAAATAGAACTGTTTGGCCATAATGACCATTTATGTTTGGAGGAAAAAGGGGGAGGCTTGCAAGCCGAAGAACACCATCCCAACCGTGAAGCACGAGGGTGGCAGCATCATGTTGGGCGGGTGCTTTGCTGCACGAGGGACTGGTGTATTTCACAAAATAGATGGCACCATGAGGAAGGAAAATTGTGGGTATATTGAAGCAACATCTCAAGACATCAGTCAGGAAGTTAAAGCTTGGTCACAAATGGGTCTTCCAAATGGACAATGACCCCAAGCATACTTCCAAGGTTGTGGCAAAATGGCCTAAGGACAACAAAGTCAAGGTATTGGAGTGGCCATCACAAAGCCCTGACCTCAATCATATAGAAAATTTGTGGGCAGAACTGAAAAAGCGTGTGTTAGCAAGAAGGCCTACAAACCCGACTCCCTTACACCAGCTCTGTCAGGAGGAATGGGCCAAAATGCACCCAACTTATTGTGGGAAGCTTGTGGAAGGCTACCCGAAACGTACACAATTTAAAGGCAATGCTACCACATACTAATTGAGTGTATGTAAACTTCTGACCCACTGGGAATGTGATGAAAGAAATAAAATCTGAAATACTTAGTTCTCTCTGCTATTATTTTGACATTTCACATTCTTAAAATAAAGTGGTGATCCTAGCTGACCTAAGACAGGGAATTTTTACTCAGATTAAATGTCAGGAATTGTGAAAAACTGAGTTTAAAAGCATTTGGCTAAGGTGTATGTAAACTGTTGACTTCAACTGTATATACACCAATATACCCCAAAAATATATGGGGGATTGGAAATGATGCCGACAATTACATTGATGGAAGCTACAATCTATTCGCAATATTAAAGCTGATCTAACCCCTAGGGGGAAAAATATATATATATATGTGTATGTTTTTCAACAGAATCGGCAGAATGATCTCACCACTGATCACATGCAACCACAGCTCACTTTCATAGCAAAAAAACTACTAAACTTTCCAAGCCAGACCTTCATGTCATAAACGCTAACCGCTACACCCATCCTACATTGTTGTCACCATATTAGCTAACATATTAGTCAACATAGCTACTAGAACTCACGCGTTAGTAAACCCGCTACAATCTTGCAGTAGCGTGTACGGTCAGAAAGCAGTTCAGCAGTTACAAAGGGCGGGCCCCAGTAAATTAATGAAACCAAAGCTTACCTTGACTTGGTTCCGGTGTTGGATAGCCATAGCCAGCTAGCTAACATAAGCATCCCTCTCTGTTTGAGCCAGGTGTTTGAGTAAGCTAAACTAGCTAACTGCATTCGCTAGCTAAGTGAAAGTGAAGAAAATACAACGAAATATAGCTATCTCTCTTGCTTGCTTCTCCTTCATTTTTGAAGAAATTAATTTGTTCAAAACTGTTCACCTATTGTCTTTCTCTCTCTGAGTCAATTACTCACCACATTTTATGCACTGCAGGGCTAGGTAGCTGTAGCGTATGCTTTCAGTACTAGATTAATTCTCTGATCTTTTGGATGGACAACATATCAGTTTATTCTGCAAGAACTCTGACAGGTTAGAGGACATCCACTGGAAGCTGTCATATTTACTGTGTAAGTCTATGGAAGGGTTTGAGAACCATGAGCCTCCTAGGTTTTGTATTGAAGTCAATATACCCAGAGGAGGACCGAAACTAGCTGTCCTCCGCCTACACCATGGTGCTACCCTACAGAGTGCTGAGGCTGCTGTAGACCTTCATTGCAAAACTGTGTGTTCTAATCAGTTATTTGATTATGTGAATACATTTAGTATAGTTTTATCTAAAAAGGATTACTTTTTTATCTTTCACTATTTCACTTTATTTTTAGGAAATTCACTGAGGAGGATGGTCCTCCCCTTCCTCCTCTGAGGAGCCTACACAGGTTTAGGTGTAGCATACGGCTGCATTTTGGATAAACTTGACACTTGTATGTCATAGTGGAGAACAATATTTATCTTGTGTTATTAATCTATACTGAACAAAAATATAAATGCAATATGCAACAATTTCAATAATTTTTCTTTGTTACTGTTCATCCAAGGAAATCGGTCAGTTGAAATAAATAAAGTAGGCCCTAATCTATGGAATTCATATGACTGCGGAGGGGCACAGCCATGGGGGAGCCTGGCCCAGCCAATCAGAATTAGTTTTTCCCCACAAAAGGGCTTTATTACAGACATAAATACTCCTCAGTTTCATCAGCTGTCCGGGTGGCTGGTCTCAGACGATCCCACAGGTAAAGAATCCGGATGTGGAGGTCCTGGGCAGGCTTGGTCACACGTGGCCTGCGGTCGTGAGGCCAGTTGTACGTACTGCCAAATTCTCTAAAACAACACTGGAGGCGGCTTATGGTAGATAAATTAACATTCAATTATCTGGCAACAGTTCTGGTGGACATTACTGCAATTGCACGATCCCTCTAAACTTGAGACATCTGTGGCTTTGTGTGACAAAACTGCTCATTTTAGTGGCATTTTATTGCCCCCAGCACAAGGTGCACCTGTGTAGGGATCATGCTGTTTAATCAGCTTCTTGATATGCCACACCTATCAGGTGGATGGATTAGCTTGGTAAAGGAGAAATACTCACTAACAGGGATGTAAACAAATTTGTGCCCAACATTTTTGAGAAATACGCTTTTTGTGCGAATGGAACATTTCTGGGATCTTTAATTTCAGCTCATGAAATATGGGACCAACACTTTCCATGTTGCGTTTATTTGTTCAGTGTATATATAAAACAACGGTTGTTGATGTGCGTGGATGCATTTCAGATACAAGTAATAGAACCCAGCTCTACTGTAGCAGTCGGACATTTCTTCTTTTTCATATATTTTTTTAACCTTTATTTAATTAACTAGGCAAGTCAGTGAAGAACAAATTCTTATTTAGCAATGACGGCCTACCCCGGCCAAACCTTCCCTGAACCCGGACGATGCTGGGCCAATTGTACACCGTCCTATGGGACTCCTGATCACGGCTGGTTGTGATACAGCCCGGGATCAAACCAGGGTCTGTAGTGACGCCTCTAGCACTGAGATGCAGTGCCTTAAACCGCTCGGGAGCAGCTTTAGTGTTTGAGCGAACGAGAGAGAGGGAGAGAGAGAAGGATTTTGGTCTGAAATGTCTTGACTGCCCCTGCATGGAGAGAAAGAGAACTATGGGATTTCATTGAATCTATCTAAATCATGAGGCTCATTTGAATTTCCAGATGCGTAGGAACATTTTCTGTGACAAGAAAGTGATCAAATCATGTATGTGTTAAGTTTTTCTCTCCGTTCTATTCCTTGACACAGTCGATCACAGCATCATGTTCTGCCTTTGCTATTTTAGCTTTTCTCCTACCCTCTGTCCATCCAGTTGATTTGGTGGACGAAATAAGCAATCCTGTGGAATGTTTAGTGTTAGGTTATGATTGAATCCTTTTCTCATCACATTGTCATTCAACAGTTTATTGACTTGCAGAGCTCATGAAAATACCATGCATGCATACTGTGTAGCTTTGAAACACAGGGATGTGTGCCTCTATTAGAAGCTAGCTGAAAGACCATGAGATCTCTTACGATCCTCTTTCACATCACCTAACTCTGGTTTGGGAATTCATTTTTTCCAAATTGTACCTTGATTACGATGTCTGAGATGAGTAATAATTATTTCCAATTTAAGCATGACATTTTTCATAGTTTGGTATCCTGTTGAAATAATGTTCTTTATAATAAATATTTACCCTCTACCTCCAAATCCGAGTCCCCACTTATTTGGAGTAAATGCCAACTGACATTTACTCCTGAGGTGCTGACCTGTTGCACCCTCGACAACTACTGTGATTATTATTATTTGACAATGCTGGCCATTTATGAACATTTGAACATCTTGGCCATGTTTTGTTATAATCTCCACCTGGCACAGCCAGAAGAGGACTGGCCACCCCTCATTGCCTTTCTAGGGAGTTTTTCCTAGCCACTGTGCTTCTACACATGCATTGCTTGCTGTTTGGGGTTTTAGGCTGGGTTTCTGTACAGCACTTTGAGATATCAGCTGATGTAAGGGCTATATAAATACATTTGATTTGATTTGACATCTTGTAAGTGACCGACTGTGAACTCAACGTGTTCAGTATGCTTGGCATTTTCTCTGGTATACCTTGTTGTCGAATATGAGGTCTAGGCACAGTAGAGGCAGGCATGCTTTTTGCTGCTGGCAGGGCTGATGTTTCCTTCCTCGGGCATATTCCTGTTGCGTAGTCTTTTCTCAGCATCTTTTCAGTTTGTTATTCCCATGCCTATTGTCACGGAGGATAAATACAACCAGACGTGTGTTGATACAATGTAAGAGTATCGAATGTACCTACTGTTTGTTTTCTGTTCGTTTTCTATAGTGCCTTGGTTGGTTTATATTCTCTGTAAGGTTACGCCACTCTAAGGCATTCTTCTGCATCGGCTCCCCTGTGGGAGTGAACGGTTCTGTAGTCCGTGAAACGCAGTGGCAAGTGTGAGTGCTGCTGGGATAACTATCACCTCAGAATACTTTTGTATGCGTCACTGTAGTCTCCTTCTTGGGTTTTTATGTGTGAAGCCAGAAGCGGAGTGTAAAACTGAGTGTAATACTGCAAATCATGCGGGGGTCTTTGATGCGTGATTCGTTGTAATGGGTTGTCTCTCGATCAAATAATTGGAATGAGTGCGACACTTGAACCGGAAAGAGTGTTTTTGAATAGAGTTCCATGTACCATCGAACTCGCCACATGTCCCCAGAACAGTAGTGTGACAAGGGCAAACTGTGAGTGTACAACATGAAGGGCCCTATTCAATTTTGAAATCTATATAGAGACGAAAACAGCTGCTAGCTGTTAGTAACACAGGAAAATATGAAACGGGATCAGGGCTTACTTACTTATTATCTTGACATTTCTAAAGAAGAAGTAATTGACTTGCAAATAACCACTAAAAACTACCAATGAGTCTTAGCACATGGCCTTTATCCAGATTGCAGATTAATAGTTAATTTTGTGGCAAAGTGGTGGCTGTTTTTCTCTAAATGGTTTCTTAAGTGCATTGCCCTGCACTTGTACTCAAAGAGCACCTTGTATTCTCACAGCTCTGGGAGCTATATTCTGCTACTCTAAACCTGAGTGCCCCACTTGGTGTTTATAAGCCTATGGGGTAAAATCCCACTACTGCCCCAAATGTACGGCAGAGGATAAGAAAGATTATCCAGGGACATTGTGACTTGAGTATTAGACTCAAGGTTTTTTATCAGAGTGCTATCCTCGGAAGCCCAGGCTTCTCAAGTTCTGTTCAAAAGCCACGCGGCAGACAAGTTCATAAAAATGACCTGAGAGTGTGGCACCTGCAGTAACTCCAAACTCAAGATTGAAACATTTTCATCAACCTTTGATTATCCTCCAAGACAGAGTAACAGATCAAAATAAACTTCCCGCCACGATAAAGGTCTCACTAGCAAATAACATTCATCAAAGGTTGATAGATAAAACATATGTTGCACGCAGCCATTTGGAACACTCATATAAACGCACATTTCTAACAATGATTTGATTCATGAAGAGCAATATCCTCCTGAAATCTATTTTATGATCATAGATATGCATCCTAAACTGAAAGTACTATATAACACACACTGTGCTTTTCAACATGTATTGGACCATTCTTATTTCCATCTTATTCCTTTCAGTACTGCCTCGAGAAATCACACCATCCACGCAAGAGAGCGTGCATCTCTCATCATGACGCCATTGGCGATATAACACTGGGAAGCACATACACCTGTGGGAATTACAGTGCATAATAGGCTAACTGTAACCCCTGGGAGTTAGCTCTGTGTCTGCACAGAGGGTGGATCATCTCTGCAGCCCAAATACTGAAGTTACGTCAGGGAGAAGAGCGCGTTCGCTTCGTGACGGTTTCTGGTAATTAGTTTGGGGGAAGAGAGTATTCCTAGGCCGGCACACACACACACACACGCAGACACAACACAGTGTGTGGGAACTGGGAACGACATCTCACTTCTCTCCTTTCTGCTCGAGGGAAATTACGATAGGATCTGTAATTATGGAAGAGAAGAGCAGGGAGGGTAGGATGAGCAGGGAGGGTAGGATGACACGAGGTGTTATGCTGAAAAGAGACCAAATCAAATCTTATTGGTCGCAATACTTTTGATTTTCCCATGATGTCAAGCAAAGAGGCACTGAGTTTGAAGGTAGGCCTTGAAATAAATCCACAGGTACACCTCTGTTATTGCGGTTGTAGCAAAATGCTTGTGTTCCTAGCTCCAGCAGTAATATCGAACAATACACACAAATCTAAAATGTTAAAGAATGGAATTTAGAAATATAAGGATGAGCAATGTCGGAGTTCGGAGTATGTCCTAGTAAAAAGTCCCTGTCTTAGGTCAGTAAGGATCACCACTTTATTCTAAGAATGTGAAATGTCAGAAAAATAGTAGAGAGAATGATTTATTTCTGCTTTAATTTCTTTCATCACATTCCCAGTGGGTCAGAAGTTTACATACACTCAATTAGTATTTGGTAGCATTGCCTTTAAATTGTTTAACTTGGGTCAATCGTTTTGGGTAGCCTTCCATAAGCTTCCCACAATAAGTTGGGTGAATTTTGGCCCATTCCTCCTGACAGAGCTGTTGTAAGGGAGTCAGGTTTGTAGGCCTCCTTGCACGCACATGCTTTTTCAGTTCTGCCCAAAAATGTTCTATATAATTGAGGTCAGGGCTTTGTGATGGCCACTCCAATACCTTGACTTTGTTGTCCTTAAGCCATTTTGCCACAACTTTGGAAGTATGCTTGGGGTCATTGTCCATTTGGAAGACCCATTTGCGACCAAGCTTTAACTTCCTAACTGATGTCTTGAGATGTTGCTTCAATATATCCACATCATTTTTGTTCCTCATGGTGCCATCTATTTTGTGAAGTACACCAGTCCCTCCTGCAGCAAAGCACCCCCACAACATGATGCTGCCACCCCTGTGCTTCACAGTTGAGATGGTGTTCTTCGGCTTGCATGCCTCCCGATTTTTCCTCCAAACATAACGATGGTCATTTTTTGTTTCATCAGACCAGAGGACATTTCTCCAAAAAGTACAATCTTTGTCCCCATGTGCAGTTGCAAACCGTAGTCTGGCTTTTTTATGGCGGTTTTGGAGCAGTGGCTTCTTCTTTGCTGAGCGGCCTTTCAGGTTATGTTGATATAGGACTCGTTTTACTGTGGATATAGATACTTTTGTACCTGTTTCCTCCAGCATCTCACATGGTCCTTTGCTGTTGTTCTGGGATTGATTTGCACTTTTCACACCAAAGTACGTTCATCTCTAGGAGACAGAACGTGTCTCCTTCCTGAGCGGTATGACGGCTGCGTGGTCCCATGGTGTTTATACTTGCGTACTATTGTTTGTACAGATGAACGTGGTACCTTCAGGCATTTGGAAATTGCTCCCAAGGATGAACCAGACTTGTGGAGGTCTACAATTTATTTTCTGAGGTCTTGGCTGATTTCTTTTGATTTTCCCATGATGTCAAGCAAAGAGGCACTGAGTTTGAAGTAGGCCTTGAAATACCTCCGATTGAGGTCAATTAGCCTATCAGAAGCTTCTAAAGCCATGACATCATTTTCTGGAATTTTCCAAGCTGTTTAAAGGCACAGTCAACTTAGCGTATGTGAACTTCTGACCCACTGAAATTGTGATACAGTGAAATATTCTGTCTGTAAACAATTCTTGGAAAAATTACTTGTCATGCACAAAGTAGATATCCTAATCGACTTGCCAAAACTATAGTTTGTTAACAATACATTTGTGGAGTGGTTGAAAAACAAGTTTTAGTGACGCCAACCTAAGTTTATGTAAATTTCCGACTTCAACTGTATATATATATATATGTGTGTGTGAATGTGTATATGTATTTATATATGTGTGCCTTGTTAAAAGTTCATTTGTGGATTTCCTTATTGCGTTTGAGCCAATCAGTTGTGTTGTGACAAGGTAGGGGTGGTATACAGAAGATAGCCCTATTTGGTACAAGACCAAGTCCATATTATGCCAAGAACAGCTAAAATAAG
The DNA here is from genome assembly GCF_016432855.1 of Salvelinus namaycush. NCBI lineage: Eukaryota > Metazoa > Chordata > Actinopteri > Salmoniformes > Salmonidae > Salvelinus > Salvelinus namaycush. Next base: position 45,848,875 of record NC_052308.1, read on the forward strand.
CAAAGAGAAACAACAGTCCATCATTACTTTAAGACAGGTCAGTCAATCCGGAACAAGTTCATTCACAAAAACCAAGTGCTATGATGAAACTGGCTCTCATGAGGACCGCCACAGGAAAGGAAGACCAAGGGGTTACCTCTGCTGCAGGGAATAACACATATTTAGTAGATGTTACTGTTACAGACCTATATCCATCCTGCCCTGCCTTTCTAAAGTCTTCGAAAGCCAAGTGAACAAACAGATCACCGATCATTTCGAATCCCACCGTACCTTCTCCGCAATGCAATCTGGTTTCTGAGCTGGTCACGGGTGCACCTCAGCCACACTCAAGGTCTTAAACGATATCATAACCGCCATCGATAAAAGACAGTACTGTGCAGCCGTCTTCATCGACCTGGCCAAGGCTTTCGCCTCTGTCAATCACCATATTCTTATCGGCAGACTCAGCAACCTTGGTTTCTCTAATGACTGCCTCGCCTGGTTCACTACTTACTTCTCAGATAGAGTTCATTGTGTCAAATCGGAGGGCCTGTTGTCCGGACCTCTGGCTGTCTCTATGGGGGTGCCACAGGGTTCAATTCTCGGGCTGACTCTTCTCTGTATATATCAATGATGTCGCTCTTGCTGCGGGTGATTCTTTGATCCACCTCTATGCAGACAACACCATTCTGTATACATCTGGCCCTTCTTTGGACACTGTGTTAACAAACCTCCAAACAAGCTTCAATGCCATACACCACTTCTTCCGTGGCCTCCAACTGCTTTTAAATGCTAGTATAACTAAATGCATGCTCTTCAACCAATCGCTACTAGCACCTGCCAGCCCGACTAGCATCACTACTCTGGACGGTTCTGACTTAGAATATGTGGACAACTATAAGTAACTAGGTGTCTGGTTAGACTGTAAACTCTCCGTCCAGACTCATATTAATGATCTCCAATCCAAAATTAAATCTAGAATCGGCTTCCTATTTCGCAACAAACCTCCTTCACTCATGCTGCTGAACATACCCTCGTAAAACTGACAATCCTACCGATCCTTGACTTCAGCGATGTCATTTACAAAATAGCCTCCCACACTCTACTCAGCAAATTGGATGTAGTCTATCACAGTGCCATCCGTTTTGTCACCAAAGCCCCATATACTACCCACCACTGCGACATGTATGCTCTCGTTGGCTGGTCCTCGCTACATATTCGTCGCCAAACTCACTGACTCCAGGTCATCTATAAGTCTTTGCTAGGTAAAGCTCTGCCTTATCTCAGCTCACTGGTCACCATAGCAACACGCACCCGTAGCACGCACTCCATCAGGTATATTTCACTTGTCATCCCCAATGCCAACACCTCTTTGGCCGCCTTTCCTTCCAGTTCTCTGCTGCCAATGACTGGAACGAATTGCAGAAATCATTGAAGTTGGAGACTTATATCTCCCTCATTACCTTTAAGCATCATCTGTCAGAGCAGCTTACCGATGGCTGCAGCTGTACACAGCCCATCTGTAAATAACCCATCCAACCAACTACCTACCTCATCCCATATCTGTTTTTGTTTTTCTGCTCTTTTGCACCCCAGAATCTCTACTTGCACATCCTCATCTGCACATCTATCACTCCAGTGTTAATTGCTAAATTGTAATTAATTTGCCACTATGGCCTATTTATTGCCTTACTTCCTTACTTCATTTGCACACACTGTATACAGATTTTTCTATTGTGTTATTGACTGTATGTTTGTTTATTCCATGTGTAACTGTTGTTGTTTTTGTCGCACTGCTTTGCTTTATCTTAGCCAGGTCGCAGTTGTAAATGAGAACTTGTTCTCAACTGGCCTACCTGGTTAAATAAAGGTTATTTTTTTATTTAAACAAATTAAAAAAATAAGTTCAATAGAGGTACCAGCCTCAAAAATCGGCAATTAACTTCACCTCAGATTACAGCCCAAATAAATGCTTATTGTTATTATTGGCACTGTAAATGTATGGATTATCCCATTGCTAATCCCCAAAATTGCCAAAAACTCCAGCCACCCTAGCCATAGACTGTTCACTCTGCTACCGTCCAGCAAACGGTACAGAAGCATCGGCTCTCAGACCAACAGGTATGAGACAGCTTCTACCCCAAGCCATAAGACTGCTAAATTGTTAATTCAAAGGTTACCCGGACTATCTGCACTGACCCTATCTTGCACTGACTGTATGCACACTCGCATGTGTATGTACAGTATTCACACTATGTACACACTCACTTACACACACACATTTACACTCATCAATTGCCGCTTCTGCTCTGTTCTTTACATTTCTTTATTATATATTCTGAAGCCTAGTCACTTTACCCTGCCTTCATGTACATATCTACCTCAAATACCTTGTATCGCTGCACATTGATCTGGTACTGGTACTCCCTTTATAGAGCTCCATTCTTGTGTATTTTATTCCTCTTGTGTTTTTATTATTTGTATAATTTTTTTTAACTGCATCGCTGGCGAAGGACTCGTAAGCAAGTATGTACCCGTTGTATTCGCTGCATGTGGCAAATACAATTTGATTTGATTTACAACGCTATGTTTTTGCAGTAATGTTGATCATAAAATATGGCAACATTGACAATTATAGTTTAGCAAACAGTCTGCGACTACCAGCATTTTATGTTGAAGCTAGAATCCTTAACTAAAACAATAACAAAGCGGTCATCCCGCCTGTGTTTTGGTTAAAAGCTGATGGATGGGCCTGGAGAAATGTAACAACTCTCAAGTTCATAGACAACTATGCATGCAAGGAAAGACCATATCAAAATTAGGGTTTTAACCTTGTTTTGATGCTATATAGTGTTTATTTACATCTACATTGTTCACGAAAATTTGAGTTAAACAAGCTTATATTTTGGGTTGTGATGGGTTACAACAGTTGGACTAAACAATGGGTATTTTTAATTAATGTATTAGTCCAAAAATTGATGTAGCGAATAAGAATTCTAGTTTATTCTATAAAGTCCAATCCCTTTATTGACTCATCGATGTGGCAACTTTTAATTAAGGACTGTTTCTAGACTTTGGTCACTTATTGGTCACTAGCAATACGGCTAGATTCTGGTGGAAACCAGTCTACTAAAGTGCTGACTGAGAAACATTTGAGTGCACACTATTCCAAGTTAAACAAGTGAAAAAAGTTTGTGCCTTCAGTGTTCATACCCCTTGACTTATTCCACATTTTGTTGTGTTACAGCCTGAATTCAAAATGGATTAAATAGATTTTTTTCTCACCAATCTACACACAATGCCCAATGTTTTTTGAATCTTTTGCAAATTTATTGACAATGAAATACAGAAATATAGCATTTGCATAAGTATTCACACCCTTGAGTCAATACTTTGTAAAAGCATCTTAGGCAGCAATTACAGCTGTGATTACAGCCCTAAAAATTGCCAAAGACTCCAGCCACCCTAGTCATAGACTGTTCTCTTTACTACCGCATGGCAAGCAGTACCAGAGCGCCAAGTCTAGGTCCAAAAGGCTTCTTAACAGCTTCTGCACCCAAGTATTAGACTCCTGAACAGCTAATCAAATGGCTACCCGGACTATTTGCAGTGTCCAGTCAGTGCTTGACTGAGGGACCTTACAGGTAATTATATGTGTGGGGTACAGAGATGAGGTAGTTATTTTTTTATCATGTTAAACACTATTATTGAGTGAATTCATGCAACTTATTGTGACTTGTTAAGCACATTTTTACTCCTGAATATATTTAGGCTTGCCATAACAAAATGGTAGAATACTTAATGGACATTTCAAGACAGTTCATATTTTCCTTAATTATTATTATATAATAATAAAAAACATTTAAAAACATAATTCCACTTCAACATTAATCGGCTTTTGTGTCTAGGCCAGTGACCAACAAATATGAATTGAATACATTTTAAATACAGGCTATAACACAACAAAATGTGGATAAGTTCAAGGGGTGTGAATAGTTTCTGAAGGCACTGTAGATAAAGTTTGTGCGTCGTGCAATACGTCCACTGCAACATAGCTTTGAGGAGAAGAAAATGATTCAAGACTGAACTTGTTTTGCGCATGCAAAAATAAGACAGGAAACCCTTTCATCTTGGTCTGTCAACCACTGCGAGGCTTTGTGAAGCGTCAGCCACACTCTTTTAATCTAAGATCAAAGCATTGTTCCTTTTTATAATTTTTCTTTTGAATTTAAACTTTAATTCTACACATACATTAATACTGCCAAAAATGTTTATCTCTGTGCTCTCCACAGTAGAGTGGGATAAGCTTGAGTGAGAGGATAGAAGAACCAACTCATTATTTACTGGACTGGACTGGACTTAGCGTTGAAGTGATGATATTTGTCTGCACACGCTCCATGCCCACTTCTGCATCATTGCTTGCATGTACTGGGGTTGAGAAAACCACTGCTGACTTTTTTGTTTCTAATTGGACTTGCAGGGTGTATGTTTGTGTGTCTCCGGATATTTTTATATCCTGATGCCGCTGTCCTAACCCAGCAGATCTGCAAAGGCCAGAAGGCAACGACAGTGAGTCATCAACCACTGTTGAGTAAGGCTGGAATACAGTCTTAACCTTATAAGTCCTGTATATGTTCTGGGATAGGATTGTTTATCAAATCAAATTTTATTTGTCACGTGCCGAATACAACAGGTGCAGTAGACCTTAGAGTGAAATGCTGACTTACAAGCTCTTTCCCAACGATGTGGAGTTCAATAAGAACATAAAAACACACGAGGTACGAGGTAGTTGAGGTAGGTATGTACATGTAGGCGGGGGTAAAGTGGTAACGTTACTCACTTCAACAAAGAAATGTCAAGTTCCATTCTCCTAGAGTAAAGAATGATAAATTGGTACGTATTCAAATTTCCATTTCTATTAGCACACTACAGGGCACGATTAACAACCCCAGTTACAGCAGAAAATATTGTAAATATTGAACTTTCAGCCTATTTAAAGCTTACATATGTTTGTTTTCATGAATAACCTAATTTCAAACACACACACTATTGTCATGCAGTGTGCCATCGCCCTTTTGCTGTTTGCCTTCGTTGCTGGGGAAACACCTTATGTCAGAGTGATGATGTCATGTAGAGTGTGTGCTGGCACATCAAATCAGGTTTAACGTCGCTCTGCGTGCCCTCCGGGGCCGGAAAAGGAAAACAAACTCAAACATCCACGAGTCATTCCCTGGATATGTGTTAATAATAAGTGACCTTCTATGAGGGCCTGGGCAGTTTGAACGGAGAGTGGTTTATTTTTAAAACCATTCTGCTAGGGCTAGGAGGTTATGCCAGTTGACACAGAGAAGACAGTTCAGTGTCTGCAAGTCCATGAAGCAGTTATGCATGTTAATGTACTTCACATCTCCTCCATAGGTTTTGATATTGGGAAATGTCGCTATGGCAACGTGGTAAAGAGATGTAATTATTAGAGGCCAGTAATTCTGTGTCCTCATGTGCCTCTACACTCTTATAAAAAAGGTTTATTCGGCCGTCCCTATAGGAGAACCCTTTTTGGTTCCAGGTAAAATTATTTTTGGTTCAGGTAGAACCATTTTGGGTTCCATGTAGAACCCTTTCCATAGAGGGTTCTACTTGGAACCAAAAGGGTTCTACCTGGAACCAACAAGGGTTCTTCGAAGGGTTCTCCTATGGGGACAGCCAAAAAACCTTTTTCTATGAGTGTAGTGTGGATGAATATTGCTCAGAAGTGTATAAAACCAACTTGAGACAGTGGGCCTTTTTCTACACAAGCACACACGTCCCCTTGAATGTCCAAGCGCCACGGTGCTGAGTTCTGTAACATAACCAATAGTGGCACACACACACACTCCTACCAATATGGCCTTGATAATGGCTAGTGGTCCATGTGCGGAGGCCTGAGTGCAGTGATGTGACCATCAGTGAGAAAAGTTCCAGGCCTTTAGGGACCAGGAGTGTGAAGTAATGTTTCTCAAGCCCTAGCACCAGATGGACTGGGATCACTAAGCCATTGCTGGTGCATGACCAAAACCCTGCTTTTCTACGAACCACACACAAACTCAGATTCCCATTTCAGGGCGTATGCACGCTCACACACAGAACTGACCACATTCGTCTACAAATACACATGCTCTCACGCGTGTTTGCACACAGACACAGAACACACCTCACTACTCCACACACAACACGTACACACCCCCAAGCATTTATACACAATCTGCTTTTCAACAAACACACGTGCTCACACATGAATATCCACTATTTCTCAATGCCATACTGTGTTTAACTGTGTTCGATCTTGCCTAGCCATCTTGTCTCAAGAGGAACACAATGGAAATACAGTTGAAGTCAGAAGTTTACATACACCTTAGCCAAATACATTTAAACTCAGTTTTTCACAATTCCTGACATTTAATCCTAGTTAAAATTCCTTGTCTTAGGTCAGTTAGGATCACCACTTTATTTTAAGAATGTGAAATGTCAGAATAATAGTAGAGAATGATTTCTGCTTTTATTTCTTTCATCTCATTCCCAGTGGATCAGAAGTTTACATACACTCAATTAGTATTTTGTAGCATTGCCTTTAAATTGTTTAACTTGGGTCAAACGTTTTGAGTAGCCTTCCACAAGCTTCCCACAATAAGTTGGGTGAATCTTGGCCCATTCCTCCTGACAGAGCTGGTGTAACGGAGTCAGGTTTGTAGGCCTCCTTGCTCGCACACACTTTTTCAGTTCTGCCCACAAATGTTCTATAGGATTGATGGACACTCCAATACCTTGACTTTGGCCATTTTGCCACAACTTTGGAAGTATGCTTGGGGTCATTGTCCATTTGGAAGACCCATTTGCGACCAAGCTTTAACTTCCTGACTGATGTCTTGAGATGTTGCTTCAATATATCCACATCATTTTTGTACCTCATGATGCCATCTATTGTGTGAAGTGCACCAGTCCCTCCTGTAGCAAAGCACCCCCACAACATGATGCTGCCACCCCCGTGCTTCACGGTTGGGATGGTGTTCTTTGGCTTGTAAGCCTCCCCTTTTTCCTCCAAACATAACGATGGTCATTATGGCCAAACAGTTATTTTTTTGTTTCATCAGACCAGAGGACATTTCTCCAAAAAGTACGATCTTTGTACTCATGTGCAGTTGCAATCCGTAGTCTGGCTTTTTTATGGCGGTTTTGTAGCAGTTGTTTCTTCCTTGCTGAGTGGACTTTCAGGTTAAGTCAATATAGGACTTGTTTTACTGTGGATATAGATACTTTTGTACCCGTTTTCTCCAGCATCTCACAAGGTCCTTTGCTGTTGTTCTGGGATTGATTTGCACTTTTCGCACCATCTCTAGGAGACAGAACGCGTCTTCTTCCTGAGCGGTATGAAGGCTGCGTGGTCCCATGGTGTTTATACTTGCGTACTATTGTTTGTACAGATGAACGTGGTACCTTCAGTCGTTTGGAAATTGCTCCGAAGGATGAAACAGACTTGTGGAGGTCTATTGTTCTGAGGTCTTGGCTAATTTATTTTGATTTTCCCATGATGTCAAGCAAAGAGGCACTGAGTTTGAAGGTAGGCCTTGAAATACATCCAAAGGTACACCTCCGATTGACTCAAATTATGTCAATTAGCCTATCAGCAGCTTCTAAAGCCATGATATCATTTTCTGGAACTTAGTGTATGTAAACTTCTGACCCACTGGAATTGTTATTCAGTGTAATAATCTGCCTGTAAACAATTGTTTGAAAAAGGACTTGTGTCTTGCACAAAGTAGATGTCCCAACCGACTTGCCAAAACTATAATTTGTGGAGTGGTTGAAAAATGAGTTATAATGACTCCAACCTAAGTGTTTGTAAACTTCTGACTTCAACTGTCCCAGACTTTATTGTGTGTTATCCTTGATGATTTTACTCAAGTGCATGTAATGGCTTTTTCAAGTTTTATGTGTGCTTGTTTTTCTAAATGGTTGAATTAATAAACTAAACTACTGAACAAAAATATAAACGCAACATGCAAAGTGTTGGATCCATGTTTCATGGGCTAAAATAAAATATCCCAGAAATGTTCCATATGCACAAAAAGCTAGTTTCTTATTTATTTTTTGTTTTCATCCCTGTTAGTAAGCATTTATCCTTTGCCAAGATAATCCATCCACCTGACAGGTGTTACATATCAAGAAGCTGATTAATCAGCATGCTCGTTACACAGGTGCACCTTGTAAATAAAAGGCCACTCTAAAATGTGCAGTTTTGCCACATAACACAATGCCGCTGACTTCAGGAATGTCCACTAGAGCTGTTGCCAGGCATAAGCTATGGACAACAAACACAATTGCATTTTATCGATGGCAATTTGAATGCACAGAGATACAGTGACGAGATCCTGAGGCCCATTGTTGTGCCATTCATCCGCCGCCATTACCTCATGTTTTTGCATGATAATGCACGGCCCCATGTCGCAAAGATCTGTACACATTTCCTGAAGCTCAAAATGTCCAAGTTCTTTCATGGACTGCATACTCACCAGGCATGTCACCCATTGAGCATGTTTTGGATGCTCTGGATCAACGTGTACGACAGCGTGTTTCAGTTCCCACTAATATCCAGCAACTTCGCGCAGCCATTGAAGAGGAGTGGGACAACATTCCACAGGCCACAGTCAACAGCCTGATCAATTCTATTCAAGGGGGATATGTTGCGCTGCATTAGTCAAATGGTGGTCACACCAGATACTGACTAGTTTTCTGATCCATGCCCCTACCTTTTTTTTTTAAAGGTATCTGTGACCAACAGGTGCATATCTGTATTCCCAGTCATGTGATATCCATAGATTAGGGCGTAATACATGTATTTCAATTGTCCTTGAACCGCCCGCTTCGGGCTTTCATTGTTTGCCTTATTTCAGCACTGACGATACTATCTCATCCACAGAACAAGACCACATTCTCTCGTCTCTCTCTTTCCACCCAGGGACCCCTGGGGTGTTGCTTTAAAGTAACCAGTGACCCTTGAACGACATTGCGGAATCCGACTGCATGGGATAGGTGGTGGTCGTGCTATGAATACTTTCATGCTCAGATGCTTGTCCCCCATATTGGGAATGGAAATATCCTGGGCTTTGGCTAAGCTTCTGGGAGAGGGTTTCGATCTCCGGTCGCAAACTCCGGTCTCAACCCCTAGAGTTTATTATCCCCTATACCACAACTATTACCACAGAACACAATATTAAACACACACACAATAACTGGTAGAAATATATTCACCGGAGAAAAAACCTGTCTATACTATGCCAGTACTAGAATGACAGTGGAAAGAAATTATGAAATAATGTCAATGCTAGGTTTTGTTTATTTAATTAGGACAGACGACAGTAATTTAAAAAAATATGTTTTGCAATTAGAATGAGCGTTCAATTGGACAAGTCCTGGTAGTTCCTCACTGTTCCAGTGTTTTCTTCCATTCTCTCTCCCCCAGGGACTTGTGATTGAGCGCATCGGCAGAAGACCCCTCCTCATCTTCGGCTTCAGCGCCATGGCCTTCTTCTTTGGCCTTCTCACTGTGTTCCTCAATTTCCAGGTCAGTGCAGCCTATCCACTGTGCAACACACACTCCTCTGAGTCATGTCTACATGTCAACCGCATCAGTGAACAGGTTGCTGTCTTTTATTAAGACTGGAATTCAATGAAGTTATGAATCCAGAGTGACATTGTTGTCCTTGGGCTGTTAAAATTCCCAAAGAAATGCAAAATGCCTGCTACAAGCCTTGATTCCTGACAGTTTCATAAATGCCCTGGAATATAACCTCTTGATATCATGCAATAGGCGTTTTTGGAACCAATATGGAGGTTCTAAAAACAATAACCAAGTAAATATTAAGAGTTTATTTCCAAGACGCCATATCTACCAATTTTTCACTTTTTTTTATCATCAGAAATGATTGCCTATGGGAACCTTCATTTGTGTACATATTACTGCTCTCAGATTTTTTTATGACTTTCTTTTGCAAAACACTATATAGTGCTTTCGGCAAGTATTCAGACCCCTTGACTTTTTAAACTTTTTGTTACGTTACAGCCTTATTCTAAAATATTGAATAAATGTTTTTCCTCATCAATTTACACACAATACCCTGTAATGACAAAGTAACAACAGGTTTTTAGAAATGTTTGCAAATGTATTATATATAATAAACAGAAATACCTTATTTACAGAAGACTTCAGACCCTTTGCTATGAGACTCGAAATTGAGCTTAGGTGCATCCTGTTTCGATTGATCATCCTTGAGATGTTTCTACAACTTGGAGTCCACCTGTGGTAAATTCAAGTGATTGGACGTGATTTGGAAAGACACACACCTGTCTATATAAGGTCCCACAATTGACAGTGTATGTCAGAGCAAAAACCAAGCCATGTGGTCGAAGGAATTGTCTGTAGAGCTCTGGGACAGGATTGTGTTGAGGCACAGATCTGGGGAAAGGTTCCAAAACATTTCTGCAGCATTGAAGGTCCCCAAGAACACAGTGGCCTACATCATTCTTAAATGGAAGAAGTTTGGAACCACCAAGACTCTTCCTAGAGCTGACCGCCCGGCCAAACTGAGCAATCAGGGGAGAAGGGCCTTGGTCAAGGTGACCAAGAACCCGATGGTCACTCTGACAGAGCTCTAGAGTTCCTCTGTGGAGATGGGAGAACTTTCCAGAAGGACAATCATCTCCACCAATCATGCCTTTTTGGTAGAGTGGCCAGACGGAAGCCACTCCTCAGTAAAAGGTACATGACAGCCCGCTTGGAGTTTGCCAAAAGGCAGCTAAAGACTCTCAGACCATGAGAAACAAGATCATTCTCTGTTCTGATGAAACCAAAATGTAACTCTTTGGCCTAAATGCCAAGGGTCACGTCTGGAGGAAACCTGGCACCATCCCTAAGGTGAAGCATGGTGGTGGCAGCATCACGCTGTAGGGATGTTATTCAGCGGCAGGGACTAGGAAACTAGTCAGGATCGAGGCAAATATGAACAGAGCAAAGTACAGAGAGATCCTTGATGAAAACCTGCTCAGGACCTCAGAATGGGGCGAAGGTTCACCTTCCAACAGGACAATGACCCTAAGCACACAGCCAAGACAACGAAGGAGTGGCATCGGGACAAGTCTCTGAATGTCCTTGAGTGGCCCGGCCAGAGCCCTGAATTCAGCCCGATCTAACATTTTTGGAGAGACCTGAAAATAGCTGTGCAGCAACGCTCCCCATCCAACCTGACAGAACTTGAGAGGATCTGCAGAGAAGAATGAGAGAAACTCCCCAAATACAGGTGTGCCAAGCTTGTAGCGTCATACCCAAGAAGACTTGAGGCTGTAATCGTTGCCAAAGGTGCTTCAACAAAGTACTGAGTAAAGGGTCTGAATACTTATGTCTATGATATTTCAGATAAAACTATTAATACATTTTAGAATAAGGCTTTAATGTAACAGAATGTGGAAAAAGTCTTGGTCTGAATACTTTAGTATTCCTAGGCTGGCGTGGTTACACGTGGTCAGCGTTTTTGAGGCCAGTTGGACGTACTGCCAAATTCTCTAAAACGATGTTGGAGGCGCCTTCTGGTATATAAATTAACATAAAATTATCTGAAAACAGCTCTGGTGGACAATTCCATCAATCAGCATGCCAATTACATGCTGCCACAAAACTTGAGACATCTGTGGCATTTTGTTGTGTGACAACTGCACATTTTTTAGTTGCCTTTTGTAATCCCCACTTCAAGGTGCAGCTGTGTAAAGATCATGCTGTTTGATCAGCTTCTTGATATGCCACACCTGTCAGGTGGATTGATTATCTTGGCAAAGGAGAAATGCTCACTAACAGGGATTTTAAACAAATTTGTGCTCAAAATGTGAAAGAAATATGCTTTTTGTGCGTATGAAAAAATTCTGGGATCTTTTATTTCAGCTCATGAACATGAGACCAACACTTTACATGTTGCATTTTATATTTTTGTCCAGTGGAGTTTAAAAAAGGGTTTGTTCTGGCCACATATTCTGAAGACTTGGGTTCCAGCCACCCTTACAAAAAAAACACATGTCAAATTTGCAGTTTCAGATGTGAAATAGCAGTTTTGACACGTTGAGCTTAAATGTCATATGTGAAACCTTGTTTTCATGTTCACATGTTAACACCACATTTTCACATGTGAGGAGAATAACATGTTTTCACCTCACATGTGATTTGTGGTTTCACTTGAAATTAGCAGCTTCAAATGTTAAATTTTCACATGTGAGAAACATATTTGCAGTGTCACATGTGAAAAAAGCTTGGGTGTGTGTGTCACGATCGTCATAATGATTGGACCAAGATGCAGCGTGGTATGTTTCCATCCCTTTTATTAGGGAGAGAACTCAAAGAACAAAAACAATAACGCGAACCAAACGAAACGTGAAGCTCAAAATAGTTATAACAGGCAACTACACATAGTCAAGATCCCACAAAGCACAATGGCTAGCTAAATATGATCCCCAATCAGAGATAACGATAAACAGCTGCCTCTGATTGGGAACCATACCAGGCCAACATAGAAATATAATTCACCTAGATAACCCACCCTTAATCAGACCCCGACCTAACCAACATAGAGAATAAAAAGCTCTCTATGGTCAGGGCGTGACAGTGTGAAGAACTTACAATTCCACATGTGAAAATCTATTTTGCAGTTTCACTTGGAAGAAAACTCCACATTTACTTCAATGTTTGCAAACAAATGAAATGTAAACTAACACTGTATATCCTAAAAACATGGTTAAAACAATAGTCTATGGATTTGAGTGGTTGCATTTCTCCAGCCCCATCCCTCAGCTTTTTACCAAAACTGTGGTGGGGTGAACACGTGGTTCATGTTTTAATTAAGTTTTGCCACTTTAAACACCTTTAAAAGATTAACAGTGTTATTATATGGTGCAATCCTCTAGTTAGTTACTTTTGTGTCAATAATATCAATCAAAACTTCAAGAACAACATTTTTGTTGTATTGCAAACAAAAATAATACAATTGAAAGCATAATATTAACCCAAAAGTATTGATAGCAAAACAAAATATTGCAAGGAAATCGTTTATGCAAAAAAAAAATTCAATTAATAATTGGTTATGATAAATGCCTCCCTCTTTCTTGCAATTTTACCTCTTTGGTTATCTTACCCTGGGCATTGCTGTCGCGGCCTTTTTTCCAGTTGGAAGTATTTCCACATTCATTCCGGCACGATAGCATGCGTTCCACTGCTGGCATCTGAAGCTAAGCAGGGTTAGTCCTGATTGGTCCCTGGATGGGAGACCAGATGTAGCTGGAAGTGGTGAAAAATAAACGTGTAGGAAAAGGTTTTAAAACATTTGAAAACTGTACTTTTGAAACTTCACACGTCTGAAAACCATGTGTCTGACTCGTGAGAAAAATAGTCAGAACTTTTTTTTGTAAGGGCGTGCCAACAGTGCATAACTACACAGCATCACTTTCACTCACAACAAGTATCTATTCAAATTTTACATTCATCAACCAGCTGTGTTTATTCAACAGTCAGTCATGTCATCCACATTGAGTGTCTTTTGTTTGAGTCCTGCCACGTGATCGAACGCCTGGTTTGAGACGCAATACTGCAGCTAGTCTCACTAACCCCAACATTGGAATACACCAAAATGAACAAACAGAGCAAAACTTTACTCTGAACATTAGAACTTTGAAATGGGTGCACTGTTTATAGATATACAACTGAAATACTTATTCTAAATGAAGTGTACAGACTCTGGAGAAATAATGCTGCTCCCTTTCTCTCTTACAGGACCAATATTCATGGATGCCCTATCTCAGTTTCACCTGTATATTGGCTGTAATTGCCTCCTTCTGCTCCGGTCCAGGTAAAGCTACAGATTTGGGTTCTCTCTCTCTCTCTCTCTCTCTCTCTCTTTCGTGTTGCGATAGAAGTTGAATTGAAGTACTGTATGTGCAAGCTTGCTGGGTATAGTTTTAGATTAGCATCATGTATGAAGTGAGACAATGATTAGGAAATGCTGACATATTTTCACACCCTCTGACCATTCGGACCTAGCGTTTATCGGAAATCAAACCTAATTGCCATAGTTACTACTCTTGGAAGGCGTTCCAGTGTACTTAAACATATTGGATGAGTAAGACCGCCACTGTGCCAGTGAGAAGAGTCACCATGGCAGGTGCTGCAATAGATTAGCACATCAATTAGCAGGCAACCCTTGGCGTTGCTGTTGTTTTTAGCGCATGTAATGCATATGGTATCAGGTGTGCTCAACGGAGATGCACGATTGAAGGTGTGTGCAAAGTTTCAAAGGTAGCCTGTTACCGAGCATTTACATACCATTTGAATAGCAACACCCGCTGGGATGCTTGATCCACGAGCCCACTCCCTTTCATCCGCCCCGGAATGGCGAGTAAACCTGGAGCAGCGGGAACCGATCTGGGAATCACCTTACCACCCACCTGCAGTGACTTCAACGTAATTGGTTCTGATATGATTTATGGCATAGCACATCAAATAAGCTCCTCCCATACGGAAAAGTAATACATGCCAAAATATGTGTATTGCTTATGTTTTATATGGGCATATGGCATATTCATATGGTGTATATGTATCCACACACATAGTACATATAAGTACATACACACTGAGTGTAGAAAACATTAGGAACACCTACTCTTTCCATGACATAAACTGACCAGGTGAAAGCTATGATTCCTTATTGATGTCACCTCTTAAATTTGCTTCAATCAGTGTAGATGAAGGGGAGGAGACAGGTTAAAGAAGGATTTTTAAGCCTTGAGATAATTGAGACATGGATTGTGTATGTGTGCCATTCAGAGGGTGAATGGGCAAGACAAGATTTAAGTGCCTTTTGAAAGGGGAACTGCAAGACTGCTGGGTTTTTCACGCTCAACAGTTTCCCGTGTGTATCAAGAATGGTCCACCACCCAAAGGACATCCAGCCATTGGCAGGACAGTGGTCGAAAACGGGTCATTGATGAAAGAAGACAAAGGAGGCTGACACGAATTGTGCAGAGCAACAGACGGGCTACACTTACAGTAGTCAACTGACAGTCCAAGTACAACATTGGTGCCCATAAAAGAAAACACAACTCGTTGTGCCTTGACACAAACAAGGTCAAAAGAAACTGCTTGCAGTGGGCTAAAGAACAAAGACACTGGACACTGGAGAATTGGAAAAACATTGCCTGGTTCCTGCTATTTCACGCTGTTGGGAGGACTAGGGTATGGAGAAAACCACATGAGTACATGCATCCATCATGCCACGTGTCAATATTGCAGGCTGGTGGTGGCAGTGGGATGGTGTCGGTTGTGTTTTCATGGCCCACATTGGGCCCCTTGATAAAAGTGGAGCAAAGCTAAAATGCCACAGCATATCCGAACATCATTGCCGATCACGTTTGTCAGCAGTGTTTCCATCGGCAAATATATTTTTTCAGCAGTATAATGCCCCATGCCAAGGATTATCCAGGAATGGTTCCATGAACATGACAGTGAATTCAGCTTACTGCAGTGGTCTGCCCAGTCACCAGATCTCAATCCAATTGAGTATCTGTTGGATAAGATGGAACGAGCTATTCGGAGCAGAAATCCACTACGGGCCAACTTGACACAACTGTGGGAGGCATTGGCGTCAACATGGCCAGCATCCTTGTGGAATGCTTTCGACACCTTGTAGAGTCCATGCCCGATGAATTGAGGATGTTCTGAGGTAAAAAAAAAGAGGGTGCAACTCAGTATTTTGTACACTGTGTACGTCACATATGTTGAAATATACAAGAATTGGTTGTTTTCCTATATGTGACATATTTCTGCCTTATATACATACAGTATATATGTGCATATATTTATAATGTGTGTGACACGTAGTATTAAAATGTTTATTATATATACAGTACCAGTCAAAGGTTTGAACACACCTACTCATTCAAGGGTTTTTCTTTATTTTTACTATTAAAAATGCGGAGCTATACAGAGCCCTCTGTTATCGTTACAACATTTGGAAGGTGCACGGCTTCACCGAACGGAGCTCGATTTGACCTCCGCAAGCCTCTGGACCACATTGCCGGAACAAGCATAAATCGGCTATTATATGAAAAATGAAAACTGCAAACAGAGCTCGTGCAGTTACGTGTTACGGTGACTGCATTGCCACCACACTGGCATAGCCGCAGGAAGTTGGGGTTCTCCAAAAATATTATTATTTGAAAAATATATAATTTGTGGGTCTTTACTAGTCCTGTATTAGTGGACCGATATAGCCGTCTGTAGAAGGGGATTATGCATTTTTTTGCATCGCAAGATAGTTCTCAATTAAACATGTTGTGAGCTACACATTTTTTCTAGCTTTCAAATAGGCACATTCTTCTCTCCTCTCCCCTGCAACTCTTCCCGGGTCCTTAGTGTAAAAGAGAAAGTACTATATTCTGTCAATAAACCTAGGAAAATAATGGTTAATAAACAACTCCAAGGGCGGCCCTAAAAAAATTGTTTTCTCCGTTTTTGTTCTTCTTTTCACTCTCAAAATTACAATTGGTCATAGTGAATTGTTTTTATTGGATGTTCTGAGTCCATGTCAATGCTTAAATCAGTTCAGAAGACAATATTTTGGGGGTCTGGAAGATAACAAACAAATGTAGACTTTGTTTTGGTGTAAATATCCTTTAATTGTGCATCTAGCGAGGTGAGGAATGTACTGGTAAAGCAGTGGTTCTGTACTGCTGCTGCTCATTTCATGGTAAAGTTTGCAAATAACAAATAGTAAATACAAATTATATACTTACTTATGATATACTTCTGCCAGGTAAGCCTACTTTGCAGTTAACATTTCATTGAGAAGGTTTTGGGGAAAGTATTTCCGTCAACCCACAAGATGGTTATCACATCTATCAACTGGCAGTGATAGACAAATGCACGCACCACACAGACAGACAGGGGCAATATTGCTGGAAATATATTGGCAGATAGTGTTATGTTTGGCTTTTTAAGCCAATAATGGCTAACCAGGGGTGGGATAATGTAAATGTTGCGTTAATTAGGGGAGCTGTGTCTGATACTTGTGAGTTTTGTTTATGATAGTTTGTTGTGGAAAACATGAAAAATTGCATGTACTTTCTGAATTGATTGGCGAGCTACTCATATGTGGGCTGTGAGCTACTGGTAGCTTTTCGATTGACCTGTTGGAGACCCCTGCTCTAACCACTCTGACATAAATGCAAATGCAATCGAAAATCACATGGAACACTTATCATCAAAACAGTATCATGCTTTTAAAACTTGCCTTACTGCGATTGATCAATTTGAAGAAAGAAATTCAACAACAGGTTTAAACTAAGTATGGTCGTTGTGGATGTTGTTTCAAAGCCGAACACAATGAAATGGACAGCAATTAATTCAAAACACCCATGGAGAGCCCATGGATTACAGAGTTTGGGTGAATTTATCTGTCATGCAACGAGAGGCTGCAGGCTCCTCAAACAGTGGTTGATGCATGGAGTGCAAACTGGCAGAAAGCTGCCTCCATGTGCATAGCATACGGACGACATGTCCTTTTTCCCCTGCCTATTATAATGGGCCATTCTAAATCGAAACAAATTTGACATATTAGTAAATACAAGATTAAATTGAGAATAGTGTAATGGATGAAAATATGTAGGGCCAGCTCCAGGCATAAGCAATATAAGCGGTCACTTAGGGCCCTGCCGCTAGGGGGGAGCTCAGTTGTGGTCTCAACTTACTGTTGAGAGTTAGAATAGTAGAATACACAAGGTGTAAGTTTGAAATCTGGTTGCGCATCAGCAGTTATCTTGTTTTGTTAGTCACTGACAGTCACTCAATTAGCAAAGTCAGCTAACAATTTTAAGATTGGTAAGTTAGTCTAGCCAGTTATCTAAACTTAGAATCATGGCTGAATACTGACTGGGCACATAGTGCACGTGCCCAGGGGCCCTGACTTCCAGGGGGCATAATGTGTAGAATTGCAGGAAATTTGTTTTAAAACTGAAGAAAAATTCTCTACATCCCATGGCAAAATGGGTAGAATTGCAGGATATTAGCTTTAAAACTGCAAAATAAATTCTCTGCCCCATGGCAAAATTTGTAGAAAATCTCACTTAGGGCCCCCAAAAGGCTTACTGAGAGAACAGCCTGAGGCAAGGAACAGTGTTTAAGCTTTTTTTTGACACTTTCTGAAATCATCAATAGCCTGTAGTCGCATCATCAAATCAAATGTTATTTGTCGCATGCGCCGAATAAAACAAGTGTAGACCTTACCGTGTAATGCTTGCTTACTTACAAGCCCTTAACCAACAGTGCAGATCAAGAAGAGTTAAGAACATATTTACCAAATAAACTAAAGTAAAAAAATATATAAAAAGTAACACAATAACGAGGCGATATACAGGGTGTACCGGTACCGTGTCAGTGTGCGGGGGTACAGGTTAGAGGTAATTTGTACATGTAGTTACAGTTGAAGTCAGAAGTTTACATACACCTTAGCCAAATACATTTAAACTCCGTTTTTCACAGTTCCTGACATTTAATCCACGTAAACATTCCCTGTCTTAGGTCAGTTAGGATCACCACTTTATTTTAAGAATATGAAATGTCAGAATAATAGTAGAAAGAATTATTTCTTTCAGCTTTTATTTCTTTCATCACATTCCCAGTGGGTCAGAAGTTTACATAAACTCAATTAGTATTTGGTAGCATTGCCTTCAAATTGTTTAACTTTGGTCAAATGTTTCAGGTAGCCTTCCACAAGCTTCCCACAATAAGTTGGCCCATTCCTCCTGACAGAGCTGGTCAGGTTTGTAGGCCTCCTTGCTCACATGTACTTTTTCAGTTCTGCCCACACATTTTCTATGGGATTGAGGTCAGGGCTTTATGATGGCCACTCCAATACCTTGACTTTGTTGTCCTTAAGCCATTTTGCCACAACTTTGGAAGTATGCTTGGGGTCATTGTCCATTTGGAAGACCCATTTGCGACCAAGCTTTAACTTCCTGACGGATGTCTTGAGATGTTGCTTCAATATATCCACCTAATTTTCCTACCTCATGATGCCATCTATTTTGTGAAGTGCGCCAGTCCCTCCTGCAGCAAAGCACCCCCACAACATGATGCTGCCACCCCCGTGCTTCATGGTGGGATGGTGTTCTTCGGCTTGCAAGCCTCCCCCTTTTTCCTCCAAACATAACGATGGTCATTATGGCCAAACAGTTCTATTTTTGTTTCATCATACCATAGGACATTTATCCAAATAGTACGATCTTTGTCCCCATGTGCAGTTGCAATCCGTAGTCTGTTTTTTTTTTTATGGCGGTTTTGGAGCAGTGGCTTCTTCCTCGCTGAGTGGCCTTTCAGGTTATGTCGATATAGGACTCGTTTTACTGTGGATATAGATACTTTTGTACCTGTTTCCTCCAGCATCTTCACAAGGTCCTTTGCTGCTGTTCTGGGATTGATTTGCACTTTTCGCACCAAAGTACGATCTCTAGAAGACAGAACGTGTCTCTTTCTGAGCGGTATGACGGCTGCGTGGTCCCATGGTGTTTATACTTGCGTACTATTGTTTGTACAGATGAACGTGGTACTACCTTCAGGCGTTTGGAAATTGCTCCCAAGGATGAACCAGACTTGTGGAGTTGTACAATTTTTCTCTGAGGTCTTGGCTGATTTCTTTTGATTTTCCCATGATGTCAAGCAAAGAGGCACTGAGTTTGAAGGTAGGCCTTTATATACATCCACAGGTACACCTCCAATTAACTCAAATGATGTCAATTAGCTTATCAGAAGCTTCTAAAGCCATGACATAATCTTCTGGAATTTTTCAAGCTTTTTAAAGGCACAGTCAACTTAGTGTATGTAAACTTCTGACCCACTGGAATTGTGATACAGTGAATTATAAGTGAAATAATCTGTCTGTAAACAATTGTAAAAATGACTTGTGTCATGCACAAAGTAGATGTCCTAACCGACTTGTCAAAACTATAGTTTGTTAAGAAGAAATTTGTGGAGTGGTTGAAACAGGAGTTTTAATGACTCCAACCTAATTGTATGTAAACTTCTGACTTCCACTGTAGGTGTGACGTGACTACGCATAGATAAACAGCGAGTAGCAGTAGTGTACAAAACAAATGCAGCCCATATACTTTGTTTGGATTTCTAAGACATTCTAAGGTTTGTATCATTCACATGCGTGGAGGCCTGGAGATGCTATACTGTATGTGTTTATGTTAATGACGGGTAAATTACCGTGAGACCGGCAGTCTTTTGTCGGAGAATGTAAGGCTATCTGTCCGACAATTGAAGCTCAACAGAAGTTGAGTGATGCAACAGGACAACGACCCAAAACACAGTAGTAAATCAACAGAATGGCTTTAACAGAAGAAAATACACCTTTTGGATTGGTCAGAGTCCTGACCTCAACCCAATTGAGATGCTGTGGCATGACCTTGAGCGGTTCACACCAGACATACCAAGAACATTGCTGAACTGAAACTATTTTGTAAAGAGGAATGGTCCAAAATTCCTCCTGACCCGCAGCTACAGAAAATGTTTGGTTGAGGTTACTGCTGCCAAAGGAGGGTCAACCAGTTATCAAATCCAAGGGTTCACATTCTTTTTACACCATACACTGTGAATGTTTACACAGTGTGTTCAATAAAGACATGACAACGTATAATTGTTTGTGTGTAATTAGATTTAGCAGACTGTTTGTCTATTGTTGTGAATTAGATGAAGATCAGATCAAATTTCATGACCAATTTATGCAGAAATCCAGGTAATTCTAAAGTGTTCACGTACTTTTTCTTGCCACTGTATGTAGTGGGTAAAACAATATGTAAACGTTATTAAAGTGACCTGTGTTCATTGACTATGTACATAGGGCAGCAGTCTCTAAGGTGCAGGGTAGAGTACCGGGTGATTGCCTGCTAGTAACAGTGACTGAGTTCAGGACAGAGTATTGGGCAGAGGCCAGCTAGTGGTGAATATTTAACAATCTGATGGCCTAGAGATAAAAGCTGTTTTTCAGTCTCTCGGTCCCAACTTGGATGCACCTGTGCTGTCTCAGCCTTTTAGATGGTAGTGGGGTGAACAGGCCATGGCTCGGGTAGCTGAGGACCTTGATATTCTTGGCCTTCTTGTGACACCGGGTGCTGTAGATGTACTATAGGGCAGGCAGTGTGCCCCCGGTGATGCGTTGGGCAGACCGCACCACCCTCTGGAGAGTACTGCAGTTGCGGACGGTGCAATTGCTGTACCAGGCGGTGATACAGCCCGACAGGATGCTCTCAATCGTGCATCTGTAGAAGTTTGTGAGAGTTTCAGGGGCCAGGCCGAATTTCTTCAGCCTCCTAAGTTTGAAGAGGTGCTGTTGCGCCTTCTTCACCACACTGTCTGGATGGGCCATTTCAACTTGAAGCTCTTCACAAGTGATCAAAATAATTGTGTAGAACACTTTCTAAAAGTCTAAAGTAATCCGATGGTGGCTAGAGTTGTGCGTCCCACCATGTTTGTTTATTCTGGGTGTCAACCAAAGATAAAACAAGGTGACAAGATGAGTTGGGTCTGTTTAGGGCTGTGGCCGTCATGAAATTGTCAGCTGGTTTGTCAAGAGGTGAGTGTAGCTGGTGCATCGAAGTCAGGCGCAGGAGAGCGGAGATGAGTGGACAAAGCACTTTACTAAGGCAATCGTTTGCAAAGAATGCAACTGCGTCACAAAACAAATGCCCAACGAACCAGAGGCAGCACAAAGTACAAAAACACAAGTACAAAGTACAGGCTGCCACAAAGCACGGGTAATAAAATAAACCTGGCGCAAACCAGCCGGAAGCGTGACAACCTCAACAATAACACACAGACATGGGGGGAACAGAGGGTTAAATACACTACATGTAATGAGGGAATGATGACCAGGTGTGTGGAAAACAAGACAAATGGAAAATGAAAGGGGTTTAGTGTTTTACGTATCGTAGACTCGTCAACAGAGATGTTAGCATGTTCCAGAGATTTCTGAAAGCCTTTAGCTGACACTAGGATTCTTCTTAACCTCATTGATCAATCTGCGCTGTGCTCTTGCAGTCATCTTTGCAGGACAGCCACTCCTAGGAAGAGTGCTGAACTTTCTCCATTTATAGTGTAAGGAGTGCGTACTGGCGGCAGAGAAGTCAGACGCAGGAGAACAAAAACTGTTTCCAAACGGCGTAGTTTAATAATAAAAAACAGAACAATCAAATAATGGGTACATAACCCGACGCACACCAGGACAGACGTGCAGAAGCACTTACAATAAACAATCACCGACAAGGACATGAGGGGGAACAGAGGGTTAAATACACAACATGTAATTGATGGGATTGGAACCAGGTGTGATACAAGACAAAACCAAAGGAAAATGAAAAGAGGATCAGCGATGGCTAGAAGGTCGGTGACTTCGACCGCCGAACAAGGAGAGGGTCCAACTTCGGCGGAAGTCGTGACATATACTGTAGACAATTTATCTTACCGTGGACTGATGAACATCAAGGCTTTTAGAGATACTTTTGTAACCATTTCCAGCTTTATACAAGTCAACAATTCTTAATCTTAGGACTTCTGAGATCTCTTTTGTTCGAGGCATGGTTCACATCAGGCAATGCTTCATGTGAATAGCAAACTCACATTTTGTGAGTGTTTTTTATATGCAGGGCAGCTCTAACCAACATCTCCAATCTCGTCTCATTGATTGGACTCCAGGTTAGCTGACTCCTGACTCCAATTATCTTTTGGAGAAGTCATTACCCTAGGGGTTCACATACTTTCCCCAACCTACACTGTGAATGTTTAAATTATGTATTCAATATAGACAAGAAAATTACAATCATGTGTGTTATTTGTTTAAGCCACTGTGTTTGTCTATTGTTGTGACTTAGAGGAAGATCAGATCACATTTTTTTGACAAATTTATGCAGAAATCCAGGTAATTCCAAAGGGTTCACATACTTTTTATTGCAACTGTATGTATGTACTGTATTCTAGTCAATGGGGAGAAAGGTTAAAGAAGGATTTTTAAGCCCTGAGACATGGATTGTGTATGTGTGCCATTCAGATGGTGAATGGGCCAGATAAAATATTTAAGTGCATTTGAATGGGGTATGGTAGTAGGTGCCAGGCTCACCGGTTTGTGTCAAGAACTGAAATGCTGCTGGGTTTTTCACGCTCAACAATTTCCTGTGTGTATCAAGAATTGTCCACCACCCAAAGGACATCTAGCCAACTTGACACAACTGTGGGAAGCATTGGAGTCAACATGGGCCAGCATCCCTGTGGAACACTTTCAACACCTTGTAGACAAATTGAGGCTGGGGGGTGCAACTAAATATTAGGAAGGTGTTCCTAATGTTTGGTACACTCAGTGTATATTCTGGACTCTGACATTACTCGTTCTGATATTTCTTAATGACTTGGGATTTGTTTGTATTGTTAGGTATTTCTGCACTGTTGGAGCTAGAAACATAAGCATTTCACTGCACCTGCGATAACATTTGCACTATATGTGTACGCGACTAATACAATTTCATTTGAATTTGACGATACCCGCACAGTGTCAAATGTTCATTTGATCATATAATTATGTCCCAAGGCCTGCACAGCATTTTATCTCCATTCAGTCTATGGAAACAAAGTAAGACAGAAACATTTGAAGAGTTATTGAGGTGTGCAAAACCAGTGAATATACACCCATGCATTGTGTAGGCAAAAACCATAACGTTAGCTACATCTCATTCAGTCTAGCTATATAGTGCTAATTGTAGGAATGGATGATAGAAGAAGCTTTATTAGCTAAATGTAACAAAAACCCATGGACATCTAACAATAACATAAGCTACAACCACAGGATAGGATTTGGGTTAGTTGTAATTATCTTTGCTAGCCACAACTGCTAGGGTGAAATGGTATGCTAGCTAGCTAATTTTACCGCCTAGCCAAAGGCCTAAAACAATTACTGTAGCATGGAACCATTATATGGTTGGTGCAGTGCTGTAGAGACTGTTGTCCTTGTCAGCTAAGGAACTCTGTGGTTCTGTCATTGGGTTCTTGGTCATCAAGGTCCTTTTTGCCCGGTTGCTCAGTTTGGTCGGACAGCCGGCTCTAGGCAGAGTCTGAGTAGTTCCATATTTTGTCAATTTCCCATGATGGAGATTATTGTGCTCTGGGAAACTTTCAACACTCTAGAAATTGTTTTATACCCTTCCCCAGATATATGCCTCATCACAATTCTATCTCAGAGATCTACGGATAGTTCCTTGGCCTTTTTTTTCTCTGGCTGGTGTGTTTCTTTCTAAATCATGTGCAAACAATTTAATTGGCTGCAGGTGGTCTTCAATAAAGTTGTAGCGAAGTCTCAAGGATGATCAAAGGAAATTGGATGCACCTGAGCTCAATTTGGAGTGTCATAGCAAAGGGGTGTGAATGCTTACAGTACCAGTCAAAAGTTTGGACACACCTACTTATTCAAGGATTTTACTTTAGTTTGACTATTTTCTGCATTGCAGAATAATAGTGAAGACATCAAAACTATGAAATAACACATATGGAATCATATAGTAAACAAAAAAATGTTCAACAAATCAAAATATATTTTAGATTCTTTTAAAGTAGCCACCCTTTGCCTTGATGACAGCTTTGCACACTCTTGGCATTCTCTCAACCAGCTTCACCTGGAGTTATTTTCCAACAGTTTTGAAGGAGCTCCCACATATACTGAGCACTTGTTGGCTGCTTTTCCTTCACTCTGCGGTCCAACTCATCCCAAACCATCTCAATTGGGGTTGAGGTCGGGTGATTGATTCTATAAGATTTGGGTTAGGGGAGTCACTTGAAATTGTTTTAATTTAAATGGGTTCCCAGCTGAAAAAGTTTGAATACCACTGCTCTAAAGGGCAGCAGTTGTTGCTATTTTCCAATCTTAAGTAACCTTTGCAAACATTTGGCTATATTATATACATTGACATTTGAATCTTAAAACAAACGTACAGAAAGGGCTGCTTAGGGCCCCACTATTACCAAAGGGCCCCTCCAGAATGTATTTCTATTAGGGCAATTTGATTTAGCCTACTGTAATATTGTTGTATTCATTACCTCTGAAAAGAACAAGTGAAATTGTAAAGGGATGTACACATTTTCTGTTGGAATCCACCCAACATGTGTTAAAGACATAAGAACATTTATTTATTTTTTTACTTCTAAGAGTACAAATGTTCTGAGTACATTTTGCATGATGAATACATATCCATATTATTCTTTATTTGTATGGTGGGTGTGAGATTTATTCATGTATATATTATACAAATATTTGATCATATTTTTTTATGTATGCCACGTTTATATAGGCCTATGGGTTTTATATACAGTATATTGTCAAATGGCCAAATACTAGATGGCGAACAGCATCAAAGAAAACCTCATTAAGGGATGACCTTGAGACTGCTTTGTGCAAATGAGGAGCTGCATTGCTGTGAACAATTTACTTCACCATGGAAACCATGGCCCAGATATTTGAAAGTTGGACAAAAAAATAAGAAGTATCACATAGGCTGTCTTCAGTTTGCCATGATGCATTGCAATGGACGTTAAATCCTTGTGCTTTCAGCTGAGCCAGTCAGGTGTAGGCTATCGCTCAATACGTACAGTGCTTTCAGAAAGTATTCATACCCCTTGACCTAATCCACATTTTGTAGTGTTACAGCCTGAATTCAAAATGGATGGGGGAAAAAATCTCACCCATCTACACACAATACCCCATAATGACAAAGTGAAAACATTTATTTTTGATTGAAAATATTTAATTTACATAACTATTTATCTTCATCGCAGTGCTAGAGGCGTCACTACAGACCTGGGTTCAATCCTGGGCTGTGTCGCAGCCGGCCGCCACCGGGAGACTCATGAGGCGGCGCACAATTGGCCCAGCGTCGTCTGGGTTAGGGGAGGGTTTGGCCGGCCGGGATGTCCTTGTCCCATCACGCTCTAGCGACTCCTTGTGGTGGGACGGGCGCATGCATGCTGATTTCGGTCACCAGTTCTACGGTGTTTCCTCCAACACACTGGTGTGGCTGGCTTCCGGGTTAAGCGAGCAGTGTGCCAAGAAGCAGTGTGGCTTGGCAGGATCGTGTTTGGAGGACGCATGGCTCTTGACCTTCGGCTCTCCCGAGTCCGTACGGGAGTTGCAGTGATGGGACAAGACTGT
Organism: Salvelinus namaycush; assembly: GCF_016432855.1. NCBI lineage: Eukaryota > Metazoa > Chordata > Actinopteri > Salmoniformes > Salmonidae > Salvelinus > Salvelinus namaycush. The sequence goes on from NC_052308.1 coordinate 45,875,160, forward strand.
AACTACCAATTGGATCTAAAAAAAAATACAAATATTTGTTTTACCTTTGGCAGCGATTTCAGCTGTGAGTCTATCTGGGTAAATCTCTAAAGCCCCGTTTCCATTGGCACTTTGAAGTCAACCCAGGTTGGGCTGGCCTTGATGGGCTAGTTCAAATTGCATTTCCACTGCCTACAGAAATTAGAAATGATGTCATGTTGCTAGGTAGCCAATATGTGACTGCTGCTGGCTTCACTAATGTTGTTAGCTAGCGAACAAGATGGTGAATAATTTAATTCAGCCTCACCATGCTGTAACTAACGTTACCCCATCATCTCGCCAGTGCCAGCCAGACTCTGGGCCATGTATTTAGCTTGCTAAATGGTTAGCGTCATCGCTAGCATAACAGGCTAGCTGGCTAGCTTAATTCCTACCTTGCTTGCCATGGCATTGGCTATTAGCTAGCTTAATAACCAAACAAACCAGACAACAGGTTTGATATGTAGCTAGCTAGCTTTCAATACGAGCTATCTAGCAAGAATTCCTGCTAGCAAGTTAGCTAGCTTGTTTCAACTCTGATTTGCTAGCTAACATTAAGTAGTTAACATTTGAGGGCTGACTGTTCTCATAAAATTGTATTATGTAGTGCAACAATGAATGAAGGATCCAGCTATGCTGGTAATTCGTGTCATGGCTGATTACTGCAGTACTGCTTGTCCATGTGCTAGCTAACGGCAACAAGCCCAGACTAACTAGCTAAACATTGTGTCAGCATTGATCAGCTCGATGTTTGGATAGTAACGGCATCATTAGCCCAAATTCTAATCGTGCTGGCACCAGTTGTGAAACTTGGCTGCGCTGGGCCAGGTTTCCTCTCAATCCAGCTCGAATTTCAGAAATCCATTCGTGTCATGGCTGATTACTGCAGTACTGCTTGTCCATGTGCTAGCTAACGGCAACAAGCCCAGACTAACTAGCTAAACATTGTGTCAGCATTCAGCATTGATCAGCTCGGTGTTTGGATAGTAACGGCATCACTAGCCCAAATTCTAATCGTGCTGGCACCAGTTGTGAAACTTGGCTGCGCTGGGCCAGGTTTCCCTCAACCCAGCTCGAATTTCAGAAATCCATTCGAGCCAGCTCGAATTTAGCCCTAATTTTAAGTGCCAGTGGAAACTGGGCTTAAGAGCTTTGCACACTTGGATTGAACAATATTTGCACATTATTATTTGTAAAATTCTTCAAGCTCTGTCAATTCGGTTGTTGATCATTGCCAGAAAGCCATTTTCAAGTCTTGCCATAGATTTTAAAGCCGATTTAAGTCAAAACTGTAAGTATGCCACTCAGGAACATTCAATGTTGTCTTGGTAAAGAGCTCCAGTGAATATTTGGCCTTGGGTATTAGGTTAGATTAATCTTTCAGTAGGACAATGTCTCCCAGTGTCTTAGCTCTATTCCGTTTCTTTTTATCCTAAAAAAACAACCTAGTCCTTGCCAATGACAAGAATACCCATAACATGATACAGCCACCACCATGCTTAAAAATATGAAGAGGGGTACTTAGTGATGTGTTGTGTTAGATTTGCCCCAAACATAACACTTTGTATTCAGGACATGAAGTTAATTTCTTTGCCCAATTTTATGCAGTTTTACTTTAGTGTCTTATTGCAAACAGGAGGCATGTTTTGGAATATTTTAATTCTGTTCAAGCTTCCTTGTTTTCACTCTGTCATTTAGGTTAGTGTTGTCGAGTAACTACAATGTTGTTGATCCAGCCTTAGTTTTCTGCTATCACAGCCATTAAACTCTGTAACTGTTTCAAAGTCACCATTGGCCTCATGGTGAAATCCCTTAGCGGTTTCCTTCCTCTCTGGCAACTGAGTTAGGAAGGACCCCTGTATATTTGTAGTGACTGGGTGTATTGATACACTATTCAAACTGTAATTAATAACTTCACCATGCTCAAAGGGATATTCAATGTCTGTTTTTTTTTTTACCCATCTACCAATAGGTGCCCTTCTTTGCGAGGCATTGGAAAACCTGCCTGGTCTTTGTGGTTGAATCTGTGTTTGAAATTCACTGCTCGACTGAGGGACCTTACAGATAATTGTATGTGAGGGTAGGGTTGCAAAGGATTTGAAACTTTCTGGTAAATTTATTATTATTATTCCGGAAATCTTCCATGGGAAATTAAACCCGGTAATTTGGATAATTTTGCTTAAATTCATAAAAAAAGTTATGCTTTTAACATAAGCTTTTTTTGTGGGATACACATAAGGCAATTCTAGGTCTTGTGGCATATTTTGGTTAAACTATCCCCATTTAAATGGAATTGCAACCCTCTGCATGCACAGTGCATTCTTCCATCACATGTACAGCTGATTCTCAAGATCTTGCACACTAATGAGATGCTATTGAGCCCACACTACTACACTGTCTGAGCCAAGGACTACATGCTTTCTGGTACGCTTTGATTACAATACTGGGTGAGGTGAATATATGTTATATGCCAAACATTATTTTTTGTTAACTAGTAAATAGTAGCCTACAGCAAAGTGTTAAAAATAATTTCTAACTTGTTAACAATTTCTGCAAGTTAGTTTTTGCTACCATGTGGGTTTGAGCTTTTTTGTGCCTGCTAACTAAGGAGTGTTAATTCACCTGTTTCCAGACATGTTTATTTTTAAAACATTTATCTTACAAAGGAGTTGTTTAATCTATCTGCTTAACTATTTATCTGTACATGGAATTGTATTTGGGGTTTCTTCCCCCATTTTTTTCCTAATCTTGACAGGAAAATGCCGCAGGCACTTTCTGATGTGTGGAGACATTTCACTGCAGCTAATGTAGAAGGAAAAGCTGTGTACATTTGCAAATACTGTGTCAAATCATATGTGAAGAATGCAACAAAGATGCAGAATCGTCTGGCCAAGTGCATAAAATTCTATCAGCGCTCACAACAAGCAAACTCTGACAAAAGTCCCTCTATTTCTATTCGAGGTGAAATGATGAATCAGACACCTTATCGATAACAACAGCTCATGGTCCTCCTGGAATCAGAAGTTTTTTTGACTCAATGGAGGAACATAGTCAGAGAAATGCTGATGAATGTCTTGCTCGAGCTGTGTATGCAACTAGTTCACCTCTGATGCTCACAGGCGAAGTGTATTGGAAGAGATTTATGAATGTTCTTCACCCAGCATACACCCCTCCATCCAGGCATGCTTTATCTACTCATTTTCTGGATGCAGAGTTCAACAGAGTTCAAGTGAAGGTCAAGCAAATCATAGAGAAAGCAGACTGTATTGCAATCATCTCTGATGGGTGGTCGAATGTCCGTGGGCAAGGAATAATGAACTACATCATCTTCACCCCTCAACCAGTATTCTACAAGAGAACAGACACAAGGGACAACAGACACATGGGACAACAGACACACCGGTCTCAATGACCTTGGACCACAGAAGTCATCAATGACCTTGGATCACAGAAGGTATTTGCACTGGTGACAGACAATACTGAGAACATGAAGGCTGCTTGGTCTAAAGTGGAGTAGTCCTACCCTCACATCACACTCATTGGCTGTGCTGCTCATGCATTGAATCTACTCCTCAAGGACATCGTGGCACTGAAAACAATGGATACACTCTACAAGAGAGCCAAGGAAAGGGTTAGGTATGTGAAGGGTCATCAAGTTATAGCAGCAATCTAACTCACCAAGCAAAGTGAGAAGAATAAGAGCACCACATTGAAGCTGCCCAGCAACACTCGTTGGGGTGGTGTTGTCATTGTGTTTGACAGTCTCCTGGAGGGGAAGGACTATCCAAGAAATGGCCATATCACAGTCTGCCGATATGGACAGCCCCATCAACAGGATCCTCCTGGATGATGTATTTTGGGAGAGAGTGGTAAGCAGCCTGAAACTCCTGAAACATATAGCAGTAGCCATTGCACGGATTGAGGGAGACAATGCCATCCTGTCTGATGTTCAGACTCTGCTTGCAGATGTGAGAGAAGAAATCCATACTGCCCTGCCCACTTCACTGTTGCTCCAAGCAGAGGAAACTGCAGTTCTGAAATACATTAAAAAGCATGAAGACTTCTGCCTGAAGCCCATACACGCTGCAGCGTACATGTTGGACCCCAAGTATGCTAGCAAGAGCATCCTGTCTGGTGCGGAAATCAACAAGGCTTATGGTGTCATCGCTACCGTATCTCGCCACCTTGGCCTGGACGAGGGCAAGGTTATTGGCAGTCTGGCGAAGTACACTTCCAAGCAAGGGCTTTGGGATGGAGATGCAATATGGCAGTCGTGCCAACATGTCTCATCTACCCCCTCGTGGAAGGGACTTTGTGGATCTGAGGCTCTTTCCCCTGTTGCCTCCATCATCCTCCAAATCCCACCAACATCAGCTGCCTCAGAGCGCAACTGGTCCTTGTTTGGGAACACAGACACCTAAGCACGCAACAGGCTGACCAATACAAGGGTTGAAAAATTGGTGGCCACCCAGGCAAATTTGAGGATTTTTGAGCTTGACAACGAGCCATCCTCAACAAGGTTGGAAAGTGACAGTGAAGATGAGGCCTTAGAGTCTGATGTTCAAGAGGTAGACATTGAGGAGGTCCATGGAGAAGACATGAAAGCCTGAGAGGAAGACAAACAAAGCTTTAGTTTCTAGACTTTCATTTTACAGATGTATGTTGAAAACATTTTTGGAAGATGCGATGGATCATTGGGGATCATTCAATATTCCCTTTCTTTTGTTGTTCAGTGAAATCATCCCATGTGACGAGTCAACTCATTTAATTAAAGTTCAATTTGTAACAATTTATTTTATTTTATTTATATTGGAAGGATTTAATCATTTGCAATTATGTCTACTTATGTTCAGGTAAAAGGTTTATGTTTCTGTCTCCATATGATATGGTAAATATATCCAATGCAAAAAAAACATTTAAATGGTATTAATTTGCATATATTTCTGTTAATTCCCATATATTCCCGTTAATTCCCACGGAAAGTTTCCAAAATGTGCAACCTTATGTACAGAGAAGGTTGTCATTCATAAATCATGTTAAACCCTTTTACTTATTATGTGACTTGTTAAGCAAATTGTTACTGCTGAACTTATTTATGCTTGCCATAACAAAGGGGTTGAATACTTATTATCTCAAGACATTTCAGCTCAAGACACAAAATCTCATTTTTTTCCATTTTAAATTCAGGCTGTAACACAACAGAATGTGGAAAAAGTCAAAGGGTGTGAATACTTTCTGATTGCACTGTAGTTCCTAACTTTGTTTAAAAATGCAGAAAAGTAATGGTTTAGAAGTTTGTCGTCCTATCTAGTGGTCCTGTGGAAAACAATAATTCCACAGGTAACGAACCCAATTCATTTTATTTGAGTGTTAGTCTAGCAACCAACTATCAACATTGTCATCTGGTCCTCTGTAGCTCAGTAGGTAGAGCATGGCACTTGTAACGCCAGGGTAGTGGGTTTCGATTCCCGGGACCACCCATACGTAAAATGTATGCACATATTTCTTTGGATAAAAGTGTCTGCTAAATGGCATAAATTGTCATCACAATCCTCATTTAATTTCGTCATGGCAGTACAGTGGTAATGAGTGAAAGTGAAAATGAATTGGCTTCTCTCATCTTACGTTCAGATACAACCACTGTCCCATACATTAAAAACACTGTGGGCAATTTTTGCAGTGTCACTGTCAGAATGATTGTGTCAGATCAGTTGAGGCCAGGCCAAACACCCAGCAGATGTTTTGCATCTGATTTTGGGTTACTGGCCAACCTCATTATGCACAGACTCCCCTTGGAATGACCACATTTGAATATTCATAGTGGTTCACACACAAACACTTTGCATGAGAAATTGCCTGTGCGCTAGTTTCCTTCGGCCCAGTGTTATATGGCGCTGATATTCTCACTCAGTTATGCAGCTTTCAATGCAGTAGCCAGAATTTATGGAGTTCTAGGTGAACTGTGTTGACATGTTTTGCCCCAGAGAGTTGGAGAATCTCATTATGAACAAGTGCAGGAGTTTGTTTTCGTCCTCATTGGTTATCCCGTAGCGCTAGGATCATACAGGATGACTTGATAGGTTGAGAGAGACCTATAGTGTATTCTTAATAATATGGTCAATTTTTAACATATACTGCATAAATATAATAGCCAAATGCAAGCATTTGTTATGTTGCAAGCATAAGGTGTGTGGTGGAAATGTAATATTCATCACATGCTATACTTTTAGACCACTATGCTGTTTTTACTTAGAGAATTGTCCATTGTTATACACTATCGGTCAAAAGTTTTAGAACACCTCATTCAAGGGTTTTTCTTTACTTTTACTATTTTCTACATTGTATTATAGTAGTGAAGCCATCAAAACTATGAAACAACACATACGGTTGAAGTCGGAAGTTTACATACACTTATGTTGGAGTCATTAAAACTCGTTTTTCAACCACTCCACAAATTTCTTGATAACAAACTATAGTTTTGGCAAGTTGGTTAGGACATCTACTTTGTGCATGAAAAAAATTGTAGACCTCGACAAGTCTGGTTCAGCCTTGGGAGCAATTTCCAAACGCCTGAAGGTACCACGTTCATCTGTACAAACAATAGTACGCAAGTATAAACACCATGAGAACACGCAGCCGTCATACCGCTCAGGAAGGTGACGTGTTTTGTCACCTAGAGATGAACGTACTTTGGTGCGAAAAGTGCAAATCAATCCCAGAACAACAGCAAAGGACCTTGTGAAGATGCTGGAGGAAACAGGTACAAAAGTATATATATCCACAGTAAAACGAGTCCCATATCGACATAACCTGAAAGGCCGCTCAGCAAGGAAGAAGCCACTGCTCCAAAACCGCCAATAAAAAGCCAGACTACGGTTTGCAACTGCACATGGGGACAAAGATTGTACTTTTTGGAGAAATGTCCTCTGGTCTGATGAAACAAAAATAGAATTGTTTGGCCATAATGACCATTGTTATGTTTTGAGGAAAAAGGGGGAGGCTTGCAAGCCGAAGAACACCATCCCAACCGTGATGCACGGGGTGGCAGCATCATGTTGTGGGGGTGCTTTGCTGCAGGAGGGACTGGTGCACTTCACAAAATAGATGGCATCATGAAGGAGGAAAATTATGTGAATATATTGAAGCAACATCTCAAGATATCAGTCAGGAAGTTAAAGCTTGGTTTCAAATGGGTCTTCCAAATGGACAATGACCCCAAGCATACTTCCAAAGTTGTGGCAAAATGGCTTAAGGACAACAAAGTCAAGGTATTGGAGTGGCCATCACAAAGCCCTGACCTCAATCCTATAGAAAATGTGTGGGCAGAACTGAAAAAGTACATGTGAGCAAGGAGGCCTACAAACCTGACTCAGTTACACCAGCTCTGTCAGGAGGAATGGGCCAAAATTCACACAACTTATTGTGGGAAGCTTATGAAGGGCTACTGGAAACGTTTGACCCAAGCTAAAAAAATTTAAGGCAATGCTACTAAATACTAATTGAGTGTATGTAAACTTCTGACCCACTGGGAATGTGATGAAAGAATTAACATTTTTTACTAGGATTAAATGTCAGGAATTGTGGAAAACAGAGTTTAAATGTATTTGGCTAAGGTGTATGTAAACTTCCGACTTCAACTGTATAGAATCATGTAGTAACCAAAAAAGTGTTAAACAAATCAAAATACATCTTCTATTTGAGATTTTTCAAAAAGCCACCCTTGATGCACCTCTTGGCATTATCTCAACCAGCTTCATGAGGTAGTCAACTGGAATGCATTTCAATTAACAGGTGTGCCTTGTTCAAAGTTAATTTCTGGAATTTCTTTCCTTCTTAAAGCGTTTGAGCCAATCAGTTGTGTTGTGACAAGGTAGGGTGGTATACAGAAGATAGCCCTATTTGGCAAAAGTCCATATTATGTAGAGAACAGCTCAAATAACATCATGAAGTCCATCATGACTTTAAGGCATGAAGGTCAGTCAGTATGGAAAATTTCAAGAACTTTGAAAGTTTCTTCAAGTGCAATCGCAAAAACCATCAAGCGCTATGATGAAACCGGCTCTCATGAGGACCGCCACAGAAATGGAAGACCCAGAGTTACCTCTGCTGCAGAGGATAAGTTCATTAGAGTTACCATCCTCAGAAATTGCAGCCCAAATAAATGCTTCACAGAGTTCAAGTAACAGACACATCTCAACATCAACTGTTCAGAGGAATGTGTGAATCAGGCCTTCATGGTCGAATTGCTGCAAAGAAAGCACTACTAAAGGACACCAATAATAAGAACAGACTTGCTTGGGCCAGGAAACACGAGCAATGGACATTAGACCGGTGGAAATTTGTCCTTTGGTCTGGAGTCCAAATTGGAGATTTTTGGTTCCAACCGCCGTGTTTTTGCGAGTCGCGGTGTCGGTGAACGGATGATCTCCGCATGTGTATTTCCCACCGTAAAGCATGTAGTAGGAGGTGTTATGGTGTGGGGGTTCTTTACTGGTGACACTGTCTGTGATTTATTTAGAATTCAAGGCACACTTAACCAGCATGGCTACCACAGCATTCTGCGGTGATACGCCATCCCTTCTGTTTTGGGGTTAGTGGGAGTATCATTTGTTTTTCAACAGGACAATGACCCAACATACCTCCAAGCTGTGTAAGGGCTATTTTACAAAGAAGGAGAGTGATGGAGAGTGATGGAGTGCATCAGAAAACCAGGCTTCCACAATCCCCCGACCTCAACCAAATTGAGATGGTTTGGGATGAGTCGGACCGCAGAGTGAAGGAAAAGCAGCCAACAAGTGCTCAGGACTGTTTGAAAAGCATTCCAGGTGAAGCTGGTTGAGAGAATGCCGAGAGTGTGCAAAGCTGTCATCAAGACAAAGGGTGAATTTGAAGAATCTCAAATGTAAAATATATTTTAATTTGTTTAACACTTTTTTGGTTACTACTTGATTCCATATGTGTTATTTCATAGTTTTGATGTCTTCACTATCATTCTACAATGTAGAAAATAATAAAAATAAAGAAAAAGCCTTGAATGAGTAGGTGTTCTAAAACTTTTACTGTATGTAGGTATTTTTTGCTGATACAGGCTTGTCACATGTGACTTAGTCATAAGTTTGGATGTACAGATAAGAGCTGTTTGGGTGTGACCCCACGGTATGTGGCATCTACAGGAACTTATATGTGTGGAAACATGCGGGAAGGAACAGACAATGGTGGTAACGTCAGCTATCTTATTCTGAACAGACACGCTAAATCAGCTTTTATACACCATGTTCTGTCCCTGTTTCCACCCATCTACTAAACTGCCACGTAGACAAAATAGGTTGTACTTTTTCTATAAGAGGAGAGAGACCACTTTGTTCGTTGAGCTTTCCTACCGATGCACTGTTGAGTGGTTGTTATTGATTGCTTCATTTTTGCAAATCTTAGTTGTTGTTTTGAAGAATACAGTTTCTCTTTTTGGTTAGAAATACCACCACAGGTACCATTGATAATAGTTGCAGTCGCACACATTGATAGTTGCTAAGTATTGTGAGGTTAAATATCCTACTGTGCATTTATTGTCCCCACTGGCCCATTGTGTGCAGCTACTGGCTACTATAGGAAGGAATAATGATGATGACACAGATGATGCAATGATGATGTTCTTTGCAATTCAAAATCGGAGAGATTGCACAGTTATTCAGTGATTATTTTACGTTTCAGTGACAAGGGATATTGCGGGAGATGGAAAGAGATGAACGGAATAATAGAGTAGGAGAATTATGAAGGGATAGAGAGAGAAACTGATTGAGTGAGTGAAAAGTGCCAATTTATGATTACCGTTAAACTTCAATTAAATGCGGTCTCAAATAGCCGCTTGTCCCTTCTAATAGCCGGGCAATGGCACACATTTCAGCAAATTAACACCTGTTTCAAATAAAAGCCTGGTCTAAATTAATTGTTTGTGAGGTTACCATGAATTACCATTAATTGTTTACGAAGTTTAGACAGTTCTATAACAGCCACCAGGGTATAATGCATTATGAAATAATTCATTATTGGAAGTGTTTTCACTGCTCTCCATCAACCCAGAATGATAAAACTTGCTATATGCATTCGTAACAGCCTTTGTAAATGTGTCAAGACTCAAAATGCATACATCATTTTGTCACACAGGTGGTGCGTTATACGATCTGCATACATAACAGCTCATGGCCTATAAATATAATGAATGGCATAAAGGTGAAAAACGGTGAAGCAACATATCTTGATGTATTTCTCTTGGATTCAGATGGAGCTCTTAGTGCTCCTGGACATAAGTGTAGCTGTAGAAAGGGTGCCTGATACCCTGCCCCTGTCACCATAGAGAAAGTAATAAAATAATAGATGAATGCACGTCACAGGCTCACTTTTGTCACCTTGGAGCTTTGTCTGCTTTGCATAATACGGTGTCGTGGAAATTCAGTACTGAGAGAGACTTGGTCATTTCATCAAACAATCATCTTTATTTAATATTGATTAATTGTTGCAATAATGAAACAGTCAATCCAACAGTCTTGACTGTCGGACCGAGTGCTTGGTCTTTATATACCATACCGGGTCTTTATATACCAAACCTAAATCTGCTTCAACCACGGCTGCCCCCCCCATGCAGATTGGGCACCATAACCCACCCATGGTTCATCCTGTCGGGTGGGGGGGGGGGGGGGGGGGGGGGGGGGGGGGTGTTATTCTACTCCTCCAGGCTAAGTTTACCAGATGTAAGGATGAGAACTAACACTAAACTGTTTGTTCTATCTCTATCTCGAGTCACACACACAATCTCATCTATAGAATGCAGGTCCAGTTAGACCGGAGACATATGTCTTACCTACACCACTAATGATTGAATGGAATGTGGCTGTAAAGTTTTATCACAGAGACATCAATCAATTGTCTCTAGTAAACTAGTTACTAGTTATCTCTAGTAAAAAAAAATGTCCTCGACACCCAGACTAGCTGCAGGAAGCTAGTAAAACTCAGCCTTAGCCATAAAACTCAGCCTTAGCAGGCCAGTCTTACTCTTAGTTACAGTTGAAGTCGGAAGTTTACATACACCTTAGCCAAATATATTTAAACTCAGTTTTTCACAATTCCTGACATTTAATCCTAGTAAAAATTCCCTGTCTTAGGTCAGTTAAGCTCACCACTTTATTTTAAGAATGTGAAATGTCAGAATAATAGTAGATAGACAGGAAGTAGACAGCTTTTATTTCTTTCATCACATTCCCAGTGGGTCAGAAGTTTACATACACTCAATTAGTATTTGGTAGCATTGCCTTTAAATTGTTTAACTTTGGTCAAACGTTTCGGGTAGCCTTCCACAAGCTTCCCACAATAAGTAGGGTAAATTTTGGCCCATTCCTCCTGACAGAGCTGGTGTAACTGAATCAGGTTTGTAGGCCTCCTTGTTCGCAAACGCTTTTTCAGTTCTGCCCACACATTTTCTATAGGATTGAGGTCAGGGCTTTGTGATGGCCACTCCAATAACTTGACTTTGTTGTCCTTAAGCCATTTTGCCACAACTTTGGAAGTATGCTTGGGGTCATTGTCCATTTGGAAGACCCATTTGCAACCAAGCTTTAACTTCCTGACTGATGTCTTGAGATCAATATATTCACATAATTTTTGTTCCTCATGATGCCATCTATTTTGTGAAGTGCGCCAGTTCCTCCTGCAGCAAAGCACCCCCACAACATGATGCTGCCACCCCGTGCTTCATGGTTGGGATGGTGTTCTTCGGCTTGCAAGCCTCCCCCTTTTTCCTCCAAACATAAATTGTCATTATGGCCAAACAGTTCTATTTTTGTTTCATCAGACCAGAGGACATTTCTCCAAAAAATACAATCTTTGTCCCCATGTGCAGTTGCAAACCGTAGTCTGGCTTTTTATTGGCGGTTTTGGAGCAGTGGCTTCTTCCTTGCTGAGCGGCCTTTCAGGTTATGTCGATATGGGACTCGTTTTACTGTGGATATATATACTTTTGTACCTGTTTCCTCCAGCATCTTCACAAGGTCCTTTGCTGTTGTTCTGGGATTGATTTGCACTTTTCACACCAAAGTACGTTCATCTCTAGGAGACGGAACGTGTCTCCTTCCTGGGCGGTATGACGGCTGCGTGGGCCTATGGTGTTTATACTTGCGTACTATTGTTTGTACAGATGAACGTGGTACCTTCAGGCATTTGGAAATTGCTCCCAAGGATGAACCAGACTTGTGGAGGTCTACAATTTTTTTTCTGAGGTCTTGGCTTTTGATTTTCCCATGATGTCAAGTAATGAGGCACTGAGTTTGAAGGTAGGCCTTGAAACACATCCATAGGTACACCTCCAATTGACTCAAATTTTGTCAATTAACCTATCAGAAGCTTCTAAAGCCATGACATCATTTTCTGGAATTTTCCAAGCTGTTTAAAGGCACAGCCAACTTAGTGTATGTAAACTTCTGACCCACTGGAATTTTGATACAGTTGAATTATAAGTGAAATAATCTGTCTGTAAACAATTGTTGGAAAAATTACTTGTGTCATGCACACAGTAGATGTCCTAACCGACTTGCCAAAACTATAGTTTGTTAACAAGAATTTTGTGGAGTGGTTGAAAAACGAGTTTGATTGATTCCAACCTAAGTGTATGTAAACTTCCGACTTCAACTGTACATATATGGTCGTTTACTATTAATATCAAACAAATCAGTTAAGTATGTCATTTTTATATCACACTAGCCTATGTGGTTCATGAACCGGTTGGACAGTCAGTTAGTGGATTGACTGCCTTATCGATTGTACATTGTACAAAGACAACTTAATGGCTCTGGTGCTCTCGGTCTCTCTCGCTCTCTCTCTCACACACACACTTACACATACACTCTGTTTCTTCTCTCTCTCACCCGCTATGTGCTACATCACACCTTTAACGATTGCCTGTGATCTATATTGTGTCTTTACTATGGATTAAATTATATATGACATGCTATTTTATCAAATCAATTCTCTGTAATTAATATTACCTGATTAAACGAATCATGTAAATGTAATTAACTAGGATGTCTTGGCACCACGGAAGAATGTTTATAGAGCTGTTGTCTACCGAATAAACTCTTACAGACCTGGTAATCTTTCATATCAATAGCAGTCAATTATTAATTGTCATCTTCACGAACCCTGGCTAACAAGTTGAATAAGCAATACAAAATTTGGTTTAATTATTTATTTACTAAATACTTAAATAATCACAGAATTACATATGCACAGGAAGGATCATACATTGATTACTAATTATGTCATAAAAGAAAACTCAACTCTGGACCTCGAAGCCATTTCCACGGCATTTTTTCATTGTTCACCTCTAATCAGGGACTTATTTAGACCTGGGACACCAGGTGTGTGTAATTAATTATCAGGTAGAACAGAAAACCAGCAGGCTCCTGACCTCATAAGTTAAGATTTGAATACCCCTGCTCTGGTGTAATGTAGTTTTTACCTGAAGGGGAAATATCGGTCAACACAATGTTTTCACGGTTGCTGTCCTGTCGGTTGTGCATTATTGCTCTTGGCCATTTAGCCCTAATATAATTTGGTGTATATTGTTAGGGGTCTGCACCATCACCTTAGTTCAAAGAGTAATAAAAATGTGATTATTCTTTTAAAAATAAATTATACATACAGTATTTGTCCCATGACCGAAACCACTTATTAGACGTTTCCTATTCTATGTAATTGTATATCAACCCAGTAAACACGTTTGTTAGTGCAGCTGGAGTGGTGATTAAGGACAGGTGGTGTAATTAACGATAATCGACCAAAGATTAAATAGAATAGGATAAAAAAAAAACTCCCCTCCCCACACCGGAAGATAACGGGGACAGGGTTGAGCTGAGAGTATGATGAGATGCCTTGTTAGCATCTTCATTTCAGTACTTGTGTTATTTTCTGTGATGGAGCAAAAGTGGTTTAGATAAGAGCAAAATTAAATGCAATAACAATTAGACAGCTGAAAAAATATGGGATATTTGGTCTGTGTGACAGCAGACACAGACTGACAAACCTAGGCAAAATGTAGTATACAGACAGATAGATCCCGCCTATAAATACAGTAGAACAGCGGTGACCCGTCATTCTGAGCAGAGCCCCACCTGTTTTGAGCCCCACAATAAATATATATTTTTGGGGGGCATTAATACGTGTCACAGTTTGCAAACATTGTAAAATATATATATATATATCATTGCGTTAATAAAGCCGCATACAAACATGATCTCTTTTTGTTTTCTTGAGTAAGGCAGCTTTTGCCAGAGAACACCAAGATTGGCAAATTCGCCACTGGCGCCCTGTGCTCTTCACAGATGAAAGCAGGTTCACACTGAGCACATGAGCACATGTGACAGACGTGACAGAGTCTGGAGACGCCGTGGAGAACGTTCTGCTGCCTGCAACATCCTCCAGCATGACCAGTTTGGCGGTGGGTCAGTCATGGTGTGGGGTGGCATTTCTTTGTGGGGCCGCACAGCCCTCCATGTGCTCGCCAGAGGTAGCCTGACTGCCATTAGGTACCGAGATGAGATCCTCAGAGCCCTTGTGATGTGCTGACACATGCACATTTGTGGCCTGCTGGAGGTCATTTTGCAGGGCTCTGGCAGTGCTCCTCCTTGCACAAAGGCGGAGGTAGCGGTCCTGCTGCTGGGTTGTTGCCCTCCTACGGCCTCCTCCACGTCTCCTGATGTACTGGCCTGTCTCCTGGTAGTGCCTCCATGCTCTGGACACTACGCTGACAGACACAGCAAACCTTCTTGCCACAGCTCGCATTGATGTGCCATCCTGGATGAGCTGCACTACCTGAGCCACTTGTGTGGTTTGTAGACTCCGTCTCATGCTACCACTAGAGTGAGAGCACCGCCAGCATTCAAAAGTGACCAAAACATCAGCCAGGAAGCATAGGAACTGAGAAGTGGTCTGTGGTCACCACCTGCAGAACCACTCCTTTATTGGGGGTGTCTTGCTAATTGCCTATAATTTCCACCTTTTGTCTATTCCATTTGCACAACAGCATGTGACATTTATTGTCAATCAGTGTGGCTTCCTAAGTGGACAGTTTGATTTCATAGAAGTGTGATTGACTTGGAGTTACATTGTGTTGTTTAAGTGTTCCCTTTATTTTTTTGAGCAGTGTATATACACCAGTTCTGAAAGGGTCCAGAGTCTGCAACACCACAAAGCAGGGGGCATCACCAAGCAAACAGCACCATGAAGACCAAGGATCTCTCCAAACAGGTCAGGGACACAGTTGTGGAGAAGTACAGATCAGGGTTGTGTTATGAAAAAATATCCGAAACTTTGAACATCCCACGGAGTACCATTATTAAAAATGCAAAGAATATGGTACCACAACAAACCTGCCAAGAGAGGGCCGCCCACCAAAACTCACAGACCAGGCAAGGAGGGCATTAATCAGAGAGGCAACAAAGAGACCAAAGAAAACCCTGAAGGAGCTGCAAAGCTCCACAGCGGAGATTGGAGTATCTGTCCATAGGACCACTTTAAGCCGTACACTCCACAGAGCTGAGCTTTATGGAAGAGTAGCCAGAAAAAGCCATTGCTTAAAGAAAAAAATAAGCAAACACGTTTGGTTTTTGCCAAAAGGCATGTGGGAGACTCCCCAAACATATGGAAGAAGGTACTCTGGTCAGATGAGACTAAAATGTAGCTTTTTGGCCATGAAGGTAAACTATGTCTGGGTCAAACCCAACACCTCTCATCACCCCGAGAACACCATCCCCACAGTAAGGCATGGTGGTGGCAGCATCATGCTGTGGGGATGTTTTTCATCGGCAGGGACTGGGAAGCTGGTCAGAATTTAAGGAATGATGGATGGGGCTAAATACAGGGAATTCTTGAGGGAAACCTGTTTGTCTTCCAGAGATTTGAGACTGGGACTGAGGTTCACCTTCCAGCAGGAGAATGACCCTAAGCATACTGCTAAAGCAACACAACACGCTTCTGCTACTCTCTGTTCATCATATATGCATAGTCACTTTAACGATACCTACATGTACATACTACCTCAATAAGCCTGACTAACAGGTGTCTGTATATAGCTTGCCACTCTTTTTTCAAATGTCTTTTTAGTGTTTTATTTCTTTACTTACCTACACACACACACACACACACATACCTTTTTTCCCCCTTCTTTTTCCCCCCGCACCATTGGTTAGAGCCTGTAAGTAAACATTTCACTGTAAGGTCTACACCTGTTGTATTCGGCGCACGTGACAAATAAACTTTGATTTGATTTGAGTGGTTTAAGGGGAAACATTTAAATGTCTTGGAATGGCCTTGTCAAAGTCCAGACCTCAATCCAATTGAGAATCTGTGGTATGACTTAAAGATTGCTGTACACCAGAGGAACCCATCCAACTCGAATGAGCTGGAGCAGTTTTGTCTTGAAGAATGGGTAAAAATCCCAGTGACTAGATGTGCTAAGCTTATAGAGACATACCCCAAGAGACTTGCAGCTGTAATTGCTGCAAAAGGTGGCTCTACAAAGTATTGACTTTGGGGGTGAATAGTTTTCTGTTTTTGTCTTATTTCTTGTTTGTTTCACAAATCAAATAAACTGTTATTGGTCACATACACATGTTTAGCAGATGTTAATGCGAGTGTAGCGAAATGCTTGCAGTAATATTTAACAAGTAATCTTAACAATTTCACAACAACTACCTTTTACACTCAAGTGTTAAGGAATGAATAAGAATATGTACATATAAATATATGGATGAGCAATGGCCGAACGGCATAGGCAAGATGCAGTAGATGGTATAGAGTACAGTATATACATATGAGATGAGTAATGTAGGGTATGTAAACATTATATAAAGTGGCATTGTTTAAAGTGACTAGTGATACATTTATTACATCCAATATTTTATTATTAACTTCTTTGGGATAGGGGGCAGCATTTTCACTTTTGGATGAATAGCGTGCCCAGAGTGAACTGCCTCCTACTCAGTCCCAGATGCTAATATATGCATATTATAATTAGTATTGGATAGAAAACACTCTGACGCTTCTAAAACTGTTTGAATGATGTCTGTGAGTATAACAGAACTCATATGGCAGGCAAAAACCTGAGAAACAATCCAAACAGGAAGTGGGAAATCTGAGGTTTGTAGTTTTTGAACTCAGCCCCTATCGAATTCACAGTGGGATATGGGTTATGTTGCTTCCTAAGGCTTCCACTAGATGTCAACCGCCTTTAGAACGTTGTTTCAGGCTTCTCATGTGAAGGGGGGCCGGATGGGAGATGTTTGACTAAGGGGTCTGCCAGCAGCCTAGTTCTCAGTCACGCGCATTTCACATGAGAGGTATCTCTCGTTCCATTGCTTTTCTACAGACAATGGAATTCTCCGGTTGGAACATTATTGAACATTTAAGATAAAAACATCCTAAAGATTGATTCTATACTTAGTTTGACAAGTTTCTTCGACCTGTAACATAACTTTTTGAACTTTTCGTCCGACTGTACCTGAATGCGCTTTTGGATTTGTTTACCAAACTCCCTAACAAAAGAAGCTATTTTGACATAAATGGACATAAATGATGGACATTATCGAACAAAACAAACATTTATTGTGGAACTGCGATTCCTGGGAGTGCATTCTGATGAAGATCATCAAAGGTAAGTGAATATTTATAATGCTGTTTCAGACTAATGTTGACGACGCAACGTGGCGGATATTTCTTTTGGCTGGTTTGGGTTCTGAGCGCGGGTTCTCAGATTATGTTTTTTCCGTAACGTTTTTTTGAAATCTGACACAACGGTTGCATTAAGGAGAAGTGTATCTAAAGTTCCATGCATAACACTTGCATTTTCATCAACATTTATAATGAGTATTTCTGTGAATTCATGTGGCTCTATGCAAAATCATAGCATGTTTTTTAACTACTGAATATAACACACCAATGTAAAATGAGATTTTTGGATATAAATATGCACTTTATCGAACAAAACATACATGTATTGTGTAACATGAAGTCCTATGAGTGTCATCTGATGAAATCATCTGATGAAATCATCGGGGAAAATGGCAGGGTTTGGTGACCTAACATAATAGTTTGTGGAGCTTTTGCTGTTAAGCATTTTTTAAATCAGACACTGTGGCTGGATTAATGAGAATTGTATCTTTAAAATGGTGCCTAATACTTGTATGTTTGAGAAATTTGATTTATGAGATTTCTGTTTTTGTATTTGGCGCCCTGCAATTTCATTGGCTGTTGGCGAGAGGTTCCGCTAGCGGAACAGGGTTCCCCAGTTCTAGACAGGTTAAAGTGGCTAGATATTTGAGTCAGTATGTTGGCAGCAGCCACTCAATGTTAGTGATGGTTGTTTAACAGTCTGATGGCCTTGTGATAGAAGCTGTTTTTCAGTCTCTCGGTCCCAGCTTTGATGCACCTGTACTGACCTCGCATTCTGGATGATAGCGGGGTGAACAGGCAGTGGCTCGGGTGGTTGTTGTCCTTGATGATCTTTTTGGCCCTCCTGTGACATCGGGTGGTGTAGGTGTCCTGGAGGGCAGGTAGTTTGCCCCCGGTGATGCATTGTGCAGACCTCACTACCCTCTGGAGAGCCTTACGGTTGTGGGCGGAGCAGCTGCCGTACCTGGCGGTGATACAGCCTGACTGGATGCTCTCGATTTGTGCATCTAAAAGTTTGTGAGTGTTTTTGGTGACAAGCCACATTTCTTCAGCCTCCTGAGGTTGAAGAGGCGGTGTTGTGCCTTTTTCACCATGCTGTCTGTGTGGGTGGACCATTTCAGTTTGTCCGTGATGTATGCGCCGAGGAACTTAAAACTTTCCACCTTCTCCACTACTGTCCCGTCGATGTGGATAGGGGGTGCTCCCTCTGCTGTTTCCTGAAGTCCACAATCACTCCTTTGTTTTGTTGACGTTGAGTGTGAGGTTATTTATTTTGTTGGTAATCAAGCCTACCACTGTAGTGTCGTCTGCAAACTTGATGATTGAGTTGATGATTGAGTTGGATGGCGTGCATGGCCACTCAGTCATGGGTGAACAGGGAGTACAGGAGAGGGCTGAGAACGCACCCTTGTGGGGCCCCAGTGTTGAGGATCAGCGGGGTGGAGATGTTGTTTCCTACGCTCACCACCTGGGGGCGTCCTGTCAGAAAGTCCAGGACCCAGTTGTTTTTCTTTTTGTAGTCCGTGATTGACTGTATACCCTGCCACATACCTCTCATGTCTGAGCCATTGAATTGTGACTCTACTTTGTCTCTATACTGACGCTTAGCTTGTTTGATTGCCTTGCGGAGGGAATAGCTACACTGTTTGTAATCGGTCATGTTTCCGGTCGTCTTTCCCTGATTAAAAGCAGTGGTTCGCGCTTTCAGTTTTGCGCGAATGCTGCCATCAATCCACGGTTTCTGGTTGGGGAAGGTTTAAACTTCTTTGGGGTACCCCCCCCTTCTCAATTTCCGCCTAAAGACATACCCTAATCTAACTGCCTGTGGCTCAGGCACAGTAGCAAGGATATGCATATTCTTGGTATCATTTGAAAGGAAACACTCTGAATTTTGTGGAAATGTGAATTGAATGTAGGAGAATATAACACAATAGATCTGGTAGAAGAAAATACAAGGAAATAAACATACGTTTTCTGTTTTTTATTGTTGCTGCATCATCTTTCAAATGACCAAGAACAGCCAAACATACAGATAGGATGCTGTGGATGATTTGAATGAAGAACATAAGATGGCAACAATAGCTGAGCAAAGTTTTAGACAGATAACTTCAAAAATGAGCGAGCTACATAACATTGAGCATGAAGTCACCCAGGTGTCCCACACAAATGTATCCAAGTGGCCGAATTGGTACAGTGATACATTTTGAAGGAATTAACTATATACAAAATACATAAATGCTATTCTAACACACCCCCAAAAAATAAATATATATATATATATATGAGAAAATAAAAAAATAATAATACAAAATAATAAACAAACAAATAACAAGGGTAACTATTTACACATTTTCTATTTACAATATTGTATATTTTATAAATAAATAAATAGATAAATATTGTGAAGACCCTCAGCCCTCAGTCCTGGTGCCATGGCCCATAGCAGTCTCTTTCTGCTGTAAAGCAGAGGCTTTACTGAACAGGTGGTGCAGGTGATGGGGCATTTCCTGTGACAAAGGGCACAATGTCGCCTCCCCACTGTGCCCTTTTTGCCCTGAGGCACATTCATGCCTGCAGAGATGAATCTGGGCAGGTGAACACCACTGGTTGACGGAGCAGAAGGTGCTGCAGTGGACTTGCTGTAGCTAGCAAGCTCTTGGATGAGCAGCTCCCTGAAGGCTAGCTGTGAGATGGGGGGCTGTCTATCAATTTCCTCTATATTTTGGGTTAAATCTGTATACCTAGACTTTGTTTTAGCTTTTCCTGATTTATTCGCCATAATTTAAATATATAAACTTGTTGAAAATGCTATTGAATATGTACTGCTATGCGTAACACTCGTGGCTCCGTCAAGTAGGATTTGCAATGGCGAATGAACCTCTTTTACGCCAGAGTTTACGACAAAGGCTGGTCTTCAAACGTATAACCATTACATATTGCCGTTTACCTCAGCTCATTGGCTATCTTCCAAGCTAGATTTCAAGATGATCAGTGGTCATTGGGCCAAAATACAGTCAATCAACGATAGACCGGTCCTACCATTGGTGCGCAATGAGGTCATTGATTGGTGTCTTCAAAACGGTTTGTTTCGGTCAATACGTCCCAGGAAAAGAGCCGTCATGTATGGTTGTGTTAGTAACAACCAGAGGATTGCAATGAAACCAACCATGATTGGATAAACGTTTGTTTAGTGTGTGTAATTACCACGAACGCTTCGTCCAATGTTGAATGATAGGGAAATCATGACGCAACCGGTTTACAAATGTTTCGTGTTAGGCTATAAAAATAGATTTTATCAAACAAAACAAACATTCACTGTGTAGTTAGGACACTTGGCATTGCCACCAGAGGAAGATCTTCAATGGTAAGCGATTTATTTTATTGTTATTTCTGACTTTCGTGACGCTAATACTTGGTTGGAAAATGCTAGTAATACTTGTGTGTGTGGGGCGCCGTCCTCAGAAAATCGCAAGTTTGCTTTTGCAGTAAACCTTTTTGAAATCTGACACAGCGGCTGGATTAATAAGACGTTCATCTTTTAAATGATGTAAGATACATGTATTTACAAGAATGTTTAATACAACGAATGGTGTATTTAAAATGTTAGCTCTCTGCAGTTTCACCGGATGTTTGCCTGGTGGGACGTTAGCGTCTCACCTACCCTAGAGAAGTTAATAGTCGCCATGAGTACAACGTCACCGATGCACTTGCTAATAAATTCGCTCACCGAATCAGCGTATACATCAATGTTGTTGTTCGACGCTATCCGGAACATATCCCAGTCCACGTGATCGAAGCAATCTTGAAGCGTGGAATCAGATTGGTCGGACCAGCGTTGAACAGACCTGAGCACGGGCGTTTCCTGTTTTAGTTTCTGTCTATAGGCTGGGAGTAACAAAATGGAGTCGTGGTCAGATTTGCCGAAAGGAGGGCGAGGGAGGGCTTTGTATGCATCGTGGAAGTTAGAGTAACAATGATTCAGAATGTTGCCAGCCCGGGTCGCGCATTCGATATGCTGATTAAAATTTAGGGAGCCTTGTTTTCAGATTAGCCTTGGTAATGTCCCCAGCTACAATACATGCAGCCTCAGGATATGTGGTTTCCATTTTACATAGAGTCCAATGAAGTTCTTTCAGGGCCGTCGAGGTGTCTGCTTGGGGAGGGATATACACGACTGTGATTATAATCAAAGAGAATTCTCTTGGTAGATAATGTGGTCGGGATTTGATTGTAAGGAATTCTAGGTCAGGTGAACAAAAGGGCTTGAGTTCCTGTATGTTGTTATGATCACACCACGACTCGTTAATCATAAGGCATACACCCCCGCCCTTCTTCTTACCAGAGAGATGTTTGTTTCTGTCGGCGCGATGCATTAAAAAACCAGGTGGCTGTACCGACTCAGAAAACGTATCCCGAGTGAGCCATGTTTCCGTGAAACAGAGAATGTTACAATCTCTGATGTCTCTCTGGAAGGCAACCCTTGCTCGGATTTCGTCTACCTTGTTGTCAAGAGACTGGACATTGGCGAGTGGTATACTCGGGAGCGTTGGGCGATGTGCCCGTCTACGGAGCCTGACCAGAAGACCGTTCCGTCTGCCCCTTCTGCGGCGCCGTTGTTTTGGGCCTGCTGGGATCCGATCCATTGTCCTGGATGGTGGACCAAACAGAGGATCCGCTTCGGGAAAGTCGTATTCCTGGTCATAATGTTGGTAAGTTGACGTTGCTCTTATATCCAGTAGTTCATCCCGGCTGTATGTAATAAGACTTAAGATTTCCAATAAAACAAATTTTGCATCTTCAAAGTGGTAGGCATGTTGTGTAAATCAAATGATACAAACCCCCCAAGAAATCCATTTTAATTCCAGTTTGTAAGGCAACAAAATAGGAAAAATGCCAAGGGGGATGAATACTTTTGCAAGCCATCTAAAATGTAATGATATCATAAAATCATCAGGATAAAAAAAACACACATTGCTGTTGAACCAGCCTTCGTTATAGTAGGCCTAAGCGAGGGCTTGGGTTTTGAACAAGAAGTTTTTACAGGTTACAGTAAACTTCTAAATTCTCATCTCCCGTTTCATGATGGGCATGGTCTTTTTGGATTTTACTTACGTCCAAAACAGGACCTGGATGGCTAAAATAATGTAGGCCTTCTTAAAATGCATAGATAAAAAAGGGAATGTCATCTCACTGTTTTACTCCTCTCAAACTTGATATTCTAATAAAGCTTTGGTGATTAAGATTTATTTCCAAGCGGTCTCAGGAGCCAAACCCTTTATCGACAGTCTTGACTACTTCGCTATTGCATTGGGCAGATGAAAAAAGCAGTCATTGAGAGGAGGGGAGGCTATGCTTGGTTTTTAATGAAATAAAACAAGATGGTAAACAACGTGAGTTTTTTATGGCTACTCTTGTTCGATGCGCATATGGGCAGTGTGTGTCACGGCTGGATGGGTTGCGTTTGCAATGTCAAAATTCATACCATAACTAACTGCATAAAACCAACTTTTGGTTGGTCTTAATAAATATCCCTGTTTGCACTGCCTGAAATTATTACTTTGGATCATGTTTTTAAGAACAAACCTCAAATATTTCCACCCTGCCCATCTGAGCCCAAGCGAGCTGCTATAAGACAGGTACGTTGCAGAACCTGACGTTAATGCTGGAAAATGCCAATGCTCCAGTTTTTACATGACGAAATTGCAAACGTGCGTTTGACACTAGCGCTGCCTTGACACCAGCCGAAAATAAAGCCCATAGGGTCTTAATAGGGCGTTGGGCCACCGCGAGCCACCAGAACAGCTTCAATGCACCTTGGCATAGATTCTACAAGTGTCTGGAACTCTTTTGGAGGGATGTGACACTATTCTTCCACAAGCAATTCCATAATTTGGTGTTTTGTTGATGGTGGTGGAAAATGCTTTCGCAGGCGCCGCTCCAGAATCTCACATAAGTGTTCAATTGGGTTGAGATCTGGTGACTGAGACACACACACACCCTTTAAACCCCCTATGCTCCTTTGAGACCCCTCTTTCAAAGTCACTGAGATTTCTTCTAACCATGGTAGCCAAATTAATGGACAACTGGGCATTTTCATACATGAGCCTGAGCATGATGGGATTGTAATTGCTTAATTAACTCAGGAACCACACCTGTGTGGAAGCACCTGCTTTCAAAATACTTTGTGTCCCTCATTTACTGAAGTGTTTCTTTTATTTTGGCAGTTACCTGTCGATATGCTAAGCATGAAATAAGGATTAACCACTAGTATAAAAATGTAATACAACCACATCCTTCACATGCAGTCATTGGTCTGTACTCAGCAGACCACTGGTAACAGTCACAGCAACCTCTCTAAAGGGAGAAATCATCCAATTCCGTTGTCCGTCCCCCTTAACCAATGCAGAATGCCCTGTCAAGGTTAATTGGGATGCTGGGCTGCCGGAGGCTATAATTTAGACAAACGGCTGTGTTAAACTGTAGCAGATGAGAAGGTAATGCATCTCAGTGCTAGAGGGATCACTACAGACCCTGTTTGATTCCAGGCTGTATCACATAGGGCGGCGCACAATTGGCCCAGCGTCGTCCGGGTTTGGCCGGTGTAGGCCGTCATTGTAAATAAGAATTTGTTCTTAACTGACTTGCCTAGTTAAAGATTAAATAAAAATAATTAAATACAATATTTGTGTGGTGTCAAATGCAGCTGTTTTTTTTAAATCTCAATATCAAATCATTTCTGGGTAACAATGTGATTACTGTGATTGTTTTCAATGAAATTGGTCAAAAAGAAACAAATCACTTCTTTGCAAAGGGCAATTTCTCAAGCAAGAATTTAGCTTGGACTGTCTGGGAATGGTTTGAATGGGGAAGGGAAAACTGAAAATTATGTTGTTGGCAGAGAGGTTTGGAACTCTCTTTCTCAATGGTTTATTAACTAATTTTCCCCATGGTGGTGTCACCATGGAAGGACAAAACTCAATCCCAGCAAAACAGCCTGAAATTTCAGGTGGTCTTTTCAAACAACTCTTACACGGAAAGGTCATTATCATCATTTGAATAATTTCACAGTATTATTCCAACCTCATGGTGTGGAAATATATGTAAAAGACAAGAAAATCACGTTTTTGACTGCACTGGGCCTTTAACCATTTTGGTCAGGTCCCCTCTGGGTTGAAAAGGCTATGTATACATTGAGGACTTCACACACTGAACTGGTTGCGTTTTGATTTGCATTCATCTGAGATGTTTGCATTTCAACATGATACTGTAATTGTTCCCCCTGAGGTTGAGATGAGAGGTGGTGATAATGAGATCGGTGTGATATGTAAGATTTGTCATTATTCAGGGTTTCAGCGCATGAAGGAGATGAACCCATTGGGATTCCAAATTTACTTGCCAGTTGCAGCCCTCTGGTTTTTGAAAGGGTTCAAGGACTCTTTTACCTTCTTCTTCTTTTTTCTATCACTGCCCAAGGGGAGGTCACAGTTTTCCAAAGTGATTGTAATGTTCAAACCCTTCAATCTCAGGCCTGAAGGTGTAAAAACTCAAACAAATGAGGCCACTGATAGATCATCATAGCTTAGTCTTACTATGTCAGTGGGAAAGTTATATAAAATAGCTGGCATACTGAGAAAGCATACTGAAGCAACGGTAACACATGGGAAGACACAAAACACAATGAATGAATGAATGCCCATGGACCTTTGTTTTTGGTACAGTGTTGGGGTGTAGGCTATCCGATGTGATAAAACTAGTTTGCTTTTGCAATGTTACAAATTATCAAAGCTCTCTAGATTTCTCATTTGGTTAATGCACCTTTGTTTCATTAATCCTCTTGTGCAGAAAATGTTCCTTTTTCCAAGGTTTTGAGCTGTAAAAGAACCACAATCATAGATATTGCTACTTTATAATCAATCAGAAGCATGACCTTCATGTACAAATACCAGGCTTGGTTTGTATCTGCTGACACAGTATGCCATTTAGCCCTCACGTGTGCACACAGCCATGCACACAGGTCTATGTGCTACATTTTCATTGGAACAGGTGAATATGATGGCTTTTCCTCATCTCGTGCCATACGCCATGGACACATTAGACCTGGGCCCGGTTTTCAAATAGCGATGGAACTTAGGCTTTTAACAATGCATCTTTCCTACAATGGCTGAAGATGTAACATGCGTTTCCTAAAACACCAGCCAGAGAGAACGGTTTCTAAAGCTGTGTTAACCAGTGGTAGTTTGAAGTGACTCTCATCCTATTTATTTGCATATCCAATTTGAATCTGTTCTTTTTCGTGCATTCTGAACAGCCAAAAAGCACATGGAATCTGATATTTCAATCCACATTTCAAACCGCCTTGGTAGGTGGTTTGAAGTCAGATATTTAAATCTGATTCCTGCCTAGTTAGCACAGTGGATTTGGGCCGATTGTGGCTGAGAGTCGGGGCACTTGACTGAGAGTCAGACTCGGCCGACGTCATGTTGCCCGAGTCTGGGCCGCCTTCGGCAGTATTACTTATGGCTAGGATGCAGGGGGGGGATTGAGCTCAGGCCAATTCCGGTGTGAGTTATCTGGCCCAAATGTATTACTTGGGGCTCAGGCCGATTTCGGTGTGAGTTATCTGGCCCAAATGTATTATTTACGGCTCGGGCCGATTGGGGCTACTCTCTGGCAGATGATTACACAGGCTGCTTTATATATTTATTTATTTATTTTCCCATATTTTCTTCATTCTTTCTGTGATCAAAAAATACAATTAACATTTAAATGAAATTCTTTGAGTCCTGTGCAGTATTTTAGTATTTTGATAGCAATTGATAAGCATTAAAAACTTTGTGGATGGAACTTCCCGAGTTGCGCATCGGTCTAAGACACTGCATCGCAGTGCAAACTGCGTTTCTACAGATGCTGGTTCGCGACCGGGAGACACATGAGGCGACGCACAATTGGCCAAGCATCGTCCGAGTTAGGGGAGGGTTTGGCCGGCCGGGATGTCCTCCCATCGAGCTGTAGCGACTCCTGTGGCAGGCTAGGCGCATGCACAATGACACGGTCACCAGGTGTATGGTGTTTTCTCTGAGACAAAATGTTTTTTTGTGGATGGGTATAATTTGAATGTATAAAATGTATAATAGTAATATTTAAAATTACTAAATCAGTAAATTTTTTATACATTTATTTAAATTTGTGTCAGGTCGCTTCTGGGGGGAATCTGGTAAGATGCCGGCAAAGTTGGCTGAATTCTGGTAGACGGAAACGGACCGATGCTGGGCAGTCATTCATTTTGATTCCGGGCCGAGTCCGACACCCGATTCCGGGCCGATTCAATCAGTTCCGGCCCCCCAGAAGAGGGCTGTTTATGGGCCGATTCCTCATTGCTAGCTGGGTGGCCATGTGACCTATTTATTTGCCCTCAAGTGGTTTTTAGACTGGTTTGGCATATCTTGTTGCTTGCTAGCTACTTTGTTGACCGTTTGACAAGAACATGTGGTAGCTAACCAGCTTGTTACTAACAAATTAGTGAATGTGCTAAAAAGCTAAACAGCTACCTAGCTAGCTAGTTGACTGCTGTGGCTAGCCAAAAATGACTTGTTTTGAAAGTTGGATCATCCTATCCTTTGAGGCCTTAAAAGTGTACTTACACTATGATTTTGAACATTCTAAGAATCTGGGAAACATCCATGGCAGGCATTGTTGTCAGCTTGTTACATAACTTCTGTACTATGACAAGAAGTGTAGCCATGTCAGCAAATGTCTACTGTCTGAACACACACAAATCCGATTTGGTCACTTGAAACTTGCTGTTTGGACAGTCAGTAGTCATAAATGGATTTGAAAAACAAAACTGATTTGAGCATGTGGTGGCATCTTTCTGCTTTACCAAATGAGGAGAGTTACAAACTACACACCAGTCAGAGTTATACTTAAACTACATCTTTAGTAAGCTTTGCAATAGCCTTTGACTTTCAATGATGCCCTATCTCTAATGAACCATTGAAAGTGACTACAGAAAATTACAAAGATCTTTTATAGCCAAGATACACCCCTCTCAACCTACATGACGAACCACAGATCTTAGGAACTCTTCACAAAGGGACTCTTACTTGAGAAAGGAGTATCCCTTAAAACCTTTCAGTGATACCCATCCGGGATCCTCCTCGAGGTCAGCCTCGAGGCTGACTAGCATAGCCTAGCCTAACGGGACAGGGATATCATATAATATAATTTTCATGAAATCACAAGTCCAATACAGCAAATGAAAGATAAACATCTTGTGAATCCAGCCATCATTTCCGATTTTTAAAATGTTTTACAGCGAAAACACAATATGTATTTCTATTAGCTAACCACAATAGCCAAAGACTCAACCGCATATTTTCACCATGTTTCTACCGCATAGGTAGCTATCACAAAACCGACCAAATAGAGATATAATTAGTCACTAACCAAGAAACAACTTCATCAGATGACAGTCTTATAACATGTTATACAATAAATTTATGTTTTGTTCGAAAATGTGCATATTTGAGGTATAAATCATAGTTTTACATTGCAGCTACCATCAAAAATATCACCAAAGCAGCCAGAATAATTACAGAGAGCAACGTGAAATACCTAAATACTCATCATAAAACATTTATGAAAAATACATGGTGTACAGCAAATGAAAGATAAACATCTTGTGAATCCAGCCAATATTTCCGATTTTTTTAAGTGTTTTACAGCGAAAACACAATATAGCATTATATTAGCTTACCACAATAGCCAAACACACAAACGCATTTATTCACCGCATAGATAGCATTCGCAAAAACCAGCAAAAGATATAAAATGAATCACTAACCTTGAACAACTTCATCAGATGACAGTCTTATAACATCAGGTTATACAATACAGTTATGTTTTGTTCGAAAATGTGCATATTTAGAGCTGCAAACCGTGGTTATACATTGTGAAAATGTAGCAACATTTCCCCAGAATGTCAGGAGCTATTTTGGACACTCACCTAATCTGACCAAAGAACTCATCATAAACTTTACTAAAAAATACATGTTGTACAGCAAATGAAAGATACACTGGTTCTTAATGCAACCGCCGTGTTAGATTTAAAAAAATAACGTTACCATAACAAACAGCTTGCGTTATTGCGAGACAGCGCCCGCCAAAACGGCGGAGAATAGAAATAACATTTTCCACAGAAATACGAAATAACATCATAAATTGTTCTTACTTTTGCTGAGCTTCCATCAGAATCTTGTACAAGGAGTCCTTGGTCCAGAAGAAATCGTTGTTTGGTTTTAGAATGTCCTTTTCTCCTGTCGAATTCGCGCCACAATGCTAGCCAATGTTGATGACGTTCCCATTTTCTCTCGACGCAAAGAACGGAAAACTCCAAAAGTCCCAATAAACGTTGAATAATCTGATAAAACTCGGTTGAAAAAACATACTTTACGATGTTATTATCACATGTATCAAATAAAATCAGAGCCGGAGATATTAGCCATGTATACCGAACGCTTATCAGAAGACAATATGGAGGTGCTTCGTGCGCTTTGGTATAGAAAGGAAATTCCTGACCTGCCACTCCAAAAGCTCTTGTTCGACCTCAGATCAAGCTAGACACCCCATTCCACCTTCCACTGCCTGTTGACATCTAGTGGAAGGCGTATGAAGTGCATGTATATCGATAAATATAAGCCAGTTGAATAGGCAGGCCCTGAAACAGAGCCCCATTTTCCGAATTTTCACTTCCTGTCTGGAAGTTTGCTGCCAAATGAGTTATGTTTTACTCACAGATATAATTCAAACAGTTTTAGAAACTTGAGAGTGTTTTCTATCCAATAGTAATAATAATATGCATATTGTATGATCTAGAATAGAGTACGAGGCCGTTTAAATACACCCCTCTCAACCTACATGACGAACCACAGATCTTAGGAACTCTTCACAAAGGGACTCTTACTTGAGAAAGGAGTATCCATTAACTAGATAACATTCACTATAAATTATCGTTCAGTCTGGTCCCTCAGACGAGGTTCTAATTCTCGTTCCTGGTACTTCATAGCACAGAACGATTACCTCATGTAATCTGGAATGCTCTTTAGGTTTTATCACCCAAAGACATCATAAATATCCTCTGTCAGTGCTATCTCATAGAGGCCCATCCTCAGTGGAACACACACACACAATACTCTATTCTGTCGAATGTAACAACTATTATAATGTAATACAAGCATTATAACATCATCTTACAAGCATTATAACATCATCTTGCAATTTTCCACGACAAGCATTAAGGTCTGCAGTGTAATCAACGCTGAAGTGCGTCGTTGGAGCATATGTCTATACTGTTCGGATCTAAAGAAAGTGAGTGCTGCTCTCAGATCAGCTTTCTCCATTCAAATCTTTCCTTAATATTATCACTATTTCACACCCTTACAAAAAAATATAGCAGTTTTGAAACTGCAGTAAATGTGCAGTAACTGCGGTCGACTGTGGTATTTTGAATGCAGTAATTGCAGAATAACTGCTGTATACTGCAGTTATACTGCACTGTAACTGCAGTCACACTGCAAAATTCATGCAGTTAAGAAAACAGTGTTATTTTGGATGCAGTATTTGAAGCATACTGAAGTTATACTGCACTCTAACTACAGTGTACTGCAGTTATACAGCACTCAAACTGCAATCTTTTTTCATTAGGGCAATACTCATGACGGATCAGCTCCTAGAGATATACAGTGCATTCGGGAAGTATTCAGACCTCTTTTTCCATAAAAAATGTCCTCATCAATCTACACACAATACCCCATAATGACAAAGCAAAAAAAGGTTTTTCAACATTTTTGCAAAAAATATATACAAATAAAAACAGAAATACCTTATTTACGTAAGTATTCAGACCCTTTGCTATGCGGATCTGCAGAGAAGAATGGGATAAACTACAGGTGTGCCAAGCTTGTAGCATCATACCCAAGAAGACTTGAGGCTGTAATCACTGTCAAAGGTGCTTCTACAAAGTACTGAGTAAAGGGTCTGAATACTTATTAAATGTAATATTTTCGTTTTTTATATATATAAATTAGCAAAAATATATTAAAACCTGTTTTTGCTTTGTTATAATGGGGTATTTTGTGTAGATTGATGAGGGGAAAAAACAATTTAATCAATTTTAGAATAAGGCTGTGTGGGAAAAAGACAAGGGGTCTGAATACTTTCCGAATGCACTATATTACCACCTACGGCTGCAAATATTGAGGGAGTTTATTCTAATGCTTAGCTTACCAAATAAAAATGCACTAAATCACAGACGCATCATAAAATATTTTGAGACAAATTACAGAAAGTAGACTACATGTAGCAAAATAGAACTGAATTGATTGAACATGAAATGTGTTTCAATATGATTGAAAACACCTATAGTCCACTGTTCATATTTGAATGCAATCATCTCGGGTTTTCATTTGAAGAATCTTTTAATACGTCGCTTGTTCGTATCAATTGCAAAGACATTGGCAACCTCGTATTTGTTGTCTTTTGTTCTGAAGTTATCGGTGATCACAGAGAGAAGGATCAACCATGTGATTCTACATCATTGCGCACATGTTAGACTACACATCATGAAATATATTGAGACAAATTACAGAAAGTAATTTATCAAAATATAACTCAATTGATTGAACATGAAATGTATTTCAATATGATTGAAAACACCTATAGCCTACTGTTTATAATTGAATGCAATCATCTCAGTTTTCATTTGAAGCATTTTGGCTGTGTCATTTTAGGCGGAAATTGAAAAAAAGGGTCCCATCCTTAACCGTGCTATTTTGTTAGTTTTTTCGCATTGTTTGTAACTTGTACATAATGTTGCTGCTACCGTCTCGTATGACCGAAAAGAGCTACTGGACATCAGAACAGCGATTACTCACCTTGAACTGGACAAATAATTTTTCTTTAACGAGTCGGACAAGAGGGATTTACTGCAGACACCGAGAAGGCCCTCATCCCCGTCATTTGCAGGAGAAAGAGACGCAGGTATCACGGAAGGAGGTCGGGGTGCCTTGTGAGGATACGGCGGCGAGTGTCCTTTACCATTGGTACTATTGGCCAACGTACAATCGTTGGATAATGAAGTGGAAGAACTACAAGCATGTAGATCCTACCAACGGGACATTTAAAAACTGTAATATCTTATGTTTCAGAGTCGTGACTGAACGACGACATTAATAGCACAGGTTTTGCTCGCCTGAGGTAGAGTATCTCATGATAAGCTGTAGACCAAACTATCCACCAAATGAGTTTTCATCGATATTCTTCGTAGCTGTCTATTTACCACCACAAACCAATGCTGGCACTAAGACCGCACTCAATGAGCTGTATACGGCCATAAGCAAGCAGGAAACTGCTCATCCAGAGGTTGCACTCCTAGTGGCTGGGGACTTTAATGCAGGGAAAGTTACATCCGTTTTACCTCATTTCTACCAGCATGTTAAATGTGCAACCAGAGGGGAAAAAAATATTGACCACCTTTACTCCACACACAGAGATGCGTACAAAGCTCTCCCTCGCCCTCGCCCTCCATTTGGCAAATCTGACCATACTTCTATCCTCCTGATTCCTGCTTTCAAGAAAAAACTAAAGCGGGAAGCACCAGTGACTCGGTCAATAAAAAAGTGGTCAGATGAAGCAGATGCTAAGCTACAGGACTGTTTTGCTAGCACAGACTGGAATATGTTTCGGGATTCTTCCGATGGCATTGAGGAGTACACTACATCGGTCACTGGCTTCATCAATAAGTGCATCGAGGACGTCATCCCCACAGTGACTGTACGTACACACCCCAACCAAAAGCCATGGAGTACATGCAACATCCGCATTGAGCTAAAGGGTAGAGCTGCCGCTTTCAAGGAGCGAGGCTCTAACCTGGAAGCTTATAAGAATTCCCACTATGCCCTCCGACGAACCATCAAACAGGCAAAGCATCAATACAGGACTAAGATCTAATCATACTACACCGGCTCCAACGCTCGTCGAATGTGGCAGGGCTTACAAACTATTACAGACTACAAAGGGAAGCACAGCCGCAAGCTACCCAGTGACACGAGCCTACCAGACGAGCTACATTACTTCTATGCTCGCTTCGAGGCAAGTAACACTGAAACATGCATGAGAGCATCAGCTGTTCCGGATGACTGTGTGATCACCTTCTCCGTTGCCGATGTGAGTAAGACCTTTTAAACAGGTCAACATTCACAAGGCCGCAGGGCCAGACCGATTACCAGGACTTGTACTCCGAGCATGCGCTGACCACCTGGCAAGTGTCTTCACTGACATTTTCAATCTCTCCCTGTCTGAGTCTGTAATACCAGCATGTTTAAAGCAGACCACCATAGTCCCTGTGCCCAAGAACACGAAGGTAACCTAAATGACTACCGACTCGTAGCACTCACGTATGTAGCCATGAAGTGCTTTGAAAGGCTGGTCATGGCTCAAATCAACACCATATCTAATTTGCATACAGCACCAACAGATCCACAGATGATTGCACTCCATTATGCCCTTTCACACCTGGACAAAAGGAACACCAATGTGAGAATGCTATGCATTGACTACAGCTCAGCGTTCAACACCATAGTGCCCTCAAAGCTCATCACTAAGCTAAGAACCCTGGAACTAAACACCCCCATCTGCAACTGGATCCTGGACTTCCTGACGGGCCTCCCCCAGGTGTTAAGGGTAGGTAACAACACATCCGCCACGCTGATCTTCAACACAGGGGGCCCTTCAGGGGTGCGTGCTCAGTCCCCTCCTGTACTCCCTCTTCACTCATGACTGCATGGCCAGGCATGACTCCAACACCATCATTATGTTTGTCGATGACACAAAAGTGGTAGGCCTGATCACCGTTAACGACGAGACAGCCTATATGTAGGAGGTCAGAGATCTGGCCGTGTGGTGCCAGGACAACAACCTCTCCCTCAACGTGATCAAGACAAAGGAGATTATTGTGGACAACAGGAAAAAGAGGACAGAGCGTTCTCATCGACGGGGCTGTAGTGGAGCAGGTTGAGAGCTTCAAGTTCCTTGGTGTCCACATCACCAACAAACTAACATGGTCCAAGCACGCCAAGGCAGTCGTGAAGAGGGCACGACAAAACCTATTCCCCCTCAGGAGACTGAAAAGATTTGGCATGGGTCCTCAGATCCTCAAAAGTTCTACAGCTGCACCATCGAGAGCATCCTGACCAGTCGCATCACTGCCTGATATGGCAACTGCTCGGCCTCCGACCGCAAGGCACTACAGAGGGTAGTGCGTATGGTCCAGTACATCACTGGGGCCAAGCTTCCTGCCATCGAGAACCTCTATACCAGGCGGTGTCAGAGGGTTGGCCCTAAAAATTGTCAAAGACTCCAGCCACCCTAGTCATAGACTGTTCTCTCTGCCACCGCACGGCAAGCGGTTCCCGGAGCGCCAAGTCTAGGTCCAAGAGGCTTCTAAACAGCTTCTACCTCCAAGCCATAAGACTCCTGAACACCTAGTCAAATGGCTAACCAGACTATTTGCATTGCCCCCCCTTTTACGCAGCTGCTACTCTCTGTTTATTATCTATGCATAGTCACTTTAATAACTCTACCTACATGTACATATTACCTCAAATACCTCGACTAACCGGTTCCCCCTCACATTGACTCTGTAACGGTGCCCCTTGTATATAGCCTCACTATTGTTATTTTTACTGCTGCTCTTTAACTATTTGTTCTTTTTCATATTTTTTAAACTGCATTGTTGGTTATTGGCTTGTAAGTAAGCATTTCCCTGTAAGGTGTTAACCTGTTACATTCGGCGCATGTGACAAACAAAATGTTTTTTTTTAAATGTTTTAATAGTGCTCTATACAATAGGTTCTACTGTTCCCTCCAGCAATATACTACAGTACGACTTTTCCATTAGTCACTTGACATTTATTTGCTTGAAATTCAAAAATGCACCTCTGTTTGGTGGAGACAGGTATATAATGTAGGTGGCAGACAGGAAAAGACAGCCTTGCTCGCCCTGTTGTGACGAGGTTTGCTAGCTGGCACTAATGGCTACTGCCGTCAACACAAGTTGTCAACCCTACCATCGAGAGTCCCTTTTTACATTTATGCTAAGGGATTTTTGCACTAGCAAAAGTAATTGAACACTTTACTGCAACAAACATACTAAAACTGTTATTTGACTTATTATAAGGCTGTATAGACCGGCCTCAATGTTTTGACCAGGATCATTAATCTCCCATTAAGGCCAGGTGGCAGAGAGGCCTTTAACTTAAAAGTGCTGCTGCCATTTATTGGCTTCATTAGTAGAAGGTCCACAGTAAATAAAGAGATTTTAAAAGAGGCAATGAGCAAAATACAACCATTTCTGTTAGACAATCATCAGTGTCTGATGTTGCTATCTGCAACACAAAGTTAATACAAAACAGTTGACGAATTTGGAGTTGATGGCAAGTTTACAATATAGAAGAAAACATAGTGCACATGTACAAAATGTTTTGTCTCCTATTAAAATACTTTGAATATGAATGGATGGATGAGGAACTCATCAGAATGGATGAGAAACCGAATGTGTGCTGGTTTAAATATATGCAAACATGGTATCAAATGCTGTGCAAGATGTAATAGCTATTATAACCAGTATTACCCAAAGGATTCAACATTTCATTGTAGCGCCATGTGTGTTGTCTATGCAGCGTGTTATTGACAACATTGTGATGGAGTCTTTCTCTCCTCTTCACATCATCTCGTGCAATTAAACTGACCCATTGTGTTGTTATTCAATGGCAGCTGGTCTCTTGGATTTCATTAGAAAGTTCCTGCATGACTTCTCTTCTGCTGTCAGTATGGATAGGTGGTTCCATTGTCTGCTGGCATCAGACCATCCATAGCCACAAAGCATACCTGATTGCACTTGGATCAGTTATTGATGTGTCACTCTCATACGTGTCTGTCAGAACAAAAAGGGATTTGAGGAGATGGACAGCTTTTGGGCTCCCTCGTTTATAATGCATCACTTCTAATCTGTTTATTGGATTAGTGGCAATGGACTGGGGAGTGAGAGGAATGGCCTATTCGTAATATAAATGCGAGCTGCTCGGTACAGGTTGTTGAAGCATTTGACAGCTCAACCTGACCTTAAAAATGAGTGGGCCATCCACAATGCTAGGTTACATACTTTGTTTATTAGTTGAGATAGCTACTTTTTAATACATGAAAGGTGGTGTTCAGGTTAGTGTCTCTTGGCTTTTGGCCTTGGGGAAATTAGACTTTAATCAAAGCGGACTGTTTTGGCCTTCAGGAAAAGTCCTGTGTCAAAAGCTTGAGTCCCCCTTGGCTAGGGTTCAAAGATATTAGTGTGAAGGCAGGACTGGCATTATGGGCGGGGCTTGGCCCGCCCTACCGTACCTCCTTGTCTGTTTAAAATATTAAAATGTGTATACTTTTTTGGACCGAGATGCTCGCCAAAAGAAAGACAAATCAATCTCAGATAAAGCTTCAGAGCGAGAGAAACAGTGCCCCTCTGTCTCAGTATGTGTAGCCAATAGTGTAAAGTACTTAAGTAAATGTAGTTTTGTGGGGTATCGAAGTTTTACTATTTATATAAACACATTTTTACACATTTTACTTTTACTCCACTACATTCCTAAATAAAATAATATGCTTTTTACTCCATATATTTTCCTTGAAACCCAAAAGTTGTTGTTACATTTCAGATGCATAGCATGGCAGGATAATGGTCCAATTCACACAGTTATCAAGAGAACATCCCTGGTCATCCCTACTGCCTCTGATTTGGCGGATTAACGAAACACAAATGCTTAGTTTGTAAATGATGTCTGATTGTTGGAGTGTGCCCCTGGCTATCCGTAAATAAAAAAAAACAAGAAAATCGTGCCGTCTGGTTTGCTTAATCTAAGGAGTCATTTTTGTTTTAATCTAAGGAGTCATTTTCTATTACGGTACAGAATCTTTACTTTGACAATTGGGAACTTTTTCCACCACTGTGTGAGCCCATGTATCTGATATTGTCTGGCCAAAAAGTGTATGGCATGTCATGGGCTACATATAGTAAGACAGAGGGGGACTGTTTTGCTCGCTTTTGTTTAAGTGATTTGTTTGACAATCCGATGAAAACATCATGATTGGTTGTGTTCATGCCTCATTAAAAGGTAATGCATGTTTACAGATATATTAACCAAAAAATGCGTGTTCTGGTGCCGGCCCAGTGTGGAGGTTAAATCAATTCTTGTACAATTGTCCTTTTATCATTACAAAGGGTAACATAGGTGAGCAGTACCACACAATCGGCCAAAAAGTATATATTTGTATTTGTTTGTGTTTCATAAGTTACATTGAACAATGTGTGGGTCAAATCCTGGATGGTGATTGGTAAAAACCACATTCCAGCCGGTGTCTATTCCATATGTTAAAGCTATGACGTTGAAATGCCTATTTACTCTGGTCCATCTCACTCCGCAATTCACTGTCTCATCAGTCCAGCCAGACACTGTAAAAAGCATCTAGACATTATCTCCCATTTCTTTTAGACTGGAACGTGTTTTTTAATAGCGGAGATCTCTATGAACCTTGCTGTCTGTCTCTCCGACATTTGCACCATTGTTTCAATATTGAAATTCGATCTCCAGCTGCTCCATACAGTAATGAACGTATAGTGGTCTGGAGTCTGGACGAGACAGACAGGCAAACAGTTTTTCTCAGCCAGTAGAAATCATGAATCAGCATCATTTTTATGGATATATATACAAAGAAATGTCTATAGAAAACAGGTCAAACTAAACTAAATGGAGCTAGTTTGCAGTCTTTCCAGCGTCAATTTGAAGTGATTGTGTTAGCTTTGTTGTTGGCTAGCGCCTCGGAACAACAGTGTCCTAACGAGAGAGAGCACATTTTTTATGCCATCATTAGCTCCTTGTTAAGGATGTATCGAAATAAATGTCACTGGAAAACAGATAATGCAAATGCAGCTACTTTGTTATTCTGGCTGCACTGTTTGACGTGACCGTAAGTTAGCCGTAGTTGGCTAGCTAGCAAGCAAGGGATACGAATGTTGCCAGCCATTATGGCAGTAGAACATTTAGAACGAACGACTGCGTTGTGTCCATAGATCCAAAACAAAAAGACTTAACGACTGGGTCGTGTCTCTGGCAACTGAAGCGATATAACTAATGACCAGGCGGCTTGGGTAGCAACCCTAGATTTGTGTCAGGACTGTATCTCGTGGAAGGATAAAATAGTAATACAATTTTTAATAAAAATGTCAGTCATTATTTGAATATGTTCGTAACCCGTTGTATAAAAGTGATAATGCCCTCGAAGCCGGTGTTTGGAGGATATATTGGAACGGTTTGCTGGCTTTCGACTTCGTCTCAGGCCTAACAACACCCGTGCCAATATATCCTCCTTTAGCGGCAGGGACTGGGAGACTAGTCAGGATCAAGGCAAATATTAATGGCGCAAAGTACAGAGATATCCTTGATGAAAACCTGCTCCAGAGCACACAGGACCTCAGACTGGGGCGAAGGTTCACCAACAGGAGAACGACCCTAAGCACACAGCCAAGACAACGCATGAGTAACAATATGTTGACAGACATGGATATATATGCAATAAAGAAAGAAAAGGAAACAAACTTTTTGTTTTTCACCTCCAAACCCCCCCCCCCCCCCCCATAATAGCTGTTAGAACAAAAGGAAAAACTAAGCAAAGAAAACAAAAGACCCTACCCCTACTAGTCATCTACAGTTGAAGTCGGAAGTTTACATACACCTAAGCTAAATACATTTAAACTCCGTTTTTCACAATTCCTGACATTTAATCCAAGTAAAAATTCCCTGTCTTAGTTCAGTTTGGATTACCACTTTATTTTAAGAATATGAAATGTCAGAATAATAGCAGAGAGAATAATTTATTTCAGCTTTTATTTCTTTCATCACATTCCCAGTGGGTCA
Source organism: Salvelinus namaycush (assembly GCF_016432855.1). Classification (NCBI taxonomy): domain Eukaryota; kingdom Metazoa; phylum Chordata; class Actinopteri; order Salmoniformes; family Salmonidae; genus Salvelinus; species Salvelinus namaycush. Next base: position 45,913,901 of record NC_052308.1, read on the forward strand.
GAAGTTTACATACACTCAATTAGTGTTTGGTAGCGTTGCCTTTAAATTGTTTAACTTGGGTCAAACGTTTTGGGTAGCCTTCCACAAGCTTCCCACACACAATAAGTTGGGTGAATTTTGGCCCATTCCTCCTGACAGAGCTGGGGTAACTGAGTCAGGTTTTTAGGCCTCCTTGCTCACACACACTTTTTCAGTTCTGCTTTTCTTTAGGATTGAGGTCAGGGGTTTGTGATGGTCACTCCAATACCTTGACTTTGTTGTCCTTAAGCCATTTTGCCACAAATTTGGAAGTATGCTTGAGGTCATAGTCCATTTGGAAGACCCTAAACAGTTATATTTTTCTTTCATCAGACTAGAGGACATTTCTCCAAAAAGTATAATCTTTGTCCCCATGTGCAGTAGCAAACCGTAGTTTGGCTTTTTTTATGGTGGTTTTGGAGCCGTGGCTTCTTCCTCCCTGAGCAGCCTTTAAGGTTATGTCGATATATGACTCGTTTACTGTGGATATAGATACTTTTGTACCTGTTTCCTCCAGCAACTCACAAGGTCCTTTGCTGTTGTTCTTGGATTGATTTGCACTTTTCGCACCAAAGTACATTCATCTCTAGGAGACAGAACGCGTCTCCTTCCTGAGCGGTCCTATGGTGTTTATACTTGCATACTATTGTTTGTACAGATGAACGTGGTACCTTCAGGTTTTCCCATGATGTCAAGCAAAGATGCACTGGGTTTGAAGGTAGGCATTGAAGTACATCCACAGCTACACCTCCAATTGACTCAAATGATGTTAATTAGTCTATCAGAAGCTTCTAAAGCCATGACATAATTTTCTGGAATTTTCCAAGCTGTTTTTAAAATTATTTTTTTATCCCATTTTCTCCCCAATTTTCGTGGTATCCAATCGCTAGTAATTACTATCTTGTCTCATCGCTACAACTCCCGTACGGGCTCGGGAGAGACGAAGGTCGAAAGCCATGCGTCCTCCGAAGCACAGCCCAACCAAGCCGCACTGCTTCTTTAACACAGCGCGCCTCCAACCCGGAAGCCAGCCGCACCAATGTGTCGGAGGAAACACCGTGTACCTGGCCCCCTTGGTTAGCGCGCACTGCGCCCGGCCCGCCACAGGAGTCGCTGGAGCGCGATGAGACAAGGATATCCCTACCGGCCAAACCCTCCCTAACCCGGACGACGCTATGCCAATTGTGCGTCGCCCCACGGACCTCCCGGTCGCGGCCGGCTGCGACAGAGCCTGGGCGCGAACCCAGAGACTCTGGTGGCGCAGCTAGCACTGCGATGCAGTGCCCTAGACCATTGCGCCACCCGGGAGGCCCTCATAGCTGTTTAACGGCACAGTCTACTTAGAGTATGTAAAATTCTGACCCACTGGAATTGTGATTAAGTGAAATAATCTGCCTGTAAACAATTGTTGTAAAAATGACTTGTGTCATGCACAAAGTAGATGTCCTAACCGACTTGCCAAAACTATAGTTTGTTGACAAGAAATGTGTGGAGTGGTTGAAAAACGAGTTTTAATATAACAATTCAAGGCATAGATCGTCTCTTACTGACGCTCACTTCTCAGAAATCCTGCGCATAGCGAGGTCAGAAACTATACCTGACTTCACTGCTCTAGTCAATACCCATCAGAGACTTCACTCCTCACACTGATTGAGTAGTTTAAATGTAATGTTGAGCTCTCTCTCTTTGTGTTTTTGTGCATACCCGTTAACAAGAGTTCTGTCCATGATGCTGAGTGCACAGTAGACTTTTCCCTCCGTGTAGTTCATTGCATGTTTAGTAATGAAAATACCTACCAAAAGGAGAACATGGATGCGGTTTATTTCTGTGCATGTTAAAAAGGTAAAATAAGTAGCATATCTGGGCATGATTTACAGTAGACATATCTGCCAACACAGTCATACATATGATATATAATCCTGTAATATGATTCTGGCCCACGATGGGAAAAAATATATTCTAATGTGGCCCTGCATGGAAAATAATTGCCCAGGCCTGCTCTACACAGTAATAGAGACAGCAACTTGATTGGACAATAGATCTCACACAGCTGAGCTTGCTTTATGCATGTTTTAATTTTCTAGGCCTGCCCTTTGCAACTATATGCCTAATTAAAAATGTACTCAGAATCTATGTCAGCCATTGTGTTTTTTGATTAATTCCAGTTAATAATTTTGATAAAAAAATTCTAGGTAGCCTAGTCAGCTTAAGTTTGAATATAAACCAAATTTGATCCAATTCACATTTTCTCGTAGAACAAACAAATAAGCTATAAATACACGTTACCGCTTCATTTACCCTGCACACTTAGAAAAAAGGGTTCTAAAAGGGTTCTTCGGCTGTTGCCATAGGAGAACCCTTTTGGGTTCCAGGTAGAATCCTTTTTGGTTCCATGTAGAACCCTCTGTGAAAAGGCTTCTACCTGGAACCAAAAAGAGTTATCCTATGGGGACAGCCGTAGAACCCTTTTAGGTTCTAGATAGCACCTTTTTTTTCTAAGAGTGTGGCCAGAGGGACAGGGCGTTAGTAAACTGTATGTAGCTGCTATTATTAGTAGCCTAGAGCTGATCAGACTCAAAAAATGGTCTCCTTTCCATGCAATACAGCATGTCAGATCGCTAATGTTTAGTTGTAGGCTACTACCCCATTGATGTAAAGAGTTTTTGCTTGTGTATGTAAGGAGTGATTGTTAGGTCTTGTGGGTTTCATAACCATGTCTTTATAACAATTCAATAATGATGAGACGGGAGACAGGATTTAGTTCAACCATTTATCTGGAACATACTGCGTCTCAACATATATAGATGTTGGATCTTAATTTGATCAGTCTTTTGTTGGGGTTAATTTTCCTGTGCATCGGGAAATTCAAATGAGCCTTGATTTAGATATGTTCACTGAAACCCCGCAGTTCTCTTTCTCTCCATGAGGGGTAGTCGAGTCATTCGTACAGCTATCAAAATTATCCTTCCTCTCTCGCTCACTCAAACGCTAAAAGCACCAGACAGAATATTAATAATAAATGGCTTACTGCTACTGTAGGCCTATAGGTCCTATTACTGCAACATTCAAATGTACACTTTTTTTGCTGAAATTCATCCATACACCATTGTTTTATATAGCTTAATAACACAAGATAGATATTGGTGTCCACTATGACATAAAAGTGTCAAGTATATTCGAAATGCAGCCCATACATTAGGCTACACCTAAACTATAGCCTACTGTAGCCTATCAAAACGAATTGCCCACATAGGCCTTTAATATCAGATGTAAAGACGAGATGACATTGAGAATAGTGAGGTAGCCTAGGGAATGGAGCGCAATGGGGCATGAAATAGAGTGACTCTCACACATAAAAAAAATAAAATAAACGCAACCCATGACTTTTGAGATCTACAGTATATATTATCAAAAAAGAGGACATCTTAAGGTTTCTAACAAACGTAAGGTTACGAATCAACTGTCAAAAAAACATTTTATCGTGACCATCTTTGCTGAAGAAAGTGACCAGGGACAGGTGGCTTGCGTCAAATTCGTTATTGGAACCACTCGATATGATTGGTCATATAAAAACCTTGGGACCCAAATGCGTAATGAGTGCTCTAACTCGCCTTTGCGGTGGTCTGGAGTAGAGGTCGACCGATTATGATTTTTCAACGCCGATACCGATACCGATTATTGGAGGACAAAAAAAGCCGATACCGATTAATCGGCCGACTTATTTAAAAAAAAAAATATATATATATATATATATATCATACACACACACACACATTTTTGTAATAATGACAATTGCAACAATACTGAATGAACAATGAACACTTTTATTTTAACTTAATATAATACATAAATATACACACACACACACAGCTCTGAAGTGACAATGATACTGAAGAGTCTGCTTAAGAGACAAATACTCTCAACTGTTTGAATAAAAATAGAGTTTAAGTTACCTGTGATGAATGTTGAAAACAAAAACTTTAATTTCTATATGCAGGAAATCCTATCTTAATAATGGGCATGGTAAGAATTGACGACCAAAGTGCGAGTCATAATTCCCATGACACCTTCTAGCAAAATGTGAAAGCGGTTCCTTCATTTATTCCATAGGATATTTTTTAGATTCACTTAAAATAAGGTCTGTGTTTCGTGTAGGCTTACACCACCGTGCCAATTTTATAACTGTGTAGATATCCATAGGACAAGGTAACTCTGATCAATATTGGCTAAATATAAGCGAAGATACATTTTTTTGTAGAGTGGATTTATGAAAATATGTTGACAAATGTTACCTTATCCTAGTGAGATTTACACGGGTATCAAAACGTCGAAGCGGTTTAAGCCTGCACGAAACACAGACCTTATTTGAAGTAGATCAAGACATTCTCTATGGAAGACATGAACGGTAAAATAACGAAGGAACCCCTTTCAAGTTCAGCCGCAAGTTATTACAGGAATTATAACGCGTCGACTATTTATCTCTAAACTATATACCTTTGACTAATCCGGAAACTATCACCTCGAAAACAAAACGTTTATTCCGTTCCGTATTTTATCAAACGGGTGGCATCCATGAGTCTAAATATTCCTGTTACATTGCACAACCTTCAATGTATGTCATAATTACGTAAAATTCTGGCAAATTAGTTCACAAAGAGCCAGGCGGCCCAAACTGTTGCATATACCCTGACTCTGCGTGCAATGAACGCAAGAGAAATGACACAATTTTACCTGGTTAATATTGCCTGCTAACCTGGATTTCTTTTAGCTAAATATGCAGGTTTAAAAATATATATTTGTGTAATGATTTTAAGAAATGCATTGATGTTTATGGTTAAGTACACATTGGAGCAATGACAGTCATTGATTGATTGTTTTTTATAAGATAAGTTTAATGCTAGCTAGCAACTTACCTTAGCTTACTACATTCGCTAACAGGCATGCTCCTCGTGGAGTGCAATGTAATCAGGTGTTAGAGCATTGGACTAGTTAACTGTAAGGTTGCAAGATTGGGACCCCCGAGCTGACAAGGTAAAAAATCTGTCGAGGCAGAACGTTCCTAGGCCGTCATTGAAAATAAGAATGTGTTCTTAACTGACTTTCCTAGTTAAATAAAGATTAAATAAAGGTGTAAAAAAAAATAAAAAATAATAATAATCTGCAAATCGGCGCCGAAAAATACCGATTTCCGATTGTTATGAAAACTTGAAATCGTCCCGCGGTGTAAGCTCGCAACCTTTCGTGGCTCAGTGGCGATGCAGAGCCCCACCAATATCCAGGAGATTTGCATGCAATTCTGTTATTTCATGTCACAACAATATATCACATCAGTTAGCAAACAAATAGCTTTTATCAACAATAAAAATGGCTTCATCTAATAAAGCATACTTGTTCGCTTTCCCATTGTATTGTTATTTTGGTGAATTTTTGTTGAGTTAAGGCAGCTCCAAAATGCAGCTATTTCAGCATCGCTCTGTGCTTTCTTTGGTGGAGGGGCAGACAGAGAAATTACAGAGTGTAATGTGTCGTTGATTTGTTCAGGGTGCTGTTACTATGTCACCACAGCACCTGCTGGGAGAGTTAGCCAGCAAAATACCCTCTTCGTTGCTCAATTGATTTACAGTAGAAGTGCCCGCCCAAGAAGGCTCATTGTAATTGGCCATAAAATAAATCAGCGTCTTATGCCCAGTAACTTTGATTGGTCTTCATAGCTAGCTAGTAACTTTGACTCAACTTCATAGCTAGCTAGTTGTTTACCATGCACTGTTACCACGTTTTCAAACTAGGTAGCTTAGCTAGCTGAAACATGTCGACTAGCGTTATGAAAGAAATGTAGAGATAAAACATCTCAGTGCTCGTTAGACACCTAAACATAAAACAATTTTGAGGTACATTGATCTAATATTTTGTCATTTAGAAAAGTTAAATATATATAGAATCTAATGAAGTTAGATCTATAAACGTGTATATGCAAGTAGGGCAGCCTAAAGATAAATACTCCACTTGGTTAGAGAGTTTTTTTTTCTTCTGTTTTTAATAAAGTACAAACATTTTTGGGGCAAAACTCATATTTGTTTCTGTCAGATCATGCAATTGGCATGCTGACTGCAGGAATGTCCACCAGAGCTGTTGCCAGATAATTGAATGGTCATTTGTCTACCATATGCCACCTCCAACCTCATTTTAGAGAATTTGGCAGTATGTTCAACCGGCCTCACAACCGCAGACCACGTATAACCATGCCAGCCCAGGACTTCCACATCCGGCTTCTCGTCTGAGACCAGCCACCCGGACAGCTGATGAAACTGAGGAGTATTTCCGTCTGTAATAAAGCCCTTTTGTGGGGAAAAACTCAATCTGATTGGCTGATTGGCTCAATTAATGGGAGGGCATTAGCCCACCCACTTGGGAGCCAGGCCCACCCATGGCTGCACCCCTGCCCAGTCATGTGAAATCCATAGATTAGGGCCTAATGACTTTATTTTAATTGACTGATTTCCTTATATGAACTGTAACCCAGTTAAATCGTTAATTGTTGCATGTTGCGTTTATATTTTTGTTCAGTATATTTATGGTCTTTGGTGTGGTTGGCCGTTACAGTAAGTGAGATTTCCATTGCTAAGATGTTATGCACCGGCTACAGTAGCAAAGGCCTAATGTACTTTCAGAATCCTTGTTGTAAATTGACAGCCTGTATTGTGTGGCTCTAATATTTAATTTCATAAAGCTGTCAATATGAGACACTTTTCTTTGATGTGTAAATTATCAGACTATTCATTTTACTTATTGAGCACATTGAAATTAATGCAATTAACTTGGGGGCCTAATGTAGGCTACAGGCTATCTAAATTAATTGAAAAATGAAAGATCCGATAGTGGAGCTCCTCCACTCATTCAGTGCATGAATCAAAAGTGAAAGGGCAAACTTGCAATGTATTCAAGGCTTAACAAGAAATTTGTGGAGTGGTTGAGAAACGAGTTTCAATGACTCCAACCTAAGTGTATGTAAACTTCCGACTTCAACTATATATATATATATATATATATATATATATATATATATATATATATATATATATATATATATATATATATATATATATATATATATATATATATATATTGGTCATGGCTCCTAAGTGGCACAGCGTTCTAAGGCACTGCATCTCGGTGCAAGAGGCTTTACTACAGTCCCTGGTTCGAATACAGGCTGTATCACATCTGACCGTGATTGGGAGTGCCATAGGGCGGCGCACAATTGGCCTAGCGTCATCCGGGTTTGGCTGGGGTAGGCCGTCATTGTAAATAAGAATTTGTTCTTAACTGAGTTGCCTAGTTAAATAAAGGTTACATTTAAAAAACACCTGTTGGAAACCGCAGCGCAAACAATAGGAGGTGAACAGTGGCTGGTGCTGAAAATATAGGTAACTTGTTATGCAAGTGTTGCACACCAACAGATGGAGAAAACCTACACCAGTTGAGCAATTCATTTTATCAGTAATCTTCATTTTAATTTGACTTTACAAACAACAAGAGGGCTTAATTGGAGTCTATTTCTTCAGAGCCAAGACCTATATAAAATAACTTAACTGGCTGAGGTAGTCTATGAGGCTTAACAGGGTTTTTTTAATATGATTTTTTTATTAGGCCTACTTACAATTGCAACTGGTCAAAAATGTAGCATCCTACATAAAAAAAAAAAAATTAAAGAAAAAAAGTCTGCACGTTCGAACTAAAACAATGTAACTAATAACAAAAAGCGCACATTTGTAAATCCCAAACTCTAAAAGTATTTGGAAAGGTAGATACAAATTATTTGTTACATTGTGGTTATTGTAAAGAATGTAAACAAGATGCTGTGTTTTTATTTACAGTAGTGATGGACAGCTGTAGACATTTTGAAAACAGGTTTTCAAACACTCGTTTTTCACAAGTGCACTGTAGTACTGTAGCAGGTGTAGCCCATCATGCAATTGTTTCCTATTAGCAGGACAATATACTTTTTATAGCCCGGCAGCTGTTGTGAAAATCCCTCAACTTGCAATGTATTCAATGCTTATGTACTCTAAAGTGTTACATTTCTAACTCAAAACAGCAGTACAGTATTTCTTCATCAACATCTTTATGCTTTTGTTAATAAAATAACGAGAAAAAAGACATTCAAATGCGGATGTTTATTTAAACTAAATTTTTGTCTCACTTCCACCCAGCTCCACGACCACAGGTAAAACCTTGCTGAGATGATCAATGTATTTGTTACATTGTTGTATCGTCAATTTCTCTAGCCAAAACATCATAATGGCTTTGACCAGTTCATCTTTGCTTGTCGGCTTGGCAGAGTTACAGATAAATGGCTACATACAGTATGTGAGTGCTACAGGGCGAAAGTCATTTAGAAAGGTTACCTTGGCGTTTTTGGGCACAGGGACTATAGCGGTCTGCTTGAAACATGTAGGTATTACAGACTGGGTCAGGGAGAAGTTGAAAATGTCAGTGAAGACACTTGCCGGCTGGTCAGCGCATGCTTTGGTTACTCATCCTAGTAATCCGTCTGGCCCTGCTGCTTTATGAATATTAAACTGTTTAAAGGTCTTACATCTTCTACGGAGAGCGTGATCACACAGTCTTCTGGTGCTCTCATGCATGGTTCAGTGTTGTTTGCCTCGAAGCAGCGTAGAAGGCATTTAGCTTGTCTGGTAGGCTCGCATCACTGGGCAGCTCGGGGCGGGGTTTCCTTTTGTAATCCGTGATAGTTTGCATACTCTGCCACATCCGGTGCAGTAGGATTCAATCTTAGTCCTGTATTGATGCTTTGCCTGTTTGATAGCTCGTCGGCGTTCGAAGCAAGGATTTCTTATAAGCGTCCGGTTTAGTGTCTCGCTCCTTGAAAGCGGCAGCTCTAGCCTTCAGATCAGTGCAGATGTTGCCTCTAAATCATGGCTGCTGGTTGGGTTATGTCACTGTGTGGACGACGTTGTTGATGCACTCATTAATATGAAGCCGGTGACTGATGTGGTAAACTCCTCAATACCATTAGATGAATTCCGGAACATATTCCAGCCTGTGCTAGTGAAACAGTCCTATAGCTTAGCATCCACTTCATCGCACCACTTCTGTATTGAGATCATCACTGGTACTTCCTGTTTGAGTTTTTGCTTGTAAGCAGGAATCAGGAGGATAGAGTTTCGTTCAGAATTGCCAAATGGAGGGCGAGGGAGAACTTTGTATGTGTTTCTATGTGTGGAGTAAAGGTGATCTAGAGATGTATCTTCTCTAGTTGCACAGATGACATGCTTGTAGGAATGAGGTAAAAACACATTTCACTTTCCCTGCATTAAAATCATAGGCCACGAGGGGCACCACCTATGAATGAGCATTTTCTTGTTGGCTTATGGCCCTATATAACTCGTTGAGTAAGGTCTTAGTGCCAGCATCGGTTTGTGGGGGTAAATAGACAGCTACTAAAAATCTAGTTAAAAAAACTCTTGGTAAATAGTATGGTCTACAGCTTACCATGAGGTTTTCTAATTCAGGTGAGCAGAATCTCGAGACTTCCTTAATATTGGAGATTGCGCACCAGCTGTTAACAAAGAGTTGTATTATTCCCACCTAACCTTACCCGACGCTGCCGTATGGTACGGTCTTGACGATGCATAAAAAAAACATTCATTCACTTCACTCACTGACATTCGCTCATCTAGCAGTTTGTAATTCCTAAGTTGGTCTTCACAGTTCAATAAATGTCCCTAACTCACTTTATATTTGACTTACTCCTATTTTAATCATGTTGTTTCCCGCTTCGACGACAGTCCCATCCTTTTCTGCCATCCATGATGATGCTTTTACTCTCATGGTTTTTAAAGTTTTGAAATCTCACAGTATCAACTTTACTGTCAAGTGCTCCTACTGCTAACAGTGCGAAACAAATAAAAAATATATAATAACGCAAGGGTTTTTGGGTTTTTTACAGAATTGTTTGGTGTTCACCTAGGATTGCCTTTGAGATCGACAAATCGGTCACGATCGACCGCTTGGTGACTGTACCCAGAAAAATAACAGTTTTAAAAGTGTAAAAAAATGACTTCCGGACAGAATAGTTCCTGTATGTTCAGACTTACTCGTTGTTATGTCTCGTGGGTTTCATAATCACGTCTTCATAACAATTCAATAATGATGAGACGGGAGACGGAAATTAGTTCAACCATTTATCTGGAACGTGCTCGGTCTCAACACACACAGCTCCCATGGTGCTTTGCGGCACAACCCCAATACCACACAGTGATATGTTATCACGTTCGGTGGAAAGTGCACCTTGAGCTTTGCGCGTGGTGCCTTGCCCGCGCGACCAGTAATTTCCGTGAATCTTATGGTCAAGGCACGCACAGAGTCTGCAGCAGCACTCGGATGTGAAGGACTGAGATTGTGCGCGAGTTGTCAAATCATGAGGCAAATCAGTATAAAAAAACAGCACTTTGTGCCTCTTTTTAACGCTTTTGCATCAATATTTTTTCTTAAATTAAATAAAAAGTGGGGGGGGCGCAGACAATTATTGGTACCATGATTTTCTTCTAAATGTTTATTTATACACATGAATATTGACCTCAAAAATTGCCATTTTCCCATTCACTATAATGGGGATCCTGTTTTCTGAAAACAATGCCTGCAGTACCTTGAACTTTGTGGCTTCAATGAGAGGGAGCAGTAGTTCTCACCTGGTCCCATGCCATCTGTCTTGTAGATCCAGCTATTTCACAATCCAAAATAAATGGAAATATTAGCACCATATAATTTCCAGATTTGTAGTGCTTATCATTTTCATTCATTTCAGGTCAAGGCAAATAGCTTGATCACAGGAGGTTGGCGGAACCTTAATTGGGGAGGATGGGCTCGTGGTAATGGCTTGAGTTAGAATGGCATCAAATACATATATCATGGTTTCCATGTGTTTGATGCCATTCCATTCACTCCATTCCAGCCATTATTATGAGCTGTCCTCCTCTCAGCAGCCTCCACTGAGCCTGATCTACACAACAGATGGTGTGGCATATGGATTCATCTTATCATTGAGGTCTGAAAACATCTGAAAACAGTGTTGATTTTGTAGAGTTATGTCACTTTAAACCTCCCTAACTGTAAATATGATGTACCATCTCAGTCTCTATATGATAGCCACCTAAACCACTGCCAAGAGGCCACAACCCTTCTATGAAATGGAACTCTTGTTTATTTCGTACAGTTTCTCTCGTCTCATTTCTCTCATTTTTCTTCATAAACAGTCACACTTTTCAGCTCCGTCCGTCTCTCATCACTCTTGATATATAGATGTCAGGGGTTAGCCGAGTGGCATAGCAAAGGAGAAAACCGAGTTCTTCTCACCCTCGCTCCACAACACACTGCGACTCTGTGAGAGGCCCTGCTGACGCTACCGATAACACACTGCATAATTACTGGCCGGTGTACCAACACCCCCGGGAGGAAAACGCAAAGCGGTGACAACCAGCAGTGGACTCTCTCTGACCTATTGCATCAGTTCACATTCATCCAATAGAATAGTTTGGAGTAAAACAATCTAAAAACGGCACCTGAATTGGAATTTACTCCATGAGATGGAATATTTTGGATATATTTTTGTTGTGTGATTATGTGTACTGGACAGACGAAGTTGAACATACTACAGAAAAACATCTCGTTTAAAATTAAGGGCTGGATGAAAACAGACAGGATCCACAAGTTGTGGATCGGCTGGAAACCCTGGATTGGACAAGAAAACCCAGCTGTGGAAATGTCATAAGAAATGTTAAAAATAAAAACGACTTTGCTGAGCAGACAGTTGACATGCACCTCTGTGGTTTACATGTTTACTGATTCACCGTTTACACAGCATGATACATCCTGCTGCAGCTGTTCCAGTGATGTACTGCTAGAGTTTTTCAATACAGTATTGTCCACAAGGGACTTGATTGAACCAGTAACTCGTTCACTTGGCAATTTCCCCAAGAGCCTGAACATACTGCTGACTGGTTAGGGACTGCAATATCAACACTTATCTCAATGCTTTATTTCAGCTGAGCCTTAGGCTGGTATTGAATCGATTACAGATAGTGACTTTCTGGGAGTTTACAATTGATTTAGAAACTGTAAGTCTTGTGGCCTTACCCATTTTGTTCTGACAGCAAACCTGGCTGAGAAGGAGGGGGGTAGAAGGTGCTTAACCAACACATCTATCTTCAGATTTTGTTCTGTTAGGTGACCTAAACTGGGATATGTTTAACACCCCGGCAGTCCTACATTCTAAGCTAGATGCCCTCAATCTCACACAAATTATCAAGGAACCCACAAGGTACAACCCTAAATCCGTAAATTTGAGCACACTCATAGATATTATCCTGACCAAGTTGCCCTCCAAATACACCTCTGCTGTTTTCAATCAGGATCTCAGCGATCACTGCCTCATTGCCTGTATCCGCTATGGGTCCGCGGTCAAATGACCACCCCTCATCACTGTCAAATGCTCCCTAAAACACTTCTGCGAGCAGGCCTTTCTAATCGACCTGGCCCGGGTATCCTGGAAGGATATTGACCTCATCCCGTCAGTCGAGGATCCCTGGTCGTTCTTTAAAAGTAATTTCCTCACCATCTTAAATAAGCATGCCCCTTTCAAAAAACTTAGAACAGATATAGCCCTTGGTTCACTCCAGACCTGACTGCCCTCGACCAGCACAAAAACATCCTGTGGCGTACTGCACTAGCATCGAATAATCCCCGCGATATGCAACTTTTCAGGGAAGTCAGGAACCAATACACGCAGTCAGTTAGGAAAGCAAAGGCTAGCTTTTTCAAACAGAAATGTGCATCCTGTAGCTCTAACTGCACTGAGGCTAGGAAAGGGGGGTCTTGAAACCTTTGATTAGTTGGCACCTTTGATCTCCATCCAGGAGGGCAAGTCATGACACTCTTTACATTTTCACTCTAACTGGTAAACATAGGTTCCGAGAATTGTTACCAGTTTCAACACATTTTATGACACTTTACCTAGTCTTTTCTGTTTGGCCATGAATAACTAATCAAGTCACACACAAAAGTGTCATGAAACATCCACAATCTATTTTGTTATCTTTTTCATTCACAAAACACCCCAAACAAGACAATGAAAAGGAGGAGCACAGTGCAGTACTGTGATATTACATGAGGGTTTGCTTCCCAAAAAGGGTCCCAGAGGCTTTGTTCTCCATGCTGTGTCATAAAGCTTCCCACTGGGCACACCAGGTAATTTCATTGGTTGTGTCAGTTGAGATTGCAAGCTATTTTCACTTCACCCATACAAAAAGACAGCCCAAAGTTAGTTGAATGTTCAATGTGTTATCACTATGCTGTCAACCATCTAAAAGCACAACCAAATTCCAATGGAAAAATAATGTATGATATTTGGTTTAGTTGTCACCCAAATGTCTCTCACTGCGCTTTCAACCATTTAAAATCACAGCAAAGTTAAAATGGGAATACGATGTCAGATATGTTGGTTATTTATACAACTGATTGTGGTATATAACTGTGTTTTTTCTAATAGCAGAATCAAATGGCCAGGATTGCAGTTGAGATTACAGTAAAAGTACATGGTGCAAGTAATCAATACCGTTCGGGATTCTGCACAGATTATTAATGCAATTGTGAAGATCTCAACAGATCTGCAATGACCTATGCATGCTATCTTGAACATGCATGCCTTATATGAGAAGAAATGTATAGTTACAATAATCTCAAAATGTGGCCAGGGATGTGTAACTCATTTTAAGGTTGAACGTTACATTAGTTTGTAAGATAGCCTTATTAACTTTAGGCTATTTACTGTATTACAAAATTAATATTGAATAATGTTTGGTTGACAATGCAAAAAAATATCAACATTTAAAGGAGATGTATCTACTGCTTGGATAGTTCCATCAGAGCCACAGACTTAATCACTTAATCACAATGCAAAGGCATTAATTTGACACCGGTTCCATGATATCCCTGGTTTGGCCTGGTGTTCTTCCAGACAGTGGGCCCCTCCCCTCCGGGTTGCACCCCTACCTCGGTATGTCTTTGCTCTGTGACAGGGGAGCTCGTGGACATGAAGGGCCAGAGGTCCTTATCGATGCGTGCCGGCTATGTCTCGTTGGTGCACGAGTTCTGGTTGGACAATATCCACGATAACTGCATCCAAAGGTTGGATTTCCTCAGTCAAGAGGGAGCATGCCTAGATGTTGGAAGGCAGAAACTCCAGATGAAAGACTTCGTCATGGGACTTCGGAGTAGTGGAAGAAGACAACGGCAGCCTCAGGTGACTTGGCAGGAATTGGTGACAGACAGCTCCACAAATATCCTTCCCCCAGATGAGAAGGAGCAGCTAAAGCCGAAGAGGTGAGTGTGCCCCAGCAGGTGAGCAGTGGCACAGTGGACGTACCTGGCAAGCTGTGCAGGAACTAGGGCAGGGGTGTAGCCTGAGCAGCGGGATAGAAAGCACTGCGGGTAGAGTTTGGGAATGTCTTTGCAGCACAAGACAAAGACCGCCAGATAATCAATCTGGTCCAGCACTCTATCGACGAAGCACCTATATGTTTGCACCCCATCACTTGCCACTGGCAAAGAGAGAGGTAGCGGAGCAGAAGATCCGGGAGATGGGAGAGACAGGGTTCATCAAGCCATCCAACAGCCCTTGGGTGGCCCCTGTAGTCCTTGGCACTTCTGTGCAGACTACAGGCAGCTGAACTATGTGACCAGGAAGGATTCCGATCCCCTCCCGTGCATAGATGATGCACTGGACTACATCACAGGGTCACAGTGGTTCAGTTCCCTCGATCTCCGCAGCATTTATTGGCAAGTGGAGCCTGCCCTTGAAACGAGGCTGAAGAACGCCTTCTCAATTGGACAAGGACTGAGGCAGTTCACCGTGATGCCCTTCAGACTGCAATGTTCCGCTAACCTTCTATCATCTTATGGCGCAAGTGCTGGCCATAATCCCCCGCAACAAGTGTGTGGTCTACCTGGACAACCTCCTTGTGCATGCAGCAAACTTCCTCTCTGAGGAATCTGTGTATGGTTCTACTTGCCATTTTGCAGGCAGGACTTTAAGCTCCACCCTGAACTTCTAGAAGCAAGACATTTTCTCTGTAATAATGGTGAATTTTGAACTTCTAGAAGCAAGCCATTTTCTCTGTAATAATGGTGAAAACATAAGGGTCACGAACAAATCTGGGTTCAGTTTATTTTCTATGAAACTCAGAGGCTGCGGTACAGCAAGCCTATCATCACAACAATTATTATCAGGCTTATTTTTTTCTAGTTTGCACAGCAACATATTTACGAGCAATTTAGAGCAGACTGAAATGGCTTGTGTCAATTTGAGCTAGCTAACTATCTAGCTAGCAAGCAAAAGTCAACCAGCTAGCTAGCTACATTGGCAAAGAAAATATGCAGTAATTTAACATTGGCTAGCAATAAAGATACTTATAAACATGTCAAGGTACCTACCAGGCAGCTGCTGAAAATATTATTCCACTTCACTGCCGCTTCAAGAAAATATTTACTAAATAGTCTGAGCTTGTATGTCTCACCCGTGTCTCACCTGTTAGCATGAGGTTGGTCCCTGAAACTGATCATTTTAATCTACAGTAGGCATAAGCTATTACTGTAAAGAAATACAGTATGTTAGAGCGATTTTTACAGGAGGCTTCCAATTACAGTTAATGAAACAGTATTTTTTCAGCATTTTACCCATAATGCTGTGTAATCTACAACTGTGCATTCTACAGTGTTTTACTGTTGAAGTTACAGAAAAATCTTAGTGTGTGTTGTTGCAGGGGTCATAACGTGTTACTATTACTGAGTCAGCTAACACTTTGCTATCATTAAGAAGGCCTTGCAGGACCACAGAATTAGTAAGAAGGCGAGGAGGTAGCCCAATCCATCAGCTCTGTTTTAACCCTCTAGAGTCTAAGCCCTGTCTAAACTGGGGGAGATTCTAAAATAACATATTGAATTGTTTTAAGATGGTCATACCAAGGATTATTTAGCTATTTGATTTTGAATTTTACCCAAAAAATATATACAATTATTGAATGAAATAATGAATTTGGCATTACTGCTATTAGCCAATAGAAACACATTGAATAAAATATTCACTACATGGAACAACAGATAGTTCAACAAAACAAAATCTTAAGGGAATTTTGTTCTGAAATATCTGTCATATATCTGAGAGATACAGTGGGGAGAACAAGTATTTGATACACTGCCGATTTTGCAGGTTTTCCTACTTACAAAGCATGTAGAGGTCTGTAATTTTTTATCATAGGTACACTTCAACTGTGAGAGACGGAATCTAAAACAAAAATCCAGAAAATCACATTGTATGATTTTTAAGTAATTAATTTGCATTTTATTGCATGACATAAACATGGTAAACATGGTAAAGTGCCTAATTCCTTACATAAGGGAGAGCCGGCCATGTCCAGACTTTCTCGGTGACCTCAAGTACTCATTAACTCTGTCTTTAATGCTTTTTCAGGTTGCATCAGTCATTGACAAAAACGTCTGAGACACAGTATTATTGATGAACACCCAGAGGTTCCCTGGTAAGCCACATTTGCCTCAGGATCCATCCCAGTTGGTATTCTGTGTCCACTCATGGTATCTCTCTTTGGTTACACATCCTTGGAATAGCAGAACAGCATAACGGTCCGGACGGCCCTTTCTGTGCCTGGTGAGCAATTGGTCAAGTTCTGTTGTCAGAAGAGGAATGGAAATGTCAGGGTGAACCGACGACCTGACGAACCCGCCATGTATGTTGACTCTGCCTGTCGGAGGTGGAGTTCCAGAGCTCACGTGTGCCTGGCATGGATTGTGACTCCATCTCGTTCCTCGCCCTCTTCAACGCGTCATTCTCCGCCTGATTCTCCGCCAATGTTGCCTGACTCTCTGCCAATGACGAGTGACTCTCTGCCAATCCCGCCTGGCTCTGGACCAATGCATCAGCTGTCGCCCGTATCTCTGCCCTCTGATAATGTTTCTCTTTCTGCCGGTCTGCCATCAATGACTCGATCTCGGTCTTAAAAGTTTGAATCTGATCCATGTCCACCTTCATCAGATGAGCAGAATGGTACCGCCCTGAGCCCCCATCGATTACAGTGGCCTATGATAGAAACGGTAGATCAATTAAGAATATAAAATGACTCCAACACACAAGTGCTGCGTACACATTTTAAGAATCTAGCAAAACTAACCGCTTTCTTGGCAACCATGCGTTTTTTCGGGTGGAGTTTGGGGCTGGGTGAGGAGTACTGGAAAGGTGTGACTTTCAGCTTACAATAGGCCATAAGTATACAGCAGATCGTCGATTGTCCTCACTTTGATTATGCTGTGATAACATACTGTAGCACCATGACCAGGATCTCTATTCATTTAAGTGAGCAGATTAGGGCTTTCAGGAGGAACAGAAAATCTAGTACAGACAAAGTTTTTTTTACCAATTAGTATATTTGAGTTTAACCACAATATATATATATGTTTTTGTTCTGTCTTTCGTGGTGGATTAAACTGAAATTGCAACCAACTTTCTATGGCTTGTTTAAAAAATAACAATATTTTGGAGATGATTTCGTTTTCAAATAACCTAAAGTGAGTGAGAAAAAGGCCATTCTTGAACATGGGGTGAGACATTCTTACTAATTTGTAAATAAAGCCACTCTGTTATTTAGAATTATGTATTTCTGTTTTTAGAGGGAGAGAAACCAAAAGCCCACCGTTGGCTCCCAGTCGCGGCCGGTATGGGTATCGAACCAGCATTTGTAGCATCGCAGTTTGCACTCCGATGCAGTGTCTTAGACCGCTGCGGCACTCTGGAGGCCCATCCACAAACTTTTTAATGCTGATCATTTGCCTTGCACAAAGTATAAAAATACAGAGAGGTGTTGGCAAGAGTCTATTGTCCTGCTATTAGACCATAACGGGATATTATAATACATGGTGTCCAGGTCAGGATAACCAAAACATCTCTTTATTAAAGACGATCAGAAAGAATGTTGGTACTTATTTATTTTGATCCAAAGCCATGAATGAGTGAGTCACTCAGCTTTATGTAGGTGCCGAGGCTGTATGACTGCGCCATCAACTTGATTATTTAGTAGACATCGCTTGCCAATATTCGGTAAACATATATATCTTAAGAATATCATGGAATATAACTGAACATTTTAGTTTCTCTTAGAATAAAAACCTTAGTGTAACAACAGTTTTAGTAAGTAATACTGACGAGTAGAAACCAAAAAATACTTGTATTTTTCAGGGTGTGCGTGTGCAGGACAGAGGAATAGCAATTCTTACACTATTGTTCTAAATTCAGTTACCTTCATCCTCATCATTCACTTCATTGAAATTCAATTTTGAATTCGTGCACTACTATCAGTTTCTATTTGGTTTATGTCGCCCATTCATTGTCAGTTAGAGACACATTAGCGCCGTGGGACCCAAAAGCGTAATCAGTGCTCTAACTCCTGCTTGCGCTGGTCTGGAGCAATGAAGCAGTGATGCCGGGTACAGTACTAAACCACAAAAAAAATAAAAAAAAATCTCAAAACTTTTAGTTGAGCAACCACTGTAAGTGTGTGTTTGTGTATGTGTGTGAGGTGTCTGTGTGAAAATTATATGAAAAATCTTAAATTCTTCTTGTATTCCTTGCGGGTCTCCAGACTATTCTAACAGGGTCATCTTGGGCCATTTTCAGTATTTTGTGTCTATGACATAAAATTAGTGAACAGCTCGGAGATTTTGGTGTGTGGGTTGAAATGTTGTCCTTTTGTTTTTATGTCAACATTTTGACCATAGCCACCATAGGTGACATACAGTGAGGTCCAAAATGATTTAGACAGTGACACATTTCCCAAGACATGCTAACCTCCCACTATTACCAATAACAGGGGATGTTAGCATTTTTCGGGATGTACAGTAGGATAGTTATGCCTCTAACTTTCTCACACATGATTATTCATGATTCATTCATGGTTATCCATAGTCATGGTAGCATCCTTTTTTCTCCCCAATTTCAATCTTGTCTCATCGCTGCAACTCCCCAACGGCCTCGGGAGGCGAAGGTTGAGTCATGCGTCCTCCAAAACATGACCCGCCAAACGGTGCTTCTTAACACCCGCCCACTTAACCCGGAAGCCAGCCGCACCAATATGTCGGGGGGAAACACCGTTCACCGGACGACCGAGGTCAGCCTGCAGGCGCTCAAGTTCAGCCTGCAGGCACCCGGCCCGCCACAAGGAGTCGCTAGAGCGCAATGAGCCAAGTAAATTCCCCCCGGCCAAACCCTCCCCTAGCCTGGACAACGCTGGGCCAATTGTGCGCCGCTCTGTGGGACTCCCGATCACGGCCAGTTCTAATACAGCCCAGGATCGAACCTGGGTCTGTAGTGACGCCTCTAGCACTGCGATGCAGGGCCTTAGACCGCTGCGTCACTCGGGAGGCCCCAAATATTACACTTTTGACTAATGTACATGTAAGTGAATTATTGGTTCCCTAAAATGGGTTCTATGAACAAGGAGTTCTGGAGTAAAGCCAAAACAACAACAAATGTGTCACAATACTTTTGGACCTCACTGTGTAACTAACTAATATAACTCACTATTTCTGACATAATCTAATGAGTCCATGTTTAGTATACCTAGAGTACAAACGTAGATATTGATCAATAGAAAATACCTGCTGTCACGATGATAAATTCCCTGTGTCTAGCTTTTGATTTGCCAAATCAAGCTGTCAACTTTGGTCCAAACAGGACACGGCTGTTTGCCTATCAATGTCCCCAGACCCTAATAGAATGTGTGCAATGGTACAGGGGCTGTGCTAGTGATGATGATTAATTGTACCTGTAACATTCCATTGGTTCCATTATATCGGGCAAGCTAAATCAGGAGCATCTCATGTATTTCAAAGTATATGTATTTGACCCAGGTCTATTTGGATTAATCTGACCGATACGGTGTCCATTTTAGGACAGACTCTGAGGATTGATTGTTGACGAACTGTGTGTTTCTGTTCTTTTCTTCTCTCTCAGGTGGCATCCCCTTTGTACTGACCGGAGAGCTGTTTGAGCAGTCGTACCGACCCGCAGCCTTCATGATCGCAGGGATCGTCAACTGGATCGCCAACTTCGCAGTCGGACTTTTGTTCCCATTCATGCAGGTGAGTGTGTGTGTGATTGGCTGTGTGTGCATGTCTTCAAATGTGTGGCTATGCGCTTACCAGCACTATCAGACAGATTCAGGACAGATTTTGGCCAGAGTGAGCCCTCTCATCGTCACACCACTTTCAACCAGCGGTTTTCAGTTGCGGCTGAACAGTTTGGTTGTGTGTTTAACTCTGCCTGTAAACACGCTGGATGATTCAGAATCCATTGAAGAGCTTGAACGATTCATTGACGAGAGATACTTACGAACTCAAAGAAACATGTCGCTGGTTTCGGAGGATTCAAGCATTGTTAAGGACAACCAACCCAATCAACAAAACAAACCAAAACCAGGTTGGCCAATAGGTATCAACGATGGAACCAAACCATCCCCTAGTAAGAGTGTGCGGCGCGTGTGGCGAGTGGGGATAGATTTACTGATATGGATGTTGACTTGATATCTTGGATATATTACGAGAGGACATCAATGCATTACGTGCTAGTCTAGAATTCAGCCAACGTCAGATTGATGATCTAAGGAAAGAGAACACGGCGCTGAAAGGTACTGTAGACTCTATTCATGGCAAGGTGGAGGTGGTGCAAAGGGAGAACAAACAACTTAAAGAAACCTTGCTTGATGTACAGTGTCGATCAATGCGGAACAATCTAATATTTTCAGGGATACCGGAGAATGACAACAGCAGAGGCTGTGAGGACACAGTCCGAGACTTTATGTCAACTCAACTTAAACTGCCCACTGATGTTGTGCGTAATGCCACTTTCTCCAGAGTCCATAGAATAGGTAAGGCCTCTGGATATAGGCCACGGGCTATTATTGCATGTTTTGACAAATTTAAGCAAAAGGAAATGACGAAGGACATGGGCAGAGAACTCAGAAACACTGATTTTGGAATGAATGATCACTTCCTCACCGAGATCAATGAAAGGAGAAAAAAACTATATCCCGTCATGAAGGAAAAGCGTTGCCTGAATCAACGAGTCTCCATGGTGATGGATAAACTTTATATCAACGGGCAATTGTATCGGGACTCTAGAGTAACTCCCTGGCTATTTTAATTTAATGTTCAAATCTGAGTTTGTGTGTTGTAGTGTATCATGACAACTTCAACTATAACGAATACTTGCTCTATTGATCTACACTTGACAAGGAAAGGGCTGCATATAGCTCAGGTTAATGTATGTAGCCTTCCTAACAAAATACATGAGGTTTTTAACTTGGTCAACATAAATAATATTCATATCTTGGCCTTGACCGAAACGCATTTAGATGCGTCTGTAAATGATGGGCAAATGAACATTCAAGGATATAGTCTACTGAGAAGCGACAGGAATAGGAATGGTGGGGGTGTAGCACTGTATATTCAGAATCATATACCTTTTAAAAGGAGGGATGACCTTAATGTATGTCAAATAGAGGCACTATGGGCTCAAGTACATCTGCCTCACCAGGCAGCCATATTGGTGGGATGTGTGTATAGACCTCCTAGCTCTAAGGTGTTCTATTTGGATGACTTATGTACTGGGTTTGACCAGGCCACAGATAGCAACAGAGATGTATTTATCTTGGGTGATTTTAATATAAATTGGAAGGATCACAATAATTCGAATAGAACAAAATTGATGAGATATGCCAAGAACTGTGGTTTGAAACAAATGGTTAATGATACTACTAGATCTTCAATTAAGCTGGGTCATCGTTCAGACACATGCATTGATCTGATTTTCTGTAATATACCATTGCAGTGCTTAAAAGCCAGATCAATGCCAGTGGGCTGTACAGACCATAATATTGTGACCATAACCACGAACACCAAGGTTCCAAAGAAACCCCCTAGGATTGTGGTCAAGAGACATTTTAAAACATTTTATCATTAGCTATTTCTAAATGATTTGGCTGCTGTACCCTGGGAGCTGATTTATCGAGAGGATGATTTAAATCACGCTACAGAATGTTTTATTGATTTGCTCACTGAGGTAATGGACCATCATGCCCCTATAAGAAAGAGTACAGTTGGTGCTCGTCCATCTCCATGGATTGATGATGAACTTGGTGAGGTTTTTTCTCAAAGACATATGGCAAAAGTCTTCGCAGCCAAGTCAAATTTAGAAATTGATGAACAGAATTATAGAACATTGCGTAATTATGCAGTTAAATTGAATCGAAAGAAAAAAAAGTTATTTTACAACAATGCTTTTATTGATTGTAAAAATGATTCTAAAAAGGTATGGAACACAGTTAAGGGCTTACTTGGTACATCTATCTCATCATGCCCATCTAGTGTGGAGGTTGATGGGAGAATAATAACAAAACCAGTTGATATTGCCAATCATTTTGCAGATTTTTTTACAAAGAAAATTAAATTACTGAGCAATAATGTAAACATACATTCTTCCAAACAAGCTATTGTCCAATGGATTGATGATCATATTATGAGCAACAAGATCTGCTCTTTTAGTCTGCAAACGGTGTCAGTGGAGGAGGTGTTAAACCTATTGAAGTCATTACCTGATGGTAAATCTACAGGTTATGGTCTTATGGACAATTTTTTGCTTCGCTGTGTTGCTCCCCAGATTGCAGTTCCACTGAGATACATATTTAATTGGTCACTGGAAAAGGGGATGTTTGCCAATGTATGGAAGCATGCAAAACTGTGTCCTATTCCGAAAGACTGCAAAGAACCCATTACTCCTGCCAATAGTCGACCAATTAGTCTACTCCCTACACTCAGTAAGATATTGGAGGGTATTGTGAGTAGACAAATATGGGAGTACATGGAAAATAATGATCTGATTACAGCCAAGCAACATGCTTATTGCAAAAACCATTCCACTACCACTGCATTGGTTGACATGACTGACCAGTGGCTCAATGCTATGGATAATGGCAAGTTTGTGGGTGTACTATTTTTAGATTTCAGTGCAGCATTTGATATAGTGGATCATTAAATAATTTAGACAAAATTAATGCATTATGGTTTTAAGGAGGTAGCATTGAATTGGGTACAGTCATATCTAACTGACAGGAAACAGTCCACCTATATCAATGGTTCATTTTCTTCCCCTCATGTGTTAAACTGTGGAATACCGCAGGGCAGCTGCCTTGGGCCACTTCTTTATTTAATATATACCAACAACCTTCCCTATGCCTTAGCTGAAACTCAAGCTACTATATTTGCAGATGATACTACAATTTATGAAGCAAGACAATCGGTTCAACAGGTACAGCAGGCTTTACAAGGAGATTTGGAGAATATCAGGGAGTGGGTTTGCCAAAACAAACTTGTTTTAAACACCAAGAAAACCAAAGTTATGTTGATCTGTTCAACTAGGTAAAGGCCAAAACAGCATGGGATACAATTAAGTATGGGAGGAGTACAAATTGAAGTAGTGGCAGAAACCAAACTATTGGGAGTGCAGCTAGACAACTGCTTATTATGGTCGTCTCAAATAACTAATCTATGTATAATTTTTTTTTTAAAGCATGCATAATCGGAAGGATAGCTAAATATTTACCAGGAAAAATTATTCAGCAAATAACACAAGCATTAATTGAGAGTCAGATGAACTACTGTTCTGTGGTCTGGGGAAATGCATCATCAAGTGAAGTTAGGAGGCTGCCGAATGCACAGAACAAAGCAGCAAGGATTGTTTTAAGGTGGAGATATGGTTCTTCTGTTGCAGTCATGCGCAGTGTTCTTGGTTGGTCATCAATCGACAAGATAATTGAAAAAAACATGCTTATTTTATTTCATAATATACATCATTTAAAACGGCCAAGTTCTATTCATAACGGTATTCAGTTGGTAAGAGACAGACATTCTGTAAATACTAGGAATAGATTGTCCACCATCTATGTGTTATCCAGACAGAAAAGAGAAATAGGCAAAAGAACATTTCGATTTAGAGCAATAAAGAAATGGAATAAATTAGCTGAGCAAACCAGAAACCTTTCAATATATACATTTAAACATTATTTTAAAACGATTTAAATATAATACATAGAAATGTTGTGAGACTATAATAGATGAAGAATCAATATTTTTTTAGATTGAGTATTTATTGGGTCATTATGTTAGTATATTATGTATGTTTGTAATAGTGTGTTATATGTGAAAATGTGTTTGTATTATAAATTGTATTTTAATGTTTAAGGACTCTTGGAAGATTAGTCCAAATGGGGACTAAAAGAGATCCAAATCAGAATGTGCACATGCTGTGTGTGTTCCAATAAAATAGTATAATGGTGTCAGAAAGAATAGACTAATAGATTCTTACGTTGGAACATTTCCTGAAATTGCAGGGCACTGTTTTATTTCATACACAGCTCCCACAGCCCCAGGCAGCGCAGCAACAATGTCTCTTCTATTCTGTTCTCCTTCTACTCCCAGAAACATTCACTGCAGTTCTTCTTTAACTCTTCTTTAACTCTTCTTTAACTCTTCTCTCTCTTGCTCTCTCTCTCTCTCATGTACAGTTGAAGTTGGAAGTTTACATAAACCTTAGCCAAATACATTTAAACTCAGTTTTTCACAATTCCTGACATTTAATCCAAGTAAAACAGGTACACCGTCAAGCCCTGGTGTTTTTCCAGACTGAAAAAAATGTATTGCCTCAAAGTTCCTCTTCTGTAAGTTGGTTTTCACATAGGTTTTTCTGTAAATGTGTTAATTTTACATTATTATTAGGAAAGAAATTCTTACAGTTACATCATTCAGTGGAAATGGAGGAGACAAAAATAAAACAAATTTGATGAATCATGGATAACTCCATCATTTGTCACGAGTTTCTGTAAATTATTTTTGGTAGAATTTCTATGTTGAAGATTCAAGTAAAATGTTTTGCATTTTTCACCATTTTCCATACAATTCGCTTTATTTTTGTAATACATTGCACTTGATCGTTCTTGAATAAGTACTTCCGTTTCTTTTTGTTTTTCCTCTGACCTATTTTGTGCCTCTAGTATAGTTTCCATTACCATCTACCCTGCGCTGTTACTTCCTCTATTTCCTTTATTAGTCTAATCTCGTTTGACCTAAACTGATTTTGTTTTAATGATGAGTATTGTATTGAATGGACTCTAAAAGTACATTTTGAACGTGTCCCATACAATAAGGGGATCTGCTGTACCTATGTTGTGCAAGAAAAAGTTAAGAACAAATTGTTATCCAACAGGCTTTCATTAAATGTCCAATGGCCACGTGGAAATTCTGTAAGAGTTATATGGAGGCCAATTAGATGGTGGTCCGATCGCATTCAGTCTCCTATTAATACTTTTTAAAACGTTTAATGCCAGCAAGAATGAGACTAGGAAGTAATCAAGACGGCTAGCTTGATTAAGCCTCCTCCATGTACATCTCACTAGGTCAGGGTTTTTCAGCCTCCATATATCCACTAGTTCTAATGTATCCATGATCTTCGTGATCTCCTTTAGTGCTTGAGGGTGATCGTTTATAGAGTGATTTCTTTACGATCCATTGAGGTACTTAAAACCGTATTATAATCTCCCACCATAATAATAGATTCATTCGTTGTTTGTGAGCTCAATAGATTATTATATATATTTTCGAAGAAGTGTGGCTCATCATTATTTGGCCATATAGATTAATTAGCCGGATCTGTTTTTGGTCCAATAGCATATTTAAAATAATCCATCTTCCTTGCGGATCTGTTTGCACAGGTAGCACAATCGGATCAAAATGTCTATTAATTAGTATAATCAGCCCTTTTGAGTTTCTTTGCCCATGACAATAATTTCTCTCTCCCAGTCCTTTTTCCACCCAACCTCATCTATATTTGTAGAATGAGTTCCCTGTAAACAATAGATATTATATTCTTTTTCTTTTAGCCATGTAAAAATTAATATTTTTTTAATTTTCTGCTAAGCCATTACAATTATAACTGGCTATACTTATTTTACCCATTTACCATAATGATACCCAAGTTTCAATTATACTTACCACAACCAATGTTTGTAAACTTAACATTAAAAAGCACAATGATGATTAAGTGTCCATAGCTGTGCCATACTAATTTGCACTGTTAAGCATACTGTAGCTGCAACTTTGTAAACCTCCAATTGTTGTAATATTCCACCCACTAAAACCTCCCCCCATATCTAGGTCTGTTGTCACTACGACTATCAGACGATCTCCCTGACTCATGACGCACCTTTGCGTCCTAAGGCAAACCTTTGGCCGCAAATTGGCGTTGGCCAGAGGAAAATATGGGCAGTCTCATGATAACATAAATATCTAACCAAAGAACATGGAAAGAACAGTCCAAAAAAAGAAAAATAGTAACAATAATAGATCATATTAATAGAAATAATAACAGCAATCTTATAAATGCATGCTCATATTTACAACGTCCTAGCAAGGCTATAAGCATGTCAGCCCAGCCTGCTCAGTTCATTGTATTCAATTGTTTGAAAAAATATATAAAAAATGAAGAGAAAACAAGCTAAGTATATCGCAAGACCAGTCCTTTTACTATGTCCATTACATGCAAGACATATTTAATGTAGTCCTCATTATATCCTGTTGTATTCTGACAAAAAAAAAGAAAGAAGGAAAAAGGAACATAGATTCTAACGGCCGCTAATGACTGGAAGTAAAAATGTGTCTTAGGCATCACACTGCGCATAAAGGAATACCCAAGTTTAACTTACAATCGACTCTGACACAGCCATGGCACGATAGCCAAGAATACATGCAGTAGTGACAAACCAGAGCGAGTAAACCTGTAAAACCAACTCTCTCTACACCCATAAACATTTTGTTTTTTATTCCAGGGTCGTTGCTCTATCACCACGGCTGTTTTACACCTAGGCCTATCATTAGGATCAAGAATATAAAAGGTAGCATGAATAGCTTATGTAGAAATATATAATATACCTCTCTCTCTCTTAGAGAAGTGCTTTCATAAGCCAGTTATTGTGTTAGTGTCACGCCCTGGCCTTAGTTATCTTTGTTTTCTTTATTATTTTAGTTAGGTCAGGGTGTGACATGGGGGAGGTATGTGTTTTGTATTGTCTAGGGTTTTTTGTATGTTTATGGGGCAATGTTTAGTCTAGGTGTATGTATGTCTATGGTTGCCTAGATTGGTTCTCAATTAGAGACAGCTGTCTATCGTTGTCTCTGATTGGGAGCCATATTTAGGCAACCATAGTCATTAGGTAGTTTGTGGGTGATTGTCTATGTCTATGTTGCATGTTAGCACTTAGTTTGTTTAGCTTCACGTTCGTCGGTTTATTGTTTTGATTTTGTTTGTATAGTGTTCTTCGTTTTCGTCTTTATTAAAGTAAAGATGTATTGCTATCACGCTGCGCCTTGGTCCTCCTCTCTTTCACGTAACGACGATCGTGACAGTTAGTTATACCGTTAACTTTAATCAGTTTATCCCGGTGTTAACCAGCCCGCCACACACTAATAGAAACAACAACCCTGTTAACAATATCTAATCCATTTGTGTCGGAACAATAATCATCCTTTACATTTTTTATATTGAGATTTATTTTTTAAATTTAAAGGAGTAATAACACCAATTATTTTAGGATCGTATAGGCCTATTCCAATAGAGAACATAGGCAGGTTTTTAATTATATAATCCTTTATCCTAGCCCTATAATAAATCTATTCATATTTATTAAGTTTTATCTTAAAAGCTAATTGTTCCAATTCACATCGGCCAACAATTGCCGCTCTATATAACAGCTTTTAAGTGATAATATAACGACCTCTACAATTAGGCCATATCATATCAAACTAAAAAAACGAATGTACAATCTTCAAATTAAATAAATAAAGAAAATCATAAAGAAAAAAGGTCAGCCTTACCCATCTTCGCCTTCCCCTAAATCAAAACTTGATATTACGTCCATATCGTCCAAAGTTACATATTGCCTAAATAGAAAAAGGATAAGTTCATCATACCCATTCTGCATTACCATAAGTCCAACCTTATTTTAAGTCCACATAGTCCACAGTTCCATACTACATGAACATTTTATTACATAACAGTTTACATTACATTACATTTACATTTAAGTCATTTAGCAGACGCTCTTATCCAGAGCGACTTACAAATTGGTGCATTCACCTTATGACATCCAGTGGAACAGCCACTTTACAATAGTGCATCTAAATCTTTTAAGGGGGGGGGGGGGGGGGGGGGGGTCAGAAGGATTGCTTTATCCTATCCTAGGTATTCCTTAAAGAGGTGGGGTTTCAGGTGTCTCCGGAAGGTGGTGATTGACTCCGCTGTCCTGGCGTCGTGAGGGAGTTTGTTCCACCATTGGGGTGCCAGAGCAGCGAACAGTTTTGACTGGGCTGAGCGGGAACTGTACTTCCTCAGAGGTAGGGAGGCGAGCAGGCCAGAGGTGGATGAACGCAGTGCCCTTGTTTGGGTGTAGGGCCTGATCAGAGCCTGAAGGTACTGAGGTGCCGTTCCCCTCACAGCTCCGTAGGCAAGCACCATGGTCTTGTAGCGGATGCGAGCTTCAACTGGAAGCCAGTGGAGAGAGCGGAGGAGCGGGGTGACGTGAGAGAACTTGGGAAGGTTGAACACCAGACGGGCTGCGGCGTTCTGGATGAGTTGTAGGGGTTTAATGGCACAGGCAGGGAGCCCAGCCAACATCGAGTTGCAGTAATCCAGACGGGAGATGACAAGTGCCTGGATTAGGACCTGCGCCGCTTCCTGTGTGAGGCAGGGTCGTACTCTGCGGATGTTGTAGAGCATGAACCTACAGGAACGGGCCACCGCCTTGATGTTAGTTGAGAACGACAGGGTGTTGTCCAGGATCACGCCAAGGTTCTTAGCGCTCTGGGAGGAGGACACAATGGAGTTGTCAACCGTGATGGCGAGATCATGGAACGGGCAGTCCTTCCCCGGGAGGAAGAGCAGCTCCGTCTTGCCGAGGTTCAGCTTGAGGTGGTGATCCGTCATCCACACTGATATGTCTGCCAGACATGCAGAGATGCGATTCGCCACCTGGTCATCAGAAGGGGGAAAGGAGAAGATTAATTGTGTGTCGTCTGCATAGCAATGATAGGAGAGACCATGTGAGGTTATGACAGAGCCAAGTGACTTGGTGTATAGCGAGAATAGGAGAGGGCCTAGAACAGAGCCCTGGGGGACACCAGTGGTGAGAGCACGTGGTGAGGAGACAGATTCTCGCCACGCCACCTGGTAGGAGCGACCTGTCAGGTAGGACGCAATCCAAGCGTGGGCCGCGCCGGAGATGCCCAACTCGGAGAGGGTGGAGAGGAGGATCTGATGGTTCACAGTATCGAAGGCAGCCGATAGGTCTAGAAGGATGAGAGCAGAGGAGAGAGAGTTAGCTTTAGCAGTGCGGAGCGCCTCCGTGATACAGAGAAGAGCAGTCTCAGTTGAATGACTAGTCTTGAAACCTGACTGATTTGGATCAAGAAGGTCATTCTGAGAGAGATAGCAGGAGAGCTGGCCAAGGACGGCACGTTCAAGAGTTTTGGAGAGAAAAGAAAGAAGGGATACTGGTCTGTAGTTGTTGACATCGGAGGGATCGAGTGTAGGTTTTTTCAGAAGGGGTGCAACTCTCGCTCTCTTGAAGACGGAAGGGACGTAGCCAGCGGTCAAGGATGAGTTGATGAGCGAGGTGAGGTAAGGGAGAAGGTCTCCGGAAATGGTCTGGAGAAGAGAGGAGGGGATAGGGTCAAGCGGGCAGGTTGTTGGGCGGCCGGCCGTCACAAGACGCGAGATTTCATCTGGAGAGAGAGGGGAGAAAGAGGTCAGAGCACAGGGTAGGGCAGTGTGAGCAGAACCAGCGGTGTCATTTGACTTAGCAAACGAGGATCGGATGTCGTCGACCTTCTTTTCAAAATGGTTGACGAAGTCATCTGCAGAGAGGGAGGAGGGGGGGGGAGGGGGAGGAGGATTCAGGAGGGAGGAGAAGGTGGCAAAGAGCTTCCTAGGGTTAGAGGCAGATGCTTGGAATTTAGAGTGGTAGAAAGTGGCTTTAGCAGCAGAGACAGAAGAGGAAAATGTAGAGAGGAGGGAGTGAAAGGATGCCAGGTCCGCAGGGAGGCGAGTTTTCCTCCATTTCCGCTCGGCTGCCCGGAGCCCTGTTCTGTGAGCTCGCAATGAGTCGTCGAGCCACGGAGCGGGAGGGGAGGACCGAGCCGGCCTGGAGGATAGGGGACATAGAGAGTCAAAGGATGCAGAAAGGGAGGAGAGGAGGGTTGAGGAGGCAGAATCAGGAGATAGGTTGGAGAAGGTTTGAGCAGAGGGAAGAGATGATAGGATGGAAGAGGAGAGAGTAGCGGGGGAGAGAGAGCGGAGGTTGGGACGGCGCGATACCATCCGAGTAGGGGCAGTGTGGGAAGTGTTGGATGAGAGCGAGAGGGAAAAGGATACAAGGTAGTGGTCGGAGACTGGGAGGGGAGTTGCAATGAGGTTAGTGGAAGAACAGCATCTAGTAAAGATGAGGTCAAGCGTATTGCCTGCCTTGTGAGTAGGGGGGGAAGGTGAGAGGGTGAGGTCAAAAGAGGAGAGGAGTGGAAAGAAGGAGGCAGAGAGGAATGAGTCAAAGGTAGACGTGGGGAGGTTAAAGTCACCCAGAACTGTGAGAGGTGAGCCGTCCTCAGGAAAGGAGCTTATCAAGGCATCAAGCTCATTGATGAACTCTCCGAGGGAACCTGGAGGGCGATAAATGATAAGGATGTTAAGCTTGAAAGGGCTGGTAACTGTGACAGCATGGAATTCAAAGGAGGCGATAGACAGATGGGTAAGGGGAGAAAGAGAGAATGACCACTTGGGAGAGATGAGGATCCCGGTGCCACCACCCCGCTGACCAGAAGCTCTCGGGGTGTGCGAGAACACGTGGGCAGACGAAGAGAGAGCAGTAGGAGTAGCAGTGTTATCTGTGGTGATCCATGTTTCCGTCAGTGCCAAGAAGTCGAGGGACTGGAGGGAAGCATAGGCTGAGATGAACTCTGCCTTGTTGGCCGCAGATCGGCAGTTCCAGAGGCTACCGGAGACCTGGAACTCCACGTGGGTCGTGCGCGCTGGGACCACCAGGTTAGGGTGGCCGCGGCCACGCGGTGTGAAGCGTTTGTATGGTCTGTGCAGAGAGGAGAGAACAGGGATAGACAGACACATAGTTGACAGGCTACAGAAGAGGCTACGCTAATGCAAAGGAGATTGGAATGACAAGTGGACTACATGTCTCGAATGTTCAGAAAGTTAAGCTTACGTTGCAAAAATCTTATTGACTAAAATGATTAAGATGATACAGTACTGCTGAAGTAGGCTGGCTAGCAGTGGCTGCGTTGTTGACTTTGTTTGAAAGTGTAGCTGGCTAGGTAACCTCGATAGCTGGCTAGGTAACCTCGGTAACTGGCCAGATAATTAGTCTAAACTACACAAATGTCTTAGATACAAGGACAGCAAAGACAACTATGTAGCTAGCTAACACTAGCTAGCTAACACTACACTAATCAAATCGTTCCGTTGTAATGTAATAGTTTCTACAGTGCTGCTATTCGGTAGAAGTTGGCTAGCTAGCAGTGTTAGCAGTGTTGACTAGCAGTATTGACTAGGTAGGAGAACGGCAGCGCGGCGGACGAAAATAGCTGGCTAGCTAACCGAAAATTACTCTAGACTCCACAGTTATCTTAGATACAAGGACAGCAAAGACAACTATGTAGCTAGCTAACACTACACTAATCAAGTCGTTCCGTAGTTCCGTTGAATGTAATAGTTTCTACAGTGCTGCTATTCGGTGGCTAGCTGGCTAGCTAGCAGTGTTGATTACGTTACGTTACGTTAAAAGGACGAAAATAGCTGGCTAGCTAACCTAGAAAATCGCTCTAAACTACACAATTATCTTTGATACAAAGACGGCTATGTAGCTAGCTAAGATCAAACAAATCAAACCGTTGTACTGTAATGAAATGAAATGAAATGTGATACTACCTGTAGAGCGAAGCGGAATGCGACCGAGTTGTTGAATGCGGAAGTTGGACGGACTGCTCGTTCTGTTTACAAAATGTTTTTGTAAAAAACAAATTAATCCATATTTGTACTGTGTAATATGGTACACATATGTATCGGGGACTACTTCAACAGGAGGTAGCTATCACTCACAGCCATGTTGTAATCTTCGAGTCCTTGAACATTTAGTTGTTTACGTATAATTTATCGACCACTAGACCAACATTCTACTTCTCTGCTCGGGGCCTTTTGAAAGTGGGCTACAGGGCACGTCATTTCCACTATTTCATGGGGAAATTGTTCATTAATAGACAATGGGGTGTTCTTCAATTCCATACCCTGTTGTAACATGGCAATTTTCATCTTGTAGTGGGTTAGCATAGCTACGATCGGACGGGGCCTTCCCTCTGCTCTGCCACCAAAACGGTGAGCCCTTTGAAAATCAATTGTTTCCACCTGTTCGTCAGTTATCTTGAGATTACGTTTCATGAATACCTTGACTTTTTCCTCCGTTGACTGATAGTTTGTCATCCTCCTTTATTCCCATTATAACAATATTATTTTTCATACTTCTGCACTTTAGATCAAGTAATTTGGCTTTCATTGTTTTATTATCATGCCGAAGCCTCTCTGTAGTGTCTTTTAGGGAGTCCACGGTAGTTTTCAATATCTTATTTTCCGCTCGTATTTCTTCCATCATTTTATTACTGTAATCCATTCCTGTTTTTAAGGCCTCAACCTCCCCCAGTAGGCCAGGCAATAGATCCAGTTTTTAAACTGCTCGCTCATGCGCTATCTTCTGGAGACGTAGTTATAAAAACGTCCCCCTCCCAATGTTACATTTGGAATTTTAGATGGCGGCTTCCCTTCAGTTTCACACGCAGAACTCGAGGAAAGGTCTTCTCTTGTTCGCTTCGATGTATCCGTTTCTTTTTCGAGCATATCAAAATGCTGATCAATAAATAGTTCCAGATTCTCTATATCATCCACAATGTTTGTTTCGTAGTTATCAGCTAATCCTCAATTTGGGACAAGCTGTGACTGAAGCCTTTAGTGAGAGGTCTAATACTTTAATATTTAATCATTTCTGCCCTCTGAATTCATATTCAATATATAAATAGGCCCGTTTGATTTTTGTCTGGCTTTCCGATCCCCCCCCCCCCCAAAAATATGTTTTGTTCATATGATAAATAAAAAAACTGGTTGCTAGGTGTAGGCAAGGGCATAAGCAATTATGTAAACATGATATGACTAAAAGGAAATCAGAGTGATTTTTCCACAAATATCAGGTACAGTTGAAGTCGGAAGTTTACATACACTTAGGTTGGAATCAGTAAAACTCTTTTGTCACCCACTCCACAAATGTCCTGTTAACAAACTATAGTTTTGGCAAGTCGGTTAGGGCATCTACTTTGTGCATGACACAAGTAATTTTTCCAACAATTGTTTACAGACAGATTATCTCACATATAATTCACTGTATCACAATTCCAGTGGGTCAGAAGTTATCATACACTAAGTTGACTGTGCCTTTAAACAGCTTGGACAATTCCAGAAAATGATGTCATGGCTTTAGAAGCTTCTGATAGGCTAATTGACATAATTTGAGTCAGCCAAGAAATTGTAGACCTACACAAGTCTTCCAAACGCCTAAAGGTATCACGTTCATCTGTACAAACAATAGTACGCAAGTATAAACACCATGGGACCAAGCAGCCGTCATACCGCTCAGGAAGGAGACGTGTTCTGTCTCCTAGAGAAGAACGTACTTTGGTGTGAAAAGTGTAAATCAATCCCAGAACAACAGCAAAGAACCTTGTGATGGTGCTGGAGGAAACAGGTTCAAAAATATCTATTTCCACAGTAAAACGAGTCCTATATCGACATAACCTGAATTGCCACTCAGCAAGGAATAAGCCACTGCTCCAAAACCGCCATAAAAAGCCAGACTACGGTTTGCAACTGTACATGGGGACAAAGATCATACTTTTTGGAGAAATGTCCTCTGGTCTGATGAAATAAAAATGTAACTGTTTGGCCATAATGACCATCGTTATGTTTGGAGGAAAAAGCACAGGGATGAAGCACGGGGATGGCAACATCATGTTGTGGGGGTGCTTTGCTGCAGGAGGGCCTGGTGCACTTCACAAAATAGATTGCATCATGAGGAAAGACAATTATGTGGATATATTGAAGCAACATCTCAAGACGTCAGTCTGGAAGTTAAAACTTGGTCGCGAATGGGTTTTCCAAATGGACAATGACCCCAAGCATGCTTCCAAAGTTGTGACAAAATGGCTTAAGGACAACAAAGTCAAGGTATTGGAGTGGCCATCACGAAGCCCTGACCTCAATCCCATAGAAAATGTGTGGGCAGATCTGAAAAAGCGTGTGCGAGCAAGAAGGCCTACAAACCTGACTCAGTTACACCAGCTCTGTCAGGAGGAATGGGCCAAAATTCACCCAACTTATTGTGGGAAGCTTGTGGAAGGCTACCCGAAACGTTTGACCCAAGTTAAACATTTTAAATGCAATGCTACCAAATACTAATTGAGTGTATGTAAACTTCTGACCCACTGGGAATGTGATGAAAGAAATAAAAGCTGAAATAAATAATTCTCTCTACTTTTATTCTGACATTTCACATTCTTAAAATAAAGTGGTGATCCTAATTGACCTAAGACAGGGAGTTTTTGCTAGGATTAAATGTCAGGAATTGTGAAAAACTGAGTTTAAATGTATTTGGCTAAGGTTTATGTAAACTTCCGACTTCAACTTTATTTTCCTTACCACTGTAGTTCTTATCTATTTTTGCCAACTTTTTAAAATTGATTGTATTGAGATCATTTCTTTCTTTTGGGATATGAATACCGAGTATGTCTACTTCACTGTCAGACAATTTTATTGGTAAACTACACGGAAATGTAAAATAGATATTTTTTTGTGATCCAATACGTTTTGCACTAATCCTAATTTGGTTGTAATCCAGAGAGGTTAGGAAAAAGTACAAAAATAGTTTGTCGAGATTGGTGTAGAAGAACTTGACTGGCCTCCACAGAGCCCTGACCTCAACCCCATTGAACACCTTTGGGATGAATTGGAATGCAGACTGCGAGCCAGGCCTAGTCGCCCGACCTCACTGCTCTTGTGGCTTAATGGAAGCAAGTCCCCGCAGCAATGTTCCAACGTCTAGTGGAAAGCCTTCCCAGAAGAGTGGAGGCTGTTGTAGCAGCAACAGAGGGACCAACTTCAAAAATAATCCCCATGGAATGAGATGTTCGACGAGCAGGTGTCCACATATTTTTGGCCATGTAGTGTATGTTATGGCTAGAGCTTCCATGCTCAATACCAATGATGTGAAGTGACTTTCTGTCAAACGTACACCCCGCTCTTGCCACAGCCCCTCGACGTCTCCACTTTCCGCTCTCTCAGAGATGTCGAAGTGGGGTGAATCGTCGTCCTTGTATTTTATGTGGGAGAAATCAATGTGACATTTAGCTTGGCATGATCTTCCAAAGAGCTACAATGCCGTCAGAAAGTGTTCACACCCCTTGACGTTTTCCACATTTTGTTGTGTTACAGCCTGAATTTAAAATGGATTAAATAGAGATTTTATGTCACTGGCCTACACATAATACCCAATCATGTCAAAGTGGAATTATTTTTTTCAAAATTTTTACTAATTCATTCAAAATGAAAAGCTGAAATGTCTTGAGTCAATAAGTATTCAATCCCTTTCTTATGGGAAACCTAAATTTGTTCAGGAGTAAATATTTCCTTTACACATCACATAAGTTGCATGGACTCACTCTGTGTGCAATAATAGTGTTTAACCTTATTTTTGAATGAGTACCTCATCTCTGTATCCCATATATTCAATGATCTATAAAGTCCCTCATTCCAGCAGTGAATTTCAAACACAGATTCAACCACAAAGACCAGGGAGGTTTTTACATTTTAAATTGTTTTTATTTTTTATTTCACCTTTATTTAACTAGGTAGGACAGTTGAGAACAAATTCTCATTTACAACTGCGACCTGGTCAAGATAAAGCAAAGCAGTGCGACACAAACAACAACACAGAGTTACACATGGAATAAACAAACATACGGTCAATAACACAAAAGAAGTCTAAATACAGTGTGTGCAAATGAGGTAAGATAAGAGAGGTAAGGCAATAAATAGGCCATAGTGGGGAAATAATTAACATTTAGCAATTAAACACTGGAGTGATAGATGTGCAGAAGATGAATGTGCAAGTAGAGATACTGGGGTGCAAAGGAGAAAATAAAAAAAATAACAGTATGGGGATCAGGTAGTTGGATGGGTTATTTACAGATGGGCTGTGTACAGGTGCAGTGATCTGTGAGCTGCTCTGACAGCTGGTGCTTAAAGTTAGTGAGAGAGATGTATGACTCCAGCTTCAGTGATTTTTGCAGTTCCAGTCATTGGCAGCAGAGAACTGGAAGGAAAGGCGGCCTAATGAGGAATTGGCTTTGTGTAACGGTTCTCGTGGGCTGAAGGAAGAGTGGACCAAGGTGCAGCGTTTAAAGTGTTCATGATTTAATCCCAAAAAAACTAATCGAACAAAAACAACAAACAGGAGAACGAAAGCGAAACAGTTCTGTCTAGTGCAGACACAAAACAGAAAACAACTACCCACAAAACACAGGTGGGAAAAGGCTACCTAAGTATGGTTCTCAATCAGAGACAACAATAGACAGCTGCCTCTGATTGAGAACCACACCCGGCCAAACACATAGAAATAGAAAACATAGAACAAAAACATAGAATGCCCACCCCAACTCACGCCCTGGCCAACCAAAATAGAGACATAAAAAGGATCTCTAAGGTCAGGGCGTGACACTTTGGGGATGACCAGTGAAATATACCTGCTGGAGCGCGTGCTACGGGTGGGTGCTGCTATGGTAACCAGTGAGCTGAGATAAGGCGGGGCTTTACCTAGCAAAGACTTATAGACAAAGCTCTCCCTCGTCCTCCATTTGGTAAATCCGACCACAACTCTATCCTCCTGATTCCTGCTTACAAGCAAAAATTAAAGCAGGAAGCACCAGTGACTCGGTCTATAAAAAAAATGGTCAGATGAAGCAGATGCTAAACTACAGGAATGTTTTGCTATCACAGACTGGAACATGTTCCGGGATTCTTCTGATGACATTGAGGAATACACCACATCAGTCACTGGCTTTATCAATAAGTGCATTGAGGACGTGGTCCCCACAGTGACTGTACGTACATACCCCAACCAGAAGCCATGGATTACAGGCAACATTCGTACTGAGATAAAGGGTAGAGCTGCCGCTTTCAAGGTGCGGGACTCTAACCCGGAAGCTTACAAGAAATACCGCTATGCCCTGCGACGAACCATCAAACAGGCAAAGCGTCAATACAGGGCTAAGATTGAATCATACTACACCGGCTCCGACGCTCGTCGGATGTGGCAGGGCTTGCAAACTATTACAGACTACAAAGGGAAGCACAGCAGCGAGCTGCCCAGTGACACGAGCCTACCAGACGAGGTAAATCACTTCTATGCTCGCTTCAAGGCAAGCAACACTGAGGCATGCATGAGAACATCAGCTGTTCCGGGCGACTGTGTGATCACGCTCTCCGTAGCTGACGTGAGTAAGACCTTTAAACAGGTCAACATACACAAGGCTGTGGGGCCAGACGGATTACCAGGACGTGTGCTCCGTGCATGTGCTGACCAACTGGCAGGTGTCTTCACTGACATTTTCAACATGTCCTTGATTGAGTCTGTAATACCAACATGCTTCAAGCATACCACCATAGTCCCTGTGCCCAAGAACACAAAGGCAACCTGCCTAAATGACTACAGACCCGTAGCACTCACGTCTGTAGCCATGAAGTGCTTTGAAAGGCTGGTAATGGCTCACATCAACACCATTATCCCAGAAACCCTAGACCCACTCCAATTTGCATACCGCCCAAACAGATCCACAGATGATGCAATCTCTATTGCACTCCACACTGCCCTTTCCCACCTGGACAAAAGGAACACCTATGTGAGAATGCTATTCATTGACGACAGTACCATAGTACCCTCAAAGCTCATCACTAAGCTATGGAACCTGGGACTAAACACCTCCCTCTGCAACTGGATCCTGGACTTCCTGACGGGTCGCCCCCCAGGTGGTGAGGGTAGGTAGTAACACATCTGCCACATTGATCCTCAACACTGGAGCTCCCCAGGGGTGCGCGCTCAGTCCCCTCCTGTACTTCCTGTTCACCCACGACTGCATGGCCAGGCACGAGTCCAACACCATCATTAAGTTTGCAGATGACACAACAGTGGTAGGCCTGATTCCCGACAACGACGAGACAGCCTATAGGGAGGAAGTCAGAGACCTGGCCGGGTGGTGCCAGAATAACAACCTATCCCTCAACGTAACCAAGACTAAGGAGATGATTGTGGACAACAGGAAAAGGAGCACCGAGCACGTCCCCATTCTCATCGACAGGGCTGTAGTGGAGCAGGTTGAGAGCTTCAAATTCCTTGGTGTCCACATCAACAACAAACTAGAATGGTCCAAACACACCAAGACAGTCGTGAAGAGGGCACAACAAAGCCTATTCCCCCTCAGGAAACTAATGGTTACCTGGACTATTTACATTGTGTGTCCCCCCAACCCCTCTTTTATGCTGCTGCTACTCTCTGTTTATCTTATGTGCATAGTCACTTTAACCATACATCCATGTACATACTACCTCAATTGGCCCGACCAACCAGTGCTCCCACACATTGGCTAACTGGGCTATCTGCATTGTGTCCCACCTCCCGCCAACCCCTCCTTTTACGCTACTGCTACTCTCTGTTCATCATATATGCATAGTCACTTTAACCATACCTACATGTACATACTACCTCAATAAGCCTGACTAACCGGTGTCTGTATATAGCCTTGCTACTCTTATTTTCAAATTTATTTTTACTGTTGTTTTATTTCTTTACTTACCTACACACACACACACACACACATACCTTTTTTTGCACTATTGGTTAGAGCCTGTAAGTAAGCATTTCACTAAGGTCTACACCTGTTGTATTCGGCGCACGTGACAAATAAACTTTGATTTGATAGGTGACCTGGAGCCAGTGGGTTTGGCGACGAATATGAAGCGAGCACTTTTTTTTTATTGGTCCGCGGGCCTACAAAAGGGGTTGGGCCACCAGTTGCCCATCCCTGCTGTAACACCACAAAACGTGGAATAAGTCAAGGGGTATGAATACTTTCTGAAGGCAGTGTCGCTCTCTTTAAAGGACATCTCTAACCTTGATTAATTTACCCTTTTTTAACCTCAAATTCTGTCTTGCCAAGCCTATATTACACAGTGCTGAATTATTATCTCATCCCATGTCTCCTTTCTATGGGCAGTGGGTTATCAATAAGCAACTCGCCAGCTAAATAAAATGGTCATTCAAACTCAGTGTGAAACATAGTTGTCTCCAGTCTTATGGGAAGTGTGTGTGTGTGTGTGTGTGTGTGTGTGTGTGTGTGTGTGTGTGTGTGTGTGTGTGTGTGCACTGGCAAATCCAAGCTGTTTAATTCTCGACCAATAAATGACGTATTTATTTATGACTTATTATCAGATCCAGACATGTCCTCTGTTGCAAGACTCCATCTTAAATATTGAGCCACGACATTTCATTGTTAGTCAGTCAGTTACAGGGAGGAGAATCTAGTGAGGGATGACTCACAGTATGAGTGATGAGTGATTCAGCAAACACTGAGATGCTGGCCACCCCCCACACAGTTGTGTTGCATCGAGTAGTGTAGAATCAATGACTATAATGTAGAAAATGTATAAGATTGTATGATTCTATTGCATTACGTACTAGAGGTTGTAATCTTATTTAACTTTGTTTAATTAATGTGTGTCTTGTTCTGTCTGAGCATGTGTGAATGCTTGTGTCTCTGTGTGAGTGCAAACAGTGGGTCTGAAGGATTTCACTTTGTTATTGTGTGTGTGCATGCATCCGCGCGCGCGCGTGTGTGTGTGTGTCTCTCTTTGAGTGTGGTTGTATATTTCAGTGTGTGTGCGTCTTGGATTTACACTAATCTCATTGCAAAACAGCAGGGAGAAGTAGAAGGTGCTGTCCCATTCACTGGCACCTGCGAGTTTTAATCATGGAAGATATTGAACTAAATAATTCAGATGGGCCCTGGAAGGTTGACTCAGAGAGCAAAATGTAAAGCTTTGAACAAAAACTCCCCCTCGAAGATTAAGCACAAAGAGCTGCCACCGGCGACACGTTCAACATACCGATGATGTGAAGTGACCTTCCGTCAAACGTGCACCCTGCTCTCGCCGCAGCCTCTCAAGGTCTCCGAAATCCACTGTTGCAGTCTACACCATTGTCGCTCTGCATAATGGAGGTGAAAGCTAACTCCGAGCTAAAGTCCAGCGTTTCCATTATCTGCTAATTGTTGGCTTTTAGCCAATAAAAAAAACAAAAGCAGAAAAACTCTAACATTGCCGGCCATATCCTGATAAAAATAAATATCCATAAATGTCCACCATCAGCCGTCATTTGTGCGAATCAGGAGAATGACCTGGGTAGTCTCAGCCTAAGGAGGTAACCTAATTTGATAGATGTCAAGGGCTCCACCGTGTGCACTAATTACTGTACACTTCTCTCTCCCCAGACACCTTTGACACAGTGTCACTTCAGTGGAAACCAAAGGCAGAGCAGGGAAGGCAGACTGGGAGAGAGAGAGATGAAGAGTAGGTGAAAGACAGGGAATAAGGACCTCTGTGTAGAGATTTAATGTAGAGTACAGTGAGATATAGGGGCTACAACACTGCTAGATGATATACTGTAGAGGGATGAGGAGAGTGGAGGAGCCAGAGAGGGAAGAAATTAAAGCGGTATAGACATGCAGTTAGAGAGGGAGGGGTATAGAGAGCGAAGAATAGATAAAGAGGGAAGAGAGAGAGGGAGATGACACTGGGTGAGGTGGGGAGGGGAAATGACAGAGGTTATTTTTAGTAGCAACGCATGCAGGGACCTAAAAATAAAGCTGTGTCGGCTGGGTACGTTAGTCGGTACTCGGGGGTAGGAGTGGGCTGACATGCTCTCACGCTGACTCACTGGGCACTCGCTGGCACCTGGACCCAGCAACCCGCTGTCTGTCAATATAACACCAGTCACATCAACACCATGATGCATGATGCAAACAACTACATTGATAGAAGCCACAATCTATCTGCAATATTAAAGCTGATCTACCCCCTAAATATATAAATGAAACACCCCATGCCTCCGTGTGACGGGTCACCTTTGACAGGGTCAGTCAGCCCTTCTC
The DNA here is from genome assembly GCF_016432855.1 of Salvelinus namaycush. Lineage (NCBI taxonomy): Eukaryota > Metazoa > Chordata > Actinopteri > Salmoniformes > Salmonidae > Salvelinus > Salvelinus namaycush. The sequence continues at coordinate 45,955,463 of NC_052308.1, forward strand.
CCCCTCCTTTCCGATATTTGTCTAGCTACTCGTCATCCAAACACAAAGGCTCTGGGAAGATAACACAAATTCCAGAACTCAGACCTGAACAGGGGCTCACTCACACACAATCTGTCAAATGCGGAAAGCGTAATCTAGCTAAATTATTCATCATTCTGCTCAAGTCTTTGGGAAGGTGATGAAGATGACAAAAATTGCGGAACTCAAACCTGAACAGGGGCACAGTCAATTACATTGTCAAACCAAAATTATAATGCTTTGGTGGTCTGAAATCTGACTACAATATTTGTCATACTTTCTGCTCCAGGCTTGGGAAGATGACAACAATTCTGAAAGTCTGAAACCTGAACCGGACTGTAGTGTCGCTGAGAAATGTCAGCTGGGTCAGGAGAATGCTGTCTTGTCGTGGAGATGTACGGCTGCTTTACTATTGTGATGAGGTGACTCATTGGCCTGCTGTCACAACACAGGGAGAGCTGTGGAGCAAAATATCCGTTCAAGTTAAACAAATTTAAAGGAGGAAAAAGTGATGTAATGTGCCATGCAGAAAAAAAACATTTAGGCCTAGATTCAATCAGATCAAGCGTCAACCAGCGATAGCAGACAGCCGCGTGGCGGACGTTTTGGAGGTGTTGGAGGGGGAACTGCGTTGGAGCTGTCAAACCGGTGAGCAGCTGCTCTTGCAATCGTTGTCACAAAGCCATACCTGCCCCACTCATTTTATAAGTTCAGAATGAGAAAGTTTAGGCTAAATAATTACGCTCAAATTGAAAAATCATTAAACTAAATAATGAGTATTTTTATCATCCTAATCGAGGTGTAGGTTACATGTTCAAACTTGTAAACAAGGCTACATGGGATTTATCTTAATGCGACCCTGTGCAGCCAATGGCAATGTCCGCTTTAGGTATAATGCCAGGAGCCGCAGCTCAAACAGCTCTAATGCAGTTCCACCTCCGATGCCGCCAAAACAACTGCTATGTGGATCTGATTGAATAGAGCCCTTAATTCCTCATTTATTTCAATCGGAGTGTTTCCCCGACTATGTCAGAGATGGCTTGCCTGGTTGGCTGCCGACCATTTTCTTTGGTGGAAACGGCAGAACATTGTTCTTATATTGCGTCTCTTGCGTGTCTGTCCCAACCGCTCACAACTCCTGCCCTGCTGCATAATTACCTGTTTTGCATGTTTTTATTTTTTGATGCAAGTGAAACCAACACTTTCACTGAACAGAAATATAAACGCAACATGTAAAGTGTTGGTCCCATGTTTCATAAGCTGAAATAAAAGATCCCAGAAATGTTCCATATGCACAAAAGGCTTATTTCTCTCAAATTCTGTGCACAAATGTGTTTACATCCCTGTAAGTGAGTGTTTCTCCTTTGACAAGATAATCCATCCACCTGACAGGTGTGGCATATCAATAACCTGATTAAACAACATGATCATTACACCAGTGTGCTGGGGATAATAAAAGGCCACTCTAAAATGTACAGTTTTGTCACACAACACCATGTCACAGATTTGAGGGAGTGTGCAATTGGCATGCTGACTGCAGGAATGTCCACCAAAGCTGTTGCCAGAGAATTGAATGTTAATTTATGTACCATAAGCCACCTCCAACTTCGTTTTAGAGAATTTGGCAGTATATGCAACCGGCCTCCCAACCACGTGTATGGCGTTGTGTGGGTGAGTGGTTTGCTGATGTCAACGTTGTAAACAGAGTGCCGCATGGTGGTAGGGGGTTATGGTATGGGCAGGTATAAGCTACAGACAACGAACAAAATTGCATTTTATCAATGGGAATTTGAATGCACAGAGATACCGTGATGAGATCATGAGGCACATTGTCGTGCCATTTATCAGCAAGGATCTCTACAAAATTCCTGTAAGCTGAAAATGTCCCAGTTCTTCCATGGCCTGCAAACTAACCAGACGTGTCACCCATTGAGCATGTTTGGGATGCTCTGGGTCGACATATATGACAGCGTGTAACAGTTCCTGCCGATATCCAGCAACTTCGCACTGCCATTGAAGAGGAGTTGGACAACATTCCACAGGCCACAATCAACAGCCTGATCAACTCTATGCAAACAAGAACATGATCATCCAAAGATGGTGCCCCTAGTGGCTGGGGACTTTAATGCAGGGAAACTTAAATCCATTTTACCAAATTTCTACCAGCATGTTAAATGTGCAACCAGAGGAAAATAAACTCTAGACCACCTTTACTCCACACACAGAGACGCGTACAAAGCTCTTCCTCGCCCTCCATTTGGCAAATCTGACTATAACTCTATCCTCCTGATTCCTGCTTACAAGCAAAAACTAAAGCAGGAAGTACCAGTGACTCGCTCAATAAGGAAGTGGTCAAATGACGCAGATGCTAAGCTACAGGACTGTTTTGCTAGCACAGACTGGAATATGTTCCAGGATTCTTCCGATGGCATTGAAGAGTACACCACATCAGTCACGGGCTTCAACAATAAGTGCATCGACGCCGACATTCTAACAGTGACCATACGTGCATACTCCAACCAGAAGCAATGGATTATAGGCAACATCCGCACTAAGCTAAATGGTAGCGTTTCCGCTTTCAAGGAACAAGACTCTAAACCGGACGCTGATAAGAAATCCTGCAATGCCGTAAGACAAACCAAAGCATCAACACAGGACTAAGATTGAATCGTACTACACCAGCTCCGACGCTTGTCGGATGTGGCAGGGCTGGCAAACATTTATGGACTACAAAGGGAAGCACAGTCGCGAGCTGCCCAGTGACACGAGCCTACCAGACGAGCTAAATAACTTCTATGCTCGCTTCGAGGCCAGCAACACTGAGGCATGCATGAGAGCATCAGCTGTTCCGGACGACTGTGTGATCACGCTCTCCGTAGCCGATGTGAGTAAGACCTTTAAACAGGTCAACATTCACAAGGCCGCAGGGCCAGACGGACGTGTACTCTGAGCATGTGCTGACCAACTGGCAAGTGTCTTCACTGACATTTTCAACCTGTCACTGACCGAGTCTGTAATTCCAACATGTTTCAAGCAGACCACCATTGTCCCTGTGCTCAAGAACACCAAGGTAACCTGCCTAAATGACTACCGACCCATAGCACTCACGTCTGCAGCCATCAAGTGCTTTGAAAGGCTGGTCATGGCTCACATCAACACCATTACCTCAGGAAGCCTATACCCACTCCAATTGGCATACCGCCCCAACAGATCCACAGATGATGCAATCTCTATTGCACTCCACACTGCCCTTCCCACCTGGACAAAGGGAACACCTATGTGAGAATGCTCTTCATTGACTACAGCTCAGCATTCAACACCATAGTGCCCTCAAAGCTCATCACTAAGCTAAGGACCCTGGGACTAAACACCTCCCTCTGCAACTGGATCCTGGACTTCCTGACGGGCTGCCCCCAGGTGGTAAGGATAGGTAGCAACACATCTGCCACACTGATCCTCCACAGGATCCTCAACAGGGGTGCGTTTTCAGTCCACTCCTGTACTCCCGGTTCACCCATGACTGCCTGGCCAAGCCCTAACTCCAACACCATCATTAAGTTTTCCGACATCACAACAGTGATAGGCCTGATCACTGACAACGATGAGACAGCCTGTAGGGAGGAGGTCAGAGACCTGGCAGTCTGGTGCCAGGATAACAACCTGTCCCTCAACGTGATCAAGACATGAGATGATTGAGGATTACAGAAGAAGGAGGACCAAGCACACCGCAATTCTCATCGACAGGGCTGTAGTCGAACAGATTGAGAGCTTCAAGTTCCTTGGTGTCCACATCACCAACAAACTATCATGGTCAAAACACACCAAGACAGTTGTGAAGAGGGCATGACAATGCCTGTTCCCTCTCAGTAGATTGAACAAATTTGGCATGGGTCCTCAGATCCTCAAGAAGTTCCACAGCCGCACCATCGAGAGTATCCTGACTGGTTGCATCACCGCCTGGTATGGCAACTGCTCAGCCTCCGACCGCAAGGCACTACAGAGGGTAGTGCGAACGGCCCAGTACATTACTGGGGCCAAGCTTCCTGCCATCCAGGACCTCTATACCAGGCGGTGTCAGAGGAAGGCCCAAAAGACTCCAGCCACCTTAGTCATAGACTGTTCTCTCTGCTACCGCACGGCAAGCTGTACCGGAGCGCCAAGTCTAGGTCCAAAAGGCTCCTTAACAGCTTCTACCCCCAAGCCATAAGACTTCTGAACATCAAATGTCTACCCGTACTATTTGCATTGTGCCCCCCACCCCCATTTTTACACTGCTGCTACTCTCTGTTTATTATCCATACATAGTCACTTTTCCTCTGCCTACATGTACATATTACCGCGACTAACCGGTGCCCCCTCACATTGACGCTGTATCGATACCCCCTGTATATAGCCTCGCTACTGTTCTTTTTTTGTTGCTCCATAATTATTTGTTGTTTTTCTATTTTTCTTACTTTTTTTATTTTTTTTTCTTACTTATTTTAGTAAATACTTTCTTAACACTTTTTTTTCTTAAAACCACATTGTTGGTTAAAGGCTTGAAAGTAAGCATTTCACTGTAAGATGTACTACACCTGTTGTATTTGGCACATGTGACAAATAAAATTTGATTTAATTTGACTTGAGATGTGTCACGCTGCATGAGGCAAATGGTGGTCACACCAGATACTGACTGTTTTTTTTATCCACGCCCCTACCTTTTTTTCTAAGGTATCTGTGACCAACAGATGCATATCTGTATTCCCAGTCATGTCAAATCTATAGATTAGGGCTTAATTAATGTATTTCAATTGACTGATTTCCTTATTTGAACTGTAACTCAGTAAAATATTTTAAATTGTTGCATGTTGCGTTTATATTTTTGGTCAGTATAATTTGCCCAATGACAGCAAACGCTACTGACAGTTAATTTGCGCTCAAGCAGATCCCTTCAGTATGTCTGGACTCCACAGAATCGTTGTGTTGAATACTGAGTGTGGTTAGCTCATTCTTCCTGGAAACAATGGCATAGCCATTGACATTCATGGTTAATGAGATGTGTATCTTTTGTGTAATTTCCATAATGATCAGAGATTATATTCTACCTTTTCTTTTGCTTCCATTCGGCAACATTTCATTTCCGTAGCGAGAGAATTTCCCAAACTTACTCTGACAAAATCGTCTTTGACGAATCGTCGTGACTGGCACTGGCAAAAAACATTGAGCCGGGTGGTAATGCTGCAACGCTGCTGTAAGTTCCTGTGTGGGAACTTTATTTCCACGGGTCTCTCCCTTTGCTACTGTGTCTGGGTGTATTATAGCTGGGTTGCAGCTTACTGACTTTATATCGCTACAGATGTAGGATCTTAATTTGACTAGTATTGTTGCAACACAGTAATCCTGCAGCAACAAGATTTGAACGTTTAGTCCATAATGTTGCTTGATCTGTGTTTAGGCTATTAGCTGTCCAAAATTAGGCTACATAAAAAGTGCAATACTGTTAATATAACTGTTTGTTAGTGTGGGTTGTCAGTGAATTTATGTACAGTGTAAATCATGAAGCTCATCTGCATTTCCTCCGGTGCAGGAAAAGTCTCCGCAACAAATAAGTGATCAAATTAAGATCTGTATTACTTCCGGCTCTCCCAAAGCTCATTACAGAGAAAAATAAAGGGATTGTTTCAGCTTTGATTCTCACCTAAAAAGGCCACGCTCCCCTTTTCTCTCACTCTTTAGCCACTAATCCCCTCAAAGATGGGTCGTTCGGTGTAAATAGAGGAGGGAGGATCGCGGTAATCCTGAGGTAGCGTCGAAAGACAATGCCAAAACAATACATTACCAGGTTAAGGTGTGAAGACACCACACTGCACTACCGACCTGAGAAATGCATATACTGGGGCGTTGTGATGATGTATTGAATGGTTTATGGGGGCAACTGGAAGAAATCATTCATGTGATCTTTAGTCAAACTATCATTGGTGGGGCATTTTCGGCCTTGGAGACACCGGATGTGGTGGCTTTGACTCACAAGACAAAAGTGTGATTGTTACTAACTGCTTTTCCTGCCCATTTGTTGTCACACCCTGGCCTTAGTTATCTTTGTTTTCATTATTATTTTAGTTAGGTCAGGGTGTGACATGGTGAAGTATGTGTTTTGGTTTGTCTAGGGGTTTGTAGGTTTAATGGGGTAATGTCTTGTCTAGGTGTTTGTATGTCGATGGCTGCCTAGATTGGTTCTCAATTAGAGACAGCTGTGGTTTATTGTCTCTAATTGGGAGCCATATTTAAGGCAGCCATGGGCATCATGTGTTTGTGGGTAATTGTCTATGTTGAACGTTTGTTGCTTGTCAGTGCACTTACGTTATTTAGCTTCACGGTCGTTTGTTGTTTTGTTAGTTTGTGTATAGTGTTCGTTTTGTGTTTTCTCTCTCTTCTCAATAAAAGATGTATTTTCCACACGCTGCGCCTTGGTCTACTATCTATCAAGAAGACGATCGTGACAGAATTACCCACCAGAATCGGATCAAGCAGCGTGTGAAACAACAACAGGACCCACCTACACAGGACTATTGGAATTGGAAGGAAATTCTGGACCGCGAAGTACCAGGAGAATATAACCGCCCCAAAGCTGAGCTGGAGGCAGCGAAAGCAGAGAGGCGGCGATATGAGGAGGCAGCACGGAAACAAGGCTGGAAGCCCGTAAGTCAAACCCCAAAATTTCTTGGGGGGGGGGGGGGGGCTCTCGGGTAGTTTAGTTGGGTCAGTCGGGAGACGTGAGCCAACTCCTCCTGTTTACCGTAAGGAGCCGGTGAGGGCGGATTTGGAGGAGAGTGACGCAGAGACAGTAAAGGAGTTAATGGAGAAATTGGAGGAGAGAGTTATGAGGGATGTATTGGTTTGGTGCATGAGGCACGGCATCCGTCCGAATGAACGTGTTGGTGACTTAATGTCATCGGGAACAGCTCTCCATACTCGTCCTGAGGTGCGTGCTAGCCGTCTGGTTAAGACAGTGCCTACAGCACGCACAAAGCCTCCTGTGCGTCTCCAGAGTCCTGTGCGTCCTGTTACTGCTCCTCGCACTAGCCCTGTGGTGCGTGTCTCCAGTCCAGTGCCTCCAGTTCCGGCACCACGCATCAAGCCTCCTGTGCGTCTCCAGAGCCCTGTACGCACTGTTCCTTCTCCCCGTACTCGCCCTGATGTGCGTGCCCTCAGCCCGGTACCACCAGTGCCGGTACCACGCACCAGGCCTATAGTACGCTTTGAGAGTCCAGTGTGCCCTGTTGCTGCTCCCCGCACTAGTCCTGAGGTGCGTGCCCTCAGCCCGGTACCTCCAGTTCCGGTACCACGCACCAGGCCTATAGTACGCCTTGAGAGTCCAGTGTGCCCTGTTCCTGCTCCCCGCACTAGCCTTGAGGTGCGTGTCTCCAGTCCGGTACCACCAGTTCCGGCACCACGCACCAAGCCTCATGTGCGTCTCCAGAGCCCTGTACGCACTGATCTTTCTCCCCGCACTCGTCCTGAGGTGCGTGCCCTCAGCCCGGTACCACCAGTCCCGGTACCACGCACTAGTCCTATAGTGCGCTTCGAGAACTCAGTGTGCCCTGTTCCTGTTCCCCGCAATAGCCTGAAGGTGCGTGTCCTTAGCCCGGTACCTCCAGTTCCGGCACCACGCACCAGGCCTACAGTGCGCCTCAGCCGGCCAGAGTCTGCCGTCTGCCCAACGGCGCCTGAACTGTCCGTCTGCCCAACGCCGACTGAACTGTCCGTCTGCCAAGCGCCGCATGAACTGCCCGTCTGTATTGAGCCTTCAAGGCCGCCCGTCTGCCATGAGCCTACAGAGCCGTCCGCCAGACAGGAGCCGCTAGAGCCTTCCGCCAGACAGGAGCCGCTAGAGCCTTCCGCCAGACAGGAGCCGCTAGAGCCTTCCGCCAGACAGGAGCCGCCAAAGCCTTCCGCCAGACAGGATCAGCCAGAGCCTTCCGCCAGACAGGATCAGCCAGAGCCTTCCGCCAGACAGGATCAGCCAGAGCCTTCCGCCAGACAGGATCAGCCAGAGCCTTCCGCCAGACAGGATCAGCCAGAGCCTTCCGCCAGACAGGATCAGCCAGAGCCTTCCGCCAGACAGGATCAGCCAGAGCCTTCCGCCAGACAGGATAAGCCAGAGCCTTCCGCGAGCCATGACCAGCCAGAGCCTTCCGCGAGCCATGACCAGCCAGAGCCGTCAGCGAGCCATGACCAGCCAGAGCCGTCAGCGAGCCATGACCAGCCAGAGCCGTCAGCGAGCCATGACCAGCCAGAGCCGTCAGCGAGCCATGACCAGCCAGAGCCGTCAGCGAGCCATGACCAGCCAGAGCCGTCAGCGAGCCATGACCAGCCAGAGCCGTCAGCGAGCCATGACCAGCCAGAGCCGTCAACGAGCCATGACCAGCCAGAGCCGTCAGCCAGCCATGAGCAGCCAGAGCCGTCAGCCAGCCATGAGCAGCCAGATCCGTCAGCCAGCCATGAGCAGCCAGATCCGTCAGCCAGCCATGAGCCGTCCAGCCAGGATCCGCCAGAGCCGTCCAGCCAGGATCCGCCAGAGCCGTCCAGCCAGGATCCGCCAGAGCCGTCCAGCCAGGATCCGCCAGCCAGCCAGGATCCGCCAGAGCCAGCCAGCCAGGATCCGCCATCTAGTCCGGTGCTGCCCCTTAGCCTGGTGCTGCCCCTTATCCTGGTGCTGCCCCTTATCCTGGTGCTGCCCCTTATCCTGGTGCTGCCCCTTATCCTGGTGCTGCCCCTTATCCCGGTGCTGCCCCTTAGTCCGGTGCTGCCCCTTAGTCCGGTGCTGCCCCTTAGTCCGGTGCTGCCACTTAGTCCGGTGCTGCCCCTTAATCCAGTGGGGTTAAGTTGGAGGGTGGTCATTTGGAGGAGGCTACGAAAGCGGGTAGTGACTATGGTGGGGTGGGGACCACGACCAGTGCCAGAGCCGCCACCGTGGACAAACGCCCACCCAGACCCTCCCCTAGACTTTATGCTGGTGCGCCCGGAGTTTGCACCTAAAGGGGGGGGTTATGTCACACCCTGGCCTTAGTTATCTTTGTTTTCATTATTATTTTAGTTAGGTCAGGGTGTGACATGGTGAAGTATGTGTTTTGGTTTGTCTAGGGGTTTGTAGGTTTAATGGGGTAATGTCTTGTCTAGGTGTTTGTATGTCGATGGCTGCCTAGATTGGTTCTCAATTAGAGACAGCTGTGGTTTATTGTCTCTAATTGGGAGCCATATTTAAGGCAGCCATGGGCATCATGTGTTTGTGGGTAATTGTCTATGTTGAACGTTTGTTGCTTGTCAGTGCACTTACGTTATTTAGCTTCACGGTCGTTTGTTGTTTTGTTAGTTTGTGTATAGTGTTCGTTTTGTGTTTTCTCTCTCTTCTCAATAAAAGAAGATGTATTTTCCACACGCTGCGCCTTGGTCTACTATCTATCAAGAAGACGATCGTGACATTTGTATTTGATATTATTTTCTGTGTGTGTGTTCTTGGGGACCTTCAATGCTGCAGAAATGTTTTGGTACCCTTCCCCAGATCTGTGCCTAGACACAATCCTGTCTTGGAGCTTTACGAACAATTTCTTCGACCTCATGGCTTGGTTTTTGCTCTGACATGCACTGTCAACTGTGGGACGTTATATAGACAGGTGTGTGCCAGTCAAAATCATGTCCAATCAATTGAATTTACCACAGGTGGACTCAAGTTGTAGAAACATTTCAAGGATGATCAATGGAAACAGGATGCACCTGAGCTTAATTTCGAGTCTCATAGAAAAGGGTCTGAATTCTTATGTAAATAAGGTATTCCTGTTTTTTATTTTTAATACATTTGCAAAAATGTTTGAAAACCAGTTTTTGCTTTGTCATTATGGGTTATTGTGTGTAGATTGATGAGGAAAAACATTGATTTAATCCATTTTATAATAAGGCCGAAAAAGTCTAGGGGTCTGAATACTTTCTGAAGGCACTATGTCGTGGTCCATGTGGCTGATAGGAATGGAGCATGTCACAAAGTAATATGTTTTCGAAGTTTGTAATACATCAGTTATTTTCATGTTAATCCAACAGTGAACCACTTATTGCAGAGCAAAAATGCATTTAGGCATACCTTCACTATGAAGTACATTCGTTTATCTTTAAGGAAAATTGTTTTAGGTGCATTATGTCCATCTTGCTAGCTAACTTGGTGACACAAGCAAGGAATGAGAGCGACAATCTTTGTAGACACACCCAAATAAGCATAGGCATTGTGTGCTTTTCCACAACATTATTAAGCCTGTACTAGGGCCTGGAACTGACTTTTTGGTCCACTAGCCACTGTGGCAGGTAGATGAAAAAATTCTACCAGTCTCTTAGACTTTTTACCAGCCAATTTCGAACCTGCAGAATAAAGATTAAAAAACATTCAGATCCCAGAGAACTTGCTTTGTTAGGTCTCTTTAACTTTGAGGTGAACTGTCCCTTTAATTATGAGAGGCGCGCTCTGAGTAGAGCGCGCCTCTCATAATTTGCATTTTCCACATGCCACGGTATAGCCTCAAAACATGGTTGAAAGTATAATTGTGATAACATAGATGGTCAATCCTTGCATCCATTGCTATGTCTATGAATTTGAGAGTGGTTACATTTCTCCTGGCACATCCCTCAGCCATTTAAACATATAATATTGATATAAACTTTAATATTGGGAGTTGAGATATAAAGTTTACAACAATAGAAAGCAAAAATTATCCTATTTCTTAACAGTAGCCTACATCTTTTTTTCTGGTGCCCTGTTGCTCAGTTGATAGAACATGGCGCTTGCAACACCAGGGTTGTGGATTCGATTCCCATGGGGGACCAGTACGAAAAAGTTTTAAAAATTAAGTCGCTCTGGATAATAGTGTCTGCTAAATGACTAAAATGTAAATATTTGCTAGAGGAGGATCATATAGCATGTTTTTGCGAAGAAAATGTATATTGTTCCCAAACGCTCGTTTGCTACCCACCACGTTGCTGGTACAGTCGACCAACTTACCTGCCAATACCAAAGTTTACCCACAATTGGCGGGTCTTAATTTTATGCCCTACCCTGTACGAATGCGAAAAATAGGGATTATGCTCAATGAAATGAATGAATTAAGGTCAGGCACCACAGAATGAAATGTTGTTTTTGCCTCTACCTATACATTTTCAGATTTGTTAGGATTTTGGTCTGTTAATATTAGTTAAGTAAACATAAAACATGTCAAAACTTGATGAAAATTTGTATTTTCTTTAGTTTATCATACTACCATCATCAACATTTTCATGAATTTTAACCACTTTAAAATGGACATCAATAATTTCAAAGGGCACTACATTGAATTACACCTAATTTCAAAGACCATTTCATAAAGAATGTTACAAACTGTACTACAATTAGTAACTTACTTTGAAGAGATGGTGATTGGGTTGAAGTTCACTTTTGGCATTTGGTAGTCTAAATTCAGTGTACGTGACTTTAACTGCCATTTCCTGAAAGTCAGACTCTTCCCACATTTTTCTCAGTTTCAGAAGCATCTGCATTCACCACATTTTGTGTGGTTATCCTTAGATATATTCTCCAGACTTGCCCAGAGGGAATTGTCGATATGCTGTCAATTTGTTATTCTAGATAACATTTAATTTGGAAAAATGCACCAAAAATGTATTTTACTTACACGTCTTTAGTATTTTACAGATAGAAAGTATTTATCCACCATCTGCTCTGGATAAGTCCGGTCCTCGAGAGTCTTAACGAAATGAAACAAAAATATGTAGGATGACTTCATCCAGTGTCCCCAAAAATAATTTGCGTCTAATGCAAATATGTGCATATTTAATTAGATATGGCCTAATTTGCATATTATAATAACATTTAATAAATGTTATTTATTGCATCGCAGTGCTAGCTGTGCCACCAGAGACTCTGGGTTCGAGCCCAGGCTCTGTCGCAGCCGGCCGCAACCGGGAGGTCCATGGGGCGACGCACAATTGGCCTAGCGTCGTCCGGGTTAGGGAGGGTTTGGCCGGTAGGGATATCCTTGTCTCATCGCGCACTAGCGACTCCTGTGACGTGTTTCGTCCGACACGGCTGGCTTCCGGGTTGGATGTGCGCTGTGTTTAGAAGCAGTGCTGCTTGGTTGGGATGTGTTTCGGAGGACGCATGGCTCTCGACCTTCGTCTCTCCCGAGCCCGTACGGGAGTTGTAGCGATGAGACAAGACAGTAACTACTAACAATTGGATACCACGAAATTGGGGAGAAAAAGGGGGTAAAGAAAAAAAAAGACTGGAACAAGGAATCACGGAAAAGTAGGCACGGATTGACGCTGCATACCCTGGGGACTCCCCTGAACTTTTGTTTCTGTTTTAGCACATTTGGGGATTTTACGCATAAAAACCACCACCACATTGAGAAAAACCATTAGATGCCGTAAAATTTAAATTAAATGTAAAGTCTCAAATAGCCGCCTGTCCCTTTTTAATAGCCGTGCAACCGCACATTTTTCAGCAAATAAACGCCTGTTTCAAATTAACGCTGGGTCTAAATGAATTGTTTACAAGGCTACTATGGATTGATTACAAGGTTTAATGTTTGATTCATAACATTCAATAAATCAGTAATGACTGTAAAAAAAAGTATGTCAATCATATGTTTTTATCGGCAGTAAGAAACTGCTAGCCATTGCCTGCTAAAAGCTAGCTAACTGGCAAGCACAAAAACAGTCAATAACTTCAGGAGTACAGAACCCTAGAAATCAGCTGATCGCCGTCTATTGGTGAATATAAGAACTGACAAAAATGCACAATCAAAGAGAAGAATAAAGTGCATTCGGAAAGTATTCAGACCCCTTCCCCTTTTCCACATTTTGTTACCTTACAGCTTTATTCTAAAATGGATTAAATAAAAATGTTCCTCATCAATCTGCACACACTACCCCATAATGACAAACCGAAAACAGTTTTGATATTTTTGATAATTAATCAAAAATAATAACCTGGACATCCTTATTTACATAATTATTCAGACCCTTTGCTACGAGACTCAAAATTGAGCTCAGGTGCATTCTGTTTCCATTGATCATCCTTGAGATGTTTCTACAACTTGATTGGAGTTCACCTATGGTAAATTCAATTGATTGGACATGATTTTTGAAAGGCACACACCTGTCTAAATAAGGTCCCTCAGTTGACAGTCCATGTCAGAGCAACAACTAAGCCATGAGGTTGAATTAATTGTCCGTCAAGCTGTCACGTTCCTGACCTATTTATGTTAGTTTGTTATGTGTGTTAGTTGGTCAGGACGTGAGGTTGGGTGGGCATTCTATGTTTTCTGTTTCTGTGTTGGTTTTTGGGTTGCCTGGTATGGCTCTTAATTAGAGGCAGGTGTTTGGCGTTCCTCTAATTAAGAGTCATATTTAGGTAGGCGTTGTCACAGTGTTCGTTGTGGGTGATTGTCTTCCGTGTCTGTGTCTGTACACCACGCGGGACTGTTTACGGTTTGTTCGGTTTGTGTAGTCTATGTTTCCTATTCGTGCGTTCTTCTTGTTTTATGTAAGTTCGTCGTCTAGGTCTGTCTACACAGTTTGTTGTTTTTGTTAGTTTAGTCAAGTTCGTGTTTTCGTTAATAAAATATGTCATTTCACTACGCTGCGCCTTGGTTCCCTCAATACTCCTCCTCTTCAGATGAAGAGGAGGAGGACTGCCGTTACAGAATCACCCACCAAGAATCCAGAACCAAGCAGCGTAAATTGGAGCAACGGGGAAGTATACAGGACTTGTGGAGTTGGGAGCAAATATTTAACGGAGAAGGACCATGGGCTAAAGTGAATCACCGTCCATGGGAACAGCTGGAGGCAGCTCGGAGAGTGGAGGAAAAGAGAGAGAGGAACCGGAGTTATGAGGGAACGCGTCTTGCACGGAAGCCCAAAAAGCCCGTGAGTAACACCCAAAAATTTCTTGGGGGGGGGCTAAGAGGTAGTGGGCCAAGGGCAGGTAGGAGACCTGCGCCCACTTCCCAGGCTTACCGTGGAGAGCGGGAGTACGGGCAGGCGCCGTGTTACGCAGTAGAGCGCACGGTGTCTCCTGTACGAGTGCATAGCCCAGTGCGGGTTATTCCACCTCCCCGCACTGGTAGGGCTAGATTGGGTATTGAGCCAGGTGTCATGAGGCCGGCTCAACGCGTCTGGTCTCCAGTGCGTCTCCTCGGGCCGGCATACATGGCACCTGCCTTACGCATGGTTTCCCCGGTTCGCCTACATAGGCCGGTGCGGGTTATTCCACCTCCCCGCACTGGTCGGGCAACCGGGAGCATTCAACCAGGTAAGGTTGGGCAGGCTCAATGCTCAAGAGTGCCAGTACGCCTCCACGGTCCGGTATTTCCGGCGCTACCTCCCCGCCCCAGCCTAGTACCTACAGTGCCTACACTACGCACTAGGCTACCAGTGCGTCTCCTGAGCCCTGTTCCTCCTCCACGCACTCTCCCTGTAGTGCGTGTATCCAGTTCGGTGCCTCCAGTTCCGGCACCACGCACTAAGCCTCCTGTGCGTCTCCAGAGCCCTGTACACACTGTTTCTTCTCCCCCTACTAATCCTGATGTGCTTGTCCTCAGCCCGGTGTCACCAGTGCCGGTACCACGCACCAGGTATAGAGTGGGCTTTGAGAGTACAGTGTGCCCTGTTCCTGCTCCCCGCACTAGTATGAAGGTGCGTATCCTTAGCCCGGTGCCTCCAGTTCCGGCACCACGCACCAGGTCTACAGTGCGCCTTATCCGGCCAGAGCCATCCGTCTCACCAGCGCCATCTG